>NW_027249187.1:0-543124 GCF_030848795.1 Temnothorax nylanderi | reverse complement strand
ATGGCTTCTTGATTTTTCTTGCTTAATGGATGAAGTCACACTGCATTGCCACAAGTCTCAATGTGGCTCGAGACTCCTATCTGACCCGGAGGTGGAGGTGGATTTTGCGGCCGGAACAGCAGGAAAGAAAGTGGTGAGTGTAATTGATTTTTACGTACTATGTTACTTATGTCCAAAAATGTTCTATCTCTTCTGTCTTTACTTAATCGAATCGTTCATTTGAATATTTCAGAAAATAACGACGTAGAAGGTGACATCGGGGCAGCGAGGGAATCCTGCGAAGCTGACATCCCGAGCAGCCTGAGAGGAGGAGGAGGCCTGGGAGAGGCATCGGGCGCCAGCGGAACAACTTTGCGGTAAATATTATTTTTTATTTCGTGTAAAGTAAATTTTTCCTGTTTATTCTCGAGTTGTTTTATTTCCCCGTGATTTAGAAATAATAATTAGAAGAAAAGAAGTAATTTAATATTGTAGAAATTTATCCTTGTAAAGATCCTTTTCGTAAAATGTTTCCTTATTTAAATTAATATCTAATTGAATAATAAAAAGTTTGATCCACATAGGAATTATGTTTTAAAACATTAGGTTTTTTGAACACCATTTTAATATGAATTTTATGTTTGTATATTACAGATACAACGTAGCTACGTGGCAGATGTAATTCCGCTGTTGCGCATCGGGGTCGGTGAGTAATGAATTAACATATTTTTTGAGGTAACGGGGATGTGTGGCAACCTATGAAATATATACCACGAAAAATGTATTCCACATAAATGTATATGTGGTATACCTTAAATGTATACCACATATCTAGATAAACGTATGCAATTTGATGATAACATAAGTTTATAGCATTCCATACATCTGTTGCCTTAAAATGAATCAGTTAAAACAGATTAGGATAAGTTTAATCTTGGATGTCTTTTTATTATTATATTTATTGATTAATTTAGGATGTATACGAGAATGTACTCGTATGCATACACTGTGTATAAAGACAGAATTTTTCGGAAAATTGAGAATACCATGAGGACCAAATATTATTTATTAATAATTATATTAATTAATAATGTTATTTGGTTAATATTTAGAATCAAATAATATAATTTTTAATTATATATATATGTACATAACATAATTTTTTTAACAAATATAAAAAATAAAGAAAGTAAAGTAGAATACAAATAAAGATTTAAAAATTAAAATCTTTTTAATTTAATGCTCTTATTTAAGTTTACTCATGATATTCATATCTCGGGATCAACAAATAGAAAGAATAAAATATTTATATTGTTTCATTAATCATAATATTGAAAAATATTTATTACAAATATTGTATTATAAAAGTGTAATATTGTATTATTCCTTTTCTCATCTACCTCTTTCCTATTATATCCTATTAAATATTTATCCAAGATTAAACTTTATATAAGTTAGTGCAAAGGAGCGATACATATATGTATACATATCACGTAACATTTTATATAAGTTATTGATCTCGCTTTTTTATATAAAAGACATGCTTCCAGTTATTAATTATTATTACCTTTTTTTATGCATTGACTTTAGCCTAATCTGTTATAGCTTATTCATATGTAGTGATTGATAACTGGATTTTATACCAGTTAAAGTAGTAAAGTGACGTGAGATCCGATATCTTTTTTATTATAAAATAAAAGATTTTTAAAATAATTATCTTATGTATAGAATCTATCAGTTTCATCTCGCTTAAAAATTATTTTAAAACAATATATTGTATAAAAAGTAATTTTAATAATTTGCAAAGTACAAAGTGATTATTATTATCAACAATAGAAATATTAATCAACTCTACTGGCCATTATAATCGCCAAGACAATACGACCACAATTTGGTTTGATTATCGTCAAGACGCTCTTTTAACCAATATAAGCTGCTCTAATCTTTGATACTTATATATAAGCATCTCATTTAAATAATTAAATTTATTGCGAAAGATATTACCTCAGCCAGGGTTCGAATCTAGTGTCGTCACCCATCACGGAATGAGGGAGGTTCCAGGTTCGAACCCTGGCTGAGGTAATATTTTTCGCAATAAATTTAATTATTTAAATGAGATGCTTATATATAAGTATCAAAGATTAGAGTAGCTTATATTGGTTAAAAGAGCGTCTTGACGATAATCGAACCAAATTGTGGTCGTATTGTCTTGGCGATTATAATGGCCAGTAGAGTCGATTAATATTTCTTACTACGCCTTTAAATGTGACTTGACACCATACCAAAACACATCATCGGTAAGCACATGCTGCAGCATGCGCAATATTGAAGACGCTACAACAATTTATATCATAACATATAATTTAATATATTTAAAATAAATTAATTTTTCTTTATTCTTATTCGTAAGTTTATAAACATAACTTTTTGTTGAGATTACATCTTGTACGGTAAGCATGTCATCTAGAAAATGAATTTCAAAATAGGAATATTGTATATGTGCGCGCATATACGTAGGTATTCTAAAACTCCCATGAAAATTTCGGTTTTCGGTTTCAGCCGAAATTACAATAAAAGAGATTGTTTCAGTCGGATTCTACATATCTAAAATATTATATCATATATTTTCTTTTACATGATTTTAATTATTTCAGAGGTAATCAGTTTTGCGATTATGTGTTTCAAAATTCTAATACTTTTTGGAAAATAATTAAAATAGTTGTACATTTATACTTAAAATTTTGAAATACAAAAACTTATTCAATTTTGATATTGGTAGTCATCAATAGTAGTCTTTATTAGTAGTTTTAAATAAATCCTTTTTTATGGAAATAAGACACTTTTGTTAAAAAGTAACTGACTCAAAATTAAACATAAAATCCCTGGTTCTGGAGTAATTAAAAAGACATGCAAATCGAATAAAAATCTATGTATATGTGTAGACTTACCATCCGAAACATTATTTTCAGTTAAGCAAGTATTGTAATGTTCGGTGGAGGATCCCAATTTTGTGCCAACAGTAAAAGACTAAAAAATATATATATATGTAATTTTGCTTCTTATTTTAATGTTTATTATGTTAATTATAAGTTTCCTTTTTATACGTAATACATAAACACATTTAGATATTATCACATATTAATTATATATATGTACAACAACACACAATGACTACGTTTACATGACACCGTTAATCGGGTTTTATAACATCGGTAGTTGTCAGGAAGACCAATCGTAATCATTCTTCAGAAGAATGGAATAGCTGTGATTGACCGGCCTAAGAACTACCGATGTTATAAAACCCGATTAACGGTGCCGTGTAAACGTAGTCAATGATATAACTTAATATTTATAACTTATTTATAATTAATTTGTAAAGATATTTTTATTGTATTTCTAAAAAATCTTTGTTCTTCCATTAATATTTAATTTTTACGTCACAAAGATACTCACAATTAGCGCAAAAGTGCAAATATAGAATATAAGCTTCTCCATCTTAAATGAATGAATAAAATTATACCGCTATGTTTAAACGTACTTGTACAATAACAAACTGGAGCTTAACAGCATCATATTTATACTATCTCTAATATGTAAAATGCATAGATTAAAGTTGCGAGATCATAGATCACATAAACATGAAGTATAATGTATAAAAGATAATGATAAATCACTCATACAAACTCACATTGTTGCTAATATAAGTTGTTAAGATATGACTTACACATGCAATTTTCTCACATGTATAAGTATGTTTATATGCTGATTACATTATAATTATTTTTTAATGTTTATATTACGTCAGTTAATCAGACGTATGTGTTTATCTCTGCTGTATATTCCAGAGAATTTCCAGATTTCTAATGAGTGATATATCGCAAATGTTTGCAGAAGAATAGTCTTGGGATGAATTTACAAAAACATAAATATTTAAATGAATTAATTATAATAACACAAGAATGCATTAGAAGTTTTCGTGTATACGAGGTTTAATTAAAAGATACCTGCAATTTTTTTAAAATCTGTTTTTATTCATCGATATTAATATTGTCGCCTTGAAAGTAATACCCATTAGATAAAACATTTATGCAAATACTCTTTCCAATCTTCGAAACATTTATGAAAGCAGTTTTTGATATGGCCTTAATATAATTTATAAGTTTGTTCGTCAATTTTTGCTTTATGTCTTTAATGATCGCAAAACGTTGTTCTTCGTGATTTTTTTATCCTTGAAAGAACAACGTTTTGCGATCATTATAGAAAAAAAGTCACAGGTGGCCAAATCTGGCGAATATGATGGATCATATAGTGTCATTTGCAAAAACCCTTGAACTAGAAATGAAGTGTGCGCTGGTACATTGTCAGGGTGCTATTTCCACGAATCGTCTCTCCATAAATCAGGTAATGTAAATACTTAAGAAAGTAGATAAAATTTAAAAATTAAATAATCGTAACATAATTTAAATTCCGGAATTTGAGAACGTTTAAAACTTTCTTTGTATAACAGTTGATAACAAAATTGAAATAAATTCAAAAGAGTTAAATAAACTAGTATAATATGTATCCGCATTAAATATTCTATTGAAAATACTTGTGGACATTACTATATTTGATAAGAATTGCAAATCCGTTAGGTTTATATTGACTATAGAATACCCAGTGTAAAAAGTTGTTTATTGTAATTAAGTGACATTTTGTACTTATTATAATATCCGTTGGTATATTATAATATCTTTTGAGCTTTAATTATTAAAAATATTTTTGTACCGTGAGAGATTTAAGAGACTGTCTCTCTTACTTCTATCTTTTTACAAAACACAAAACCCGCATGGAATATTCATTGGAATATATTGTTATTAAATCGTTTGAATATTTCTCGTTAATTATATTGAGAAAATCGATGGAGAGAACTATTCTGTTCAATTTTACTCGCTCTACCTATCAACGAGAAGTGATACATAGTTATTACCAAACATCCTATGATATGAATATCATAAATAATGTAAATATTTAAAAAGATAAATACATTTTAATATAAAATAATTGTAATATAATTTTGCTTTCAAAATTTTAAGAATGTGTAAAGTCAAATTCGAATAACCATGTTCAGTATTCGTATTCTAACGACAAACCCGAGGATATTATGTGACAAGAAAAAGCGACACGCGTGTGAGAGAGGAGAGAGTGAGATTTCTTGCAAACCGAGACTAGTATTATATCGACTATTGACATTCTGTGTTTATTATGAAATCCGGCCGTTACCTACGGCATTGTTAGTCTGTGGTGACCTACCGAAGGAGTAAGATCGCAACAATCGAGAACATATTACCAACGTTCATATTTCAATTCGCAATAATCACAAATATATAAATTATAGCCGAAAATTATTTCGTAACAGTACTTTTTTTATCAGTAACCATATATATATATTCACTATTTTGAGTGCTATACCTAGACTACAGACTGTGAGAAGTGTGCAGCATACTATCCGACAATGCTGTGAGATACGAAATTTAAAGTAAGTTAAATAACTGAAAGGAAAGAAACGAACTCTTTGAAATTCAACATTTTTGCAACAATGTAACAAACGTAACTGACACAATATAAAATATTACTAAAGTTGGAAATGACAAGTGTCATTTGAATAAGTGTACACAATATATATATATATATATATATATATATATATATGTTTCAATTCTTAATGTAACGATTTTTCATGTAATAATTCCATCTGAGCATGGCTAATTAATTGCTACTACCCCATTAGTATTAGCCGAATTATTCATTTAATATAAATGTTCCGGCAGGTACTTGTAGCAGAAATTAATTCAATATGAATCTGGCACAGATAAGTAGCAGTTTAATATTTATTACCACAATAGCTATTGTTACCGGTGAAAAGCTAAATAATTCCAGCATTACAACACAATTTTATTTACCGTTTCCGGAGTTGGGCGTGTTTCCGGTGCACTATGCCATACGGCTAACTGCACTTATCGAAAAATATGATTCCAATATGACACAACCTTCAGATACAAAACAAGAATACAGCAGTCTTCTTCCTTATAGAAAATCCTTTATAACCATCAATATCATACAATTAACGCGAAAAATACAACTACACGCATTAAATATACGTAGCTCGAGCGTAACGTTAACTGGACGCAATAATATACCTTATGCAACAAGAGAAATAATATATATCTCTGAAACAAACATTTTAGAAATTTATTTCTCAGATATATTATATCCCGGAGTTTACAGTCTAACATTGGAATCTCGAGCTCAAAATACAGATGATACAGAAAACGTCTTTGAAAGTTCATACATAAACAGAGAAAAGAGAGAGAGTATAATGTAAGTAAATATCGAGAATATACATATAAATATCTCGATAAATATATAATATGATACAATATCTATAATGTAATCATTCCTTACTGTTTTACACAAAATACTTTCCATTTTATTAACATACTGAAATACTTATAATAATCCTATATACGCTATATATTCAAAATAATTAATTAATAGCACGCTGAGGCTATTTGTACAATTCTATATTTTCAATTCTAAATGATATTATTGAAATCATTATCATACTTTAATTACAAATTTATTAGTGTATATAAAAAATTTAAGATAATTTTGAAAATTATTAAATTGCGGTAGGTATTTGATTGCACCACACATTCAAGTGGACGGAGCCCGACGATTATTTCCTTGTTGGGATGAACCACACTTCAAGACCACGTTTGCCATTTCTGTAAAGCATTATCGCAATCTTACGGCTTTATCCAATATGCCGATGAAAGCTCAGGATAAGGATAATGATGACTTAATGTGGACATACTTTTATACTACTCCTCCGATATCCACTTATCAAGTTTCGATTATTCTGACTAATTTTAATCACATTCTTATTAAAGAAAATATCAAGTTATGGTGCAAAACGGGCTCAACACTGCAGCCATTAAAATATGCCGAACAAGTTATAAAAAATATCACGGTGCATTTGGAATCTGAATTTTATGGAATAAAGATTCCAAAAATGGATCATGTTGCAATTCCGAATTTTCCGCACGACGGCACGTCGAAATGGGGACTCATCTTTCACAGGTAATACATAATTCCAGATATAAAACAATTATTAATATCATTTGAATTTACAGCATCTAAGTATACGAATTTTATACATAACTTTAAATTAATTAAAAAGATAAACTAATAAAGTAATTAATATTATCTTATATATAATATTAATTGACTCTTAAACCTTCTAAAAAACAAACTTAATAATCTTAGAATACAAATTTTATTATATTTTAAAAATTAATTTAAACAGTAGATATTTAGCGATATATTACACATTTAATAACAAAATATTTATATAAAAAATAAAAATAACTTTCCAGTCATAATTTAATATTTCAAAATTGTATCGCAATTTAATCTTTTTTCAAATATTTTATACAGTTTACCAAATGATATCGACGTGCATAAATTAAATTACAACACTTTACTTTAAATAAAAAAATTATTTTGTAAGCAAAAGTGTTTATAATAATTATCAGGGAAGAAGATCTTATCTATGATGAAAGATTAGACCCAGTTATGCGTAAAATAGAAATCGCACATTCCATAGCACCTAAAATAGCATATCAATGGCTTGGTAATGCAATCACCCCATCTTCGTGGACAGATTTTTGGTTACACGATGGTCTTGCTGTATTATTCGGAGAAGAAGCTATCGCTAAGGTAATTTTATATTTTTCAATATCGCACAAATGTATAGTGTGTCAAAAATATATTTGAAAGTTATCCAAGTTGTTCCCATTCCGTAAGCCCAGAATAACGATGGATTATGTTAAAAACTTCTAGAAAAAATTTATACTACAATAAAAAATTTAGTTAAAAAGTTTATGTACTTACGTTAAACGTGGGATAATATCAAAAGTCTGGTAAAAACCTTTGTTATTTAATTTTGACAATATCTAATCTTCCAATTTTGTAATATTTTATTTTAACATATTAATTTGTTATTACTTTTTTTATTAATTTAGAAAATAACAAAACCTTTATGACGATCGATAATGAGCATAGCAGCATTTAACTAGACATTTAACCAGAGTGTAAACATGTCCAATCCAGTGGGTTTATTCTGTCACTATTAACGACAGTTTCGTTATCGTTATATTGTCATTGCGCAGCTTTTTTACCGTATATAATATCTGCGCAACGCAAATATAACGATAACAAAACTGTCGTTAAGAGTTACAGAATAGGCCCACGGTATTCATATAATTACTAATCTTTACTTTTAGGTCTTTAATAATTCTGAGATAATGGACTTATTCATAGTTCAGACGCAATACCATTCTCTTCATTTAGATTCTCATTTTGATATGAATCCTCCAGGAATTAACAGCCTGTCGGAGATTGATTCAATTTTTGGGTCTGTCCATTACATGAAAGGTAAGAAATGTAAGAATCGGTGAATAATTAAAAAATTTTAGACAGTTTTTGTAAAAATAGATATAATTGAAAAAAGAATGTAAAAAACCGTGTAATTTAAATTATTTAAAGCATTAAATTTAATTATAATATGCAATTATAATATACTACAATACTATGATTATAGTAATGATTGTCTTGCGAATGCTGCAAAACGAAATTACCGATAAAATGTTTCGAGAAGGTGTCCGTACATTGCTACGCAATTAGTGAGTAATACAAACAAATATAGCTAAATACTGCAAATACAGTAAAACTGCCACATCTCCTTGAAAACATTGTACATTTTTATTCGCATTACTCTCTGTACATTTAAATATTCTTAATTATCTTTTGTTATTATTTCTTCTGTCCCTTATAGCTATATTTTCTCGAACTTTTTGTATTCTTCTAATTATTTTTCAATGTATTCCTTTAAATTTTTATATCTTAATTTATTTATTTTTATCTGTCTATTTTATTCATTTTCATAAGTTTTATCGAATTCTATGATTCTTTGTTCAACTAATTGAAAAAATTTAATTAAATCGTACATACATTAAATTGCAAATTTTTACCAGTTATATTATAAATTATAATATCTAATATATAAATTATGTATACGATATAGTATATATAATTTATCTGTACGGTGTGATATGGTATTTATACATATTTGTAATGTGTGACTGTATTATAGAACATAGTATAAACATATAAGATAAATTGCAATTTTATATTATTATTAAAAATTGTTTGTATACTATGTACTGTCAATAATAATAAATTTTGCGTTTAGCATGTCTACCCCACTGACTCCCAATAATTTTTGGGATGTATACATTCAAGGAAATTTAACTAAGGCATATTATAACATATCTCCTGATTTCCAAAAGTGGATAATATATAGACATTATCCTATCATAAACTGGACACAAGAAAACCCTCAATACAGAACATTGACGCAATATTGTGTCAATACATCGAGTTATGGTAAATGGTGGATACCTGTAAGTTTAAGAAGAAAGATTTTCATAGAAGGAGTCATTAAGGTATTCCTTACACCGCAAGAGCCGTCGGAAAATATAACATATTTTGAGCACTCTGCTGAAGATGATCGGATAATTGTCGACATTCAGCAAGCTGGTAAATATATGTTTGAAGCTTCAGAGTGACTTCTGAAATTATTAGAAAATTATCAGTAAAATAATAAGATGAATATCAACAACCTGTACTTGTATAAAAGTGCGAGTATATATATGCGTGCATAGGTGCATGATCATGTACAGGTGTAATAACTTCCAATTTATCTATCTTATATAATTTTAGCATCATAAGAAAGAAAAAAAATGCGAAAGCATTTATCCCAATATAATCACGCAAATATAATTATCGTTAAGTATTTTTATTACACAACAGGATATTATCGCGCAAATTATGAAACAAATAATTGGCGTAAAATTGCATATTACCTAAATTCTGGAGAATATAAAGATGTAAGTGCTATTAATCGTGCTAAAATCATCGATGACGCATTTCATTTCATGATGACGCGCAAGATCAATTCATCTATATTCTGGGAACTCACAAAATACTTATCGCGAGAGACAGATTACGTAGCATGGTATCCTATGTTCAAAGTGTTTGAATATATATCGAGTGCATTTCCATTAGCAACAAATTTTAATTTCATACATATTAAGGTAACAAGCCACAGTTATAAATTAATTAATACATTAATTAATTAAACATAATAATTAAATAATACAAAAAATATTAAAATTTAGATAGCATGTAAAACATTTATTTATATTAACAATTGTTAAGTAATTTTTAAATGTAACATATACTGCTAAAGTGATTCTATTACAGTTCTTCATAATCCCATTTCGATATAAAATATCAGAAATTTCGGACCAAAGTGGTCTCGGCATTATAATTTGAGCGTCACATTTTATTTGTATGACGATAAGCATAGAGTTATTTTGCCGATATTAAAACTAGAAAAAAATGTACTGAAAGAATTTTAAGACGCACATTGATCATGCCTCTTGTAAACGTAGCAATATAAAATTTATATCATTACAGAAAAGAATGAGAGAATTATTAGCTAAGCCTCTGGAGATCCTAGGATTTGAAGATCGTCCGATGGAAAGTGACTTCACTAAATGTCTGAGACAAGAGATCGTAAAATGGGCATGTACAGCCGAATTGTCTAACAATAAGTGCCTACAAATGGCAAGATCGAAGCTAGAACAACATCTAGAATATTCTGAATTAAAGTAATATTTTTGTGTAAATGAAATTATTAGTCATAGTCCTTTACGCACGACAAAATGTCTTCTTATAGTTACTCTTATTATCTTATTAAAAATTGTAGAATTTTACGAGAGTAGAAGGAATGGACGTACTGTAGGGTAACTGTGCCTAATATCGCTGTTCCTTGTTCCTAATTTGAACGTACTCTACGATACTGCGACTCTTACGTATTGCATTCTATCACGTAGTCAAAATGTTGTCAATTTGACATTATATTGACCAAAAAATGATGTAAATTTCGTCAATATAACGTACGTTATATTGACATCATTTTGACTTTTCTGTTCTCGGATTGGGATATAATTTACGTCACTTGTTGGTCAATATAACGTCAAATTTACATCATTTCGATTTTTCAGTTCTACTTAGGCTTAGGCAGTGAGCAGTGGAAGCTGTTGAACAACGCTGCTTTGGATGGTTTTTTGTTTTATTTCAATCAGAACTGTGATATAAAGCGTAACGTGGCAGTTCATATAGTTTCAACGAGGTTTTGAAATTTTGCAAAGAGGTGTTTTCCGTTATTAATACGGCAAAAAAGATATGTACTAAAAACGAATTTCTGTCGTGAAAACATGTAATATTATGTCTAATTTCACTCCTAAATTAGAGATATTTATTGCTAACCATTGTTGTGATGCCTTAGTCGGTTTTATGTTTCTTCCCTGTGTGTGTGTGTGTGTGTGTGTGTGTGTGTGTGTGTGTGTGTGTGTCCTAATTCCGCCCTCTAGCCGACCATTTTTTCTAACTGGTCTGCCTCTAGAATACCTTTGAAGTTCCCTCAGCCTTTTGCTCAATGAGTAACAGGATCTTTTTCCTAGAGTAAATCGGCCAGGCGGGACGCTGATCACATCATCCCACCCTATATAATTCGTGAAACTCTATGGACTTTTTTATAATCGTTAAAAGGGGATATATATATTTACCAACCCTATTTTGAGTTGTGTCTATTTCCAGCACGTATTAATTGTGTATTATAATTGTATTTTTAATAAATATATGTAAGAGTACAATACTAGGATACAATACTAGGAATACCTTTCTTATGCTGTCAAATGCTACATTTTCTGTTTTCCTTCAAAAAAGATAGTTAAAGTAAACGTTTTGAACACATTCAAGTCACGGGAGATCACATTATGACAATCTTAGAATAAAATAAAGTGGTTTGGTTATATTTTTATAAGATTTTTTAGTCAAAATTTTAGTTTTATTAAATATATGGTGCGATATTAGGCATAGTTCCCTTAAAGATCTTAATGCTCCGATTACATGACTACTTCTAACAATGGTTATTTAAGAAACCTAACCTAACAAAAGTATTGCATATAACTTTGAGGGCAGTAAATAAGTTGAATTTTTCCTTGTATTTATAAGATGACGTAGATATGATATTCCACTTTCATAGCTCCATACATTGGAGAGAATCAATAAGACAGAATGCAACAAAGGAAGACATCAATATTTATATCAGAACTGTCCATTCCACTATTGTAAAATATGCTAATGACGAGATCGCCCTTTATAGAATATTATGGAACTTGCAGCACATCAAACCACCGTAATAATAATTTTTCTATGAATTTATTCTGTCTTTAATCGTGGTAAATTATAATATGTATTAATTATATAAATATTATGTACTGCTTTCAGAGAAATAAGTACAGCTGTAGCATTAATTGATATTATAAACCACATATATAATACAACACTGCTTAGTATGGTAAGTTCTATAAATCAAAATATTATACTCATTTATCATAAATTCTATTAAACGCGTATTTACGGCACATATATATCTGCGAATGTAAATACAATAAATTGTACATATGTGTGTATATGTTACCGTCAAAACCCAAATTTATTAGGACATTCTAGTTTTAACTAAGCCTTCTCGGTAATTCGCGTTCTAACTGAAATAATTTAGTTAAAACTAGAATTAAATATTGACAAAAATATTGACAAATAGTGACCCAGCTCCTATGACCTTGACATTGACATATATTATAGAGGTCACCGTCCTGAGTAACCTTCAAAAAGAGTCGTCACACGTCCTTTATTAAAATATTTTTAACAAATATAATTGAGAAATATAACAATTTGTGTCAGTACTATAGCAAGTAATTTGCTTAAATGTGTATATAGACAGTATATATGTAGGCGGAGGTGAGTGGGGATGGACCTCGGTTTGCGTGGAAAGTTGAAAATCTAAATCGTACAGTGAGGTGGATCTCGCTTTGCTTGGAAAATACAATGCTCCAGAGAAACATCCACGCAAAGCGAGAGTCCACCTCACCCTACCCCACCCCTGCTTACAGGGCGAATAACCGAGGTCTATCATTGTACGATTCGGGTTTTCAACTTTCCACACTAACCGAGGTCTACCCCCATCCACCCCCGTCTACATGTGTACTCTCTATACACACATATTAGCAAATTACTTCCTTTAGCACTGGCATAAACTGTAATTATACATATATCTCAAATAACTTTTTAATAAACATCTAGCGACGGCTAAGATATTCTGAAAGTCACTCAGGAGGGTGACATATATATATTATATGTCAAGGTCAAAGTCGGTGGTGGCTTCGTTAATGTGTATTTTCACCAAAATTACAATACGTATTAATTAAATTAAACATTTGCGAATACTGATATTATATGTTTCAGCTACACTATACCTTACATCAACAAAGGCCAATAGACTTAGACCGTGGACAAATAGAGTCAAAAGTTTACAGCAAGATAGCAGAACGTTCGTCTGAAATTGAAAGGCAAATTGACCATTTCGATATGCTCCTTGACAAATCTATATCGATCACGAAAAAGTCAAATGTTAAAAAGTCAGATGTTAAAAAACCAGATAATAAGGTGCTCAATATTAACCGCTTTCCTACGTCTAACATTTTGCGAATACTGACATTATATGTTTCAGCTACACTATACCTTACATCAACAAAGGCCAATAGACTTAGACCGTGGACAAATAGAATCAAAAGTTTACAGCAAGATAGCAGAACGTTCGTCTGAAATTGAAAGGCAAATTGACCATTTCGATATGCTCCTTGACAAATCTATATCGATCACGAAAAAGTCAAATGTTAAAGAGTCAGATGTTAAAAAACCAGATAATAAGGTGCTCAATATTAATCGCTTTCCTACGTCTAACATTTTGCGAATACTGACATTATATGTTTCAGCTACACTATACCTTACATCAACAAAGGCCAATAGACTTAGACCGTGGACAAATAGAGTCAAAAGTTTACAGCAAGATAGCAGAACGTTCGTCTGAAATTGAAAGGCAAATTGACCATTTCGATATGCTCCTTGACAAATCTATATCGATCACGAAAAAGTCAAATGTTAAAGAGTCAGATGTTAAAAAACCAGATAATAAGGTGCTCAATATTAACCGCTTTCCTACGTCTAACATTTTGCGAATACTGACATTATATGTTTCAGCTACACTATACCTTACATCAACAAAGGCCAATAGACTTAGACCGTGGACAAATAAAGTCAAAAGTTTACAGCAAGATAGCAGAACGTTCGTCTGAAATTGAAAGGCAAATTGACCATTTCGATATGCTCCTTGACAAATCTATATCGATAACGACAAAGTCAAATGTTAAAGAATCAGATGTTAAAAAACCAGATAATAAGGTGCTCAATATTAACCGCTTTCCTACGTCTATTGGATTCGTTGGCATAGCAGAGAGTTGGATAAAGCAGTCACGTAAGATGCAGTGCACAACTGTTCAAAGAAATCGAAGACGACACATGTGAAATTATAACTACAGAAAACTATAAAAAAGTTGTACAGTGCCTAATTATTTATCTTAACTTTAAATATTTATTCCCGTTATTTGTATTTATCTTCAATCGAATATCAATCTATATCATGAAAATTATATCTTTATTTTTTATTTATAATTTATTTATTATTATTATTATTATTATTATTAATATATTACTAATCTCTTGCACTATTCTAATTGTATTACTTGTAATTTTAAATTATTTATATTACTATTTTGAAATTACATCCCATTTTCGTTATTAATCTAAGCGTTGTAACAGAGATTTTGAAACGATTTATAATAAATTATTTATACTGTTATTTTGCATTGTTATTTTTATACATTTTGAACAAAATATCGTATGGTTATCTAATATATACTTATTACTTCCAACGCATAATATTTATATTGCGGATATTAAAAATATTTTTGAAAAGTCATATCAGCAATATAAATAAAAATAATAATAACTTATTACAAGTCTACTTTTTATATTTACATGTTTATGTTAAAGTTTGTATCAGTTTAGGTGCAAGCATATAAAATTTGTATATGGGTACATTCAGGATTTGTAAAAATAAAAATATTAAATTTCGGACGATGGAAAAAGAATAATTTCTAGAGACTTAAGATCCAAAAATCCTCTGCTTAGCCCAAAATACTTGCGTGTATTTAAGATAAACAATTGTAGCAATTGCTTTTATAGTCCAAAAATGCAAAGTGTGGTAATAAGAAAAAATAACTTGTTTGAAATCAAACATAGATAATACATGCATTCCGTGCCAATTGTCTGTTTATAGATACTATAATCAAAAAGCAACATGTTTTAATGTTTGTAACATACATTTTTGTTTTCTTTCTAAAAATTGTAAATTTAAGTTTTATCTGGATGGAAAAAATTGATCGAAATAAGTCAACATGGACAGAATGACTGTATATGTTTCAACGTGGCAGATATATGAGAAAAATCTGATTATATATAAACTTTTACCATTCTTAGCTTTACTCAAAATTTTTATATTGTTACAAGATATTTTGTGCTTTGTGCTTCTGTCGTGTGTCGTGGGTCTTCATCGTTACAGGAACAATGTACAGTACTACTATTTCAAAACTACTGGCTGTGATTGGTCGGTTCCCTCCCCCCTCGAGTCGTATATTGTTTACGTTTTTCCACATGTTTTATAGCCCTAGATAAATTTAAATTTGTCTTAAGATCTGGCAATGTTGTGCTGTATATATATTTTTTCATTGTTTGGAATATACGATCGCTCGAGATTCGCCAATCTTAAATGTAAGACCAGACTTTGAATACTATCCTGCAACGATGAAATAAACAGATGTGCAGTTATTACTAATTGCAGTCGATGAAGTGAACGTATGTACATACACATTATTGAAAAGTTGAATTTCACTTACGATTATCGACCGCATTGACGATATCTGGATGATAACGATGGAAATTTTAAATAGATATAAATTATATCGTGCCCACCGAAAGTTCGGGGCCACCTAAATAATTTGTGAACGGTTTGAAATATAGGATTGAAATTTATAGGGATACAATGGGATCACAAAGTCTATTATTTAACCACAAAAACACCCACCTCCACACCCCCGGGGGACGGGGAAGGAGGAATCCAAAAAATCTTAAATGGCATATGGGGTTGAGTGAGGGCTCGTTCGAAAGGGCTTTCCGAGACGAAAACAACGCGATGTCGCGGAGGTCTCTACGATTTTTTTTCGCAGAGTTATGATCATTTAAACATTTAATTAAATTAAAAATTTCTATTGAGATTTTGCGATAGCCAGGGCCCACGGCGACAATAGAAGAAAGATAAGGCTTCACGCGGGCACGCGCGTTCCTGTGTGTGTGTGTGTGTGTGTGTGTGTGTGTGTGTGTGTGTGTGTGTGTGTGTGTGTCAGCAGAGATAAGGACCCCACGGTTCGTCACTCCCGCGGTAGTTAACGACTCCAAAACCTCTCTGCTGTGTGTACACACACACACACACACACACACACACAGGAACGCGCGTGCCCGCGTGAAGCCTTATCTTTCTTCTATTGTCGCCGTGGGCCCTCGCTATCGCAAAATCTCAATAGAAATTTTTAATTTAATTAAATGTTCAAATGATCATAACTCTGCGAAAAAAAATCGTAGAGACCTCCGCGACATCGTGTTGTTTTCGTCTCGGAAAGCCCTTTCGAACGAGCCCTCACTCAACCCCACATGCCATTTAAGATTTTTTGGTTCCCTCCTCCCCCCGGCCCCCGGGGTGTGGAGGTGGGTGTTTTTGTGGTTAAATAATAGACTTTGTGATCCCATTGTATCCCTATAAATTTCAATCCTATATTTCAAACCGTTCACAATTAAATTATTTAGGTGGCCCCGAACTTTCGGTGGGCACGGTATATAGTATATACATACACGTTTAAAATATATTTACGTTTACGGAACGTTTGGCTAATTGAAAAATTAGTAAATATTATCGAGAGACACAGTAGTGTCTCGCGTCAAGTATATACGCGAAGTGAAACCGCACCGTGGATCATTTAATCATTACGCGACGCGACGAGTTGCGAGTATGTTCAAATGTTGACAACCACGCAGTCTTCGCAATACGATTGATTTTTAATAATATCTCATCAATGATAAAGGTGATTCATCAAATTTGTTTAAAACAATTAATCAGTTGCCATAAATTGAATGGTTAATTATACAGTTTTAGATTATACAATTTAATTATTTTCGTCGAAGGCTTATGCAGCGGTCTTGCAACGAATTTGGCATTCTAGCTTTTTATTTTATCTAACCGACAGAAGTGAATTTTATTCTGTAAAAAAAAAAAAATTATTCACTTACAATCATGACAACATTATTTTGATTACTGAAGATGCAGTGGTATACTAAGAATTTATATTATGATAAAAATATTTGACGTACATTTGTATAAAATTACTTATAATTCTTTATGGAATACATGTTAAATACTTTTCTGATGGTTAGAAATCAAATTAAAAAGTGTAAAAAAAGATAATAATTTTTGTCTTTAATAAAAAAACATGTAGAAATGAAAAAATAAACCATTTTAGAATTAAAATAAATTTTATTTTTACAAAAATGTCTATTAAAAAAATAAAGTAAATATTACGACACATCGTTTTCTCTATATTCAATATATAGATATACATTGTCTGTATTTAATTTATTGAGTTTGTAAAGAATAAATTTACACATATGTATATAATATTATGTGTTTTATTTTACGTGTATTTCATATTTTTATCAAATATTTTTATAGCGTGTGTATTTATGTGCGTAATATTTTACAACATAAATATACGTGACATTTACATTCTTATCAATTCGTCTAATAATTTTATAAAAATTTTGTATATGCATTAAATTAAATTAATTAATAGAAAATAACTCAATGCAATTAACACAATTTTCTATCAGTCTGCATTACTTTTATATTGTATTACTTTATTTTATGACATCATAAATATATAATGTAACTGAGTCAAATCTATTCTACACTTATACATACTCTAACTGAATAAAACTTATATAATAATGTAATTTTTAAAAGAAATATACTTGGGAAGCCAATGTTCGATCTATTGACGATCTAGGTACTAACGTCAATGCTGTAAATTTTAATAATTTAGAATATTATATACATTATTATCCTCATACGTTTAATTGGAGCAATAAGCGCATTGTAAAAGGTGCAACTAATTGTCATCACTTTATTGCTTTAACTGATGATGGAGAGGTAAAGTAATGACAATATTTATATATAAGTAATAAAAATATTATAAGTATTACAATAATAATTATTACTGTTACGGATTCTTCGATATATCATGGCTATTTAATTTAGATATATTATAAAAATTATTATATAATCGATGGAGAAAAGGATATACATCAAATGGTTATTGAAGAGAAGATCACATGCTTTGGATGCGACGGCAATGATTATGTGCTAGTTACCGATAACAACAAAGTATACAGTTGGGATGAACATTTCGATGGTCAAATGGGTATTTCTTCGCCATATTGCTATCTATTATGGGAAGTGGACGAACTCTCCGGCAAAACAATAGGTACCTAATTCGTTTCTCTTCAAAGAAAATTTCTAAAGTCGTGTAAAGACATGTGGATGTATTAAGAAGTGGATGCAAATACTGTAGAGTAACCTAGTCTGTTCGATCTTAATGTTTAGTTAAAGTAGCCTGCGGAGATGGTTATACATTTGCACTGACTGATAAAGGGAAAGTCTATGCCTGGTGTAAAAACGAATATGGGCAATTGAATATTAATGACGAGGATGACGATGAAGATACCGTCTATCCTCCTACCATGATGAATGATGTGCTATAGCAATTATCATAATAGGAAAGCAGAAAAACATATAATTCAGAGAATTTTGCGATTGGCAGGTGAATATACCTAACGTAAGGAAAATACCAGATATTGCCGTCATGGACAGTACCAGCGTTGTCAAATCCAGTGAGGATAAACTTATCTACATATGGGGTTGCTTGAGATATGGAGATTTAATAATTAGAAAACCTACTGTCTGTGAGTATACCAACATATCTGACATAAGCAACTGGATGATGGGCCAATCGCCAATTTCCATGGAACGCGTATATACAGATGAAGAGACCAGCATATTGAGTGATTTGGCAGCTAAGTTCGATGATCATGTAAGTCCATTAATTCTTTATTCTATGTTTCCCTTTTTTTAATTTAGTATTTCCAACTATCAGGATCGCGCAGTATCACGGCTTATTTTGTAATCATTAAGGTATTCAAATACCCAATAAGCAAACTGCCTGCAGTATAACAATAGATTGACAGATTTGTTCAGATTTCTCAACAGATCCGTTATCAACTGATGTGTCAGATCTTACTATCCAGATTAAGAGATATATTAAAAGAAATATAAGAGAGTAGGGAATTTAAGAAATTGTCAACATTTTATTAAGTCTATTAACTTTATCAATCGATTGAAATCAATTATTATCCTTTCGTTTCTTATATAAAAGTTCCTTGTCTAAAAAAATTGTTAATTTCTGTTATAGCCGTGAACGTTTTAGGAGAAGTTAACAAAGGTATTTTTATGTGCTCTTCAGCGGACTGGATTTGGAACGATTAGTAATATCCAGTGGACCTATGGAGTAAGTTCTCAGGAAAACAATGAATGATATAACATAAAATTGCACTTGATGTTCTATAGTTTTTCCGCGTTGTATTTTGCACGTTAAAGGAGGTTTTATCAAGATTGTCAGATGCATCTTTTACGATCAATGTAATATAAATTATATTTCTTGAAAATCCATTATATTGCGTATTATACCTATATATAAATTTTTACATTTTGACGTGTATTACAGTGCGACAGAAACTTCAATATTAAAAATTTATTTTCGTCAGATTATCGACAAATAAATGTTTAAGTTTTATTCACAAATGAGCGTGTCTATATTTCACTGTGTGCGATTTGAACGTAAATTTTAGAATTTTGCAAGCTTGTTGCGACATCGCCTTTGAGTACGCTCATTCGAGAAAGCAATTCGGTCAATATCTCGCGCAATTCCAGTTAATACAGGTAACAAGACTTCAAGTCTCTGTTTGTTTGAAAAATTTTTACGATCTCCAATTGAGATGCCGTCCAATTCTAATCACGTTTCAGGGGAAGATAGCGGATATGTACACGGCTTTGAGCTCGAGCAGGAGCTACTTGTACTCTGTCGCGAGGTCCTGCGACGCCGGTCACATAAATCGCAAGGATTGTGCCGCGGTGCTCCTCTTCTCCGCCGAAAACGCAATAAAAGCAGCGTCGGACGCAATACAGATACTTGGTAAATCTATTATCGACATAGTATAGTACTTAATAGTATAGTACTTGTAAATTATTTATAAAAGAACAGACTTAGAGGATATATAAGATCGAACTTATTGATGGAGAAATTTTTAGACGTTTAGCGATATTTATTTAAGGATAATCTCTCGACAGGTGGCAACGGGTACATTAATGATTACGCGACGGGAAGATTGCTGCGAGATGCGAAGATCTACGAGATCGGTGCGGGCAGCAATGAGATACGACGTATAGTCATCAGCCAAGCGATCACCGAAGAATATCTATAAAACAACGAGCTCTTCGTAGTATATATCATCCATGAATGCCCATAAGAACATTCTTTCAAATGATAAAATAGACTCTGTTTATCTATCTCTCATTTCTATTAAAAATGAATTATTATTATTTTTTTATTAGTATAATTAGTTTATTACTTTTTTATATTGTTTTGAGTCTTTATTGCACTTGATAGGAGTAAGCGACAGGTTTTATACATTAACCTCTTCGTTGGCATTGACGCAATAGTGCGTCAAATTAATCGGTGCCCTGTGTGGCATTGACGCAATAGTGCGTCAATCTTTTTTTTCCTATTTAACTTGCTCAGATTTGGCATCCAAGTCTTACACGGGGGTTTTTGGGGTCGCTGATTACGAATCTGAATTCAAAATTTGCAAATTCAAAATGGCGGATCCAAAATGGCGGATGAAAATGCAAAAAATTACTTGATTGGGATAAAATTTGCCACTCGGGGGTTTTTGGAGTCGCCGAGTGCGAAGCTGAACTTAAAATGAAGGAATTCAAAATGGCGAATCCAATAACATGGAGCGAAATACAAAATCCAAATCAAGCCGTTTTTTGTATTTTCGCCCGCCATATTAGATCCGCCATTTTGAATTTTCGAATTTTAAGTTCAGATTCGTAATCAGCGCCCTCAAAAACCCCAGGGTACAAATTTTCAGGATAAAAAAATTTTCCTGCCATTTTGGGCACTTTTTGTCGAATTCTCTCTGCCAACGAAGGGGTTAAATATGTTTTATACGCGAAAGGAACGCTGTTGTCTTTAGTTCCCACGAACTCTCAGATGTACCAAACTAATTCCGATGGTCCCTCCTTTTTCTCTCTCTCTTTTTCAGTTCGCCCTGCAATGCGTAATTAACCGGTGATTCATTATCGTCGACCGCCAATGCCGGGCATTTCGCATATTGGCGATATGGTTAATGATCGTATAAATTAAGGTAAAGTGAGTCACTAGAGCGATTGACTAATCTTTCGCGCTATAGGTTGCTAATTTGTCCTACACGCGTTCTCTTTCTCCCTCGAATATACAATTAAATTAGAATTAAACATTATGCGATTTATTTTGATCTCGATATTATTACCTCTTTATTGCATCAAACATTATTTTGATAAGAAAAATAAATATAAATATAAATTACAAATATAAATTAAATTTAAATATTGATAGAATTTATTAACTATCAAACTTATCTAAAATTTATTTACATTGTGCATATAAAAAATATCAGATAATATAGTATGAAGTAATGAAGTATATATATTAAATATATTTCTATTTTTTAGAATTTGCGCTTAAAATAAAAAAATTAAATTATATTAATTACTTTAATGCATTCATAAAGAAAAAGTACGTATCTTTTGCATAAAAAAGATCGAGAAGAGAGATTGATATGAAATGAAAGATATAAAAGTATGTGATAAATTGTATAAAAAATTATAGTAAGATTATTAATTTTATAAAACGCGTGTAAAGGAATATTTCGAGCAATCATAAACGTTACGCAAATATTGTATCGTCATACGTTTACACATACTATCGTACAGCAACATGTGTATGATACAGAGATTAAAGTCTTCGTATATAATTTCGTTAACACACGATAAGTTCAGGATTGAATGTTGTTAGCACGCGATCTTTATGTTTATTCGTGAACAGATAAATAACGACAATAAAATCTTTCTTCGTGTACACAAGTCATCGATTAATAGTGATCTGCGGAAATATTAAATTGTGTTAACAATCATACACCGCAGAATATTTAAATTATTAATTTTATATATTCAAAAATTGAATCCTTATTTTGTTATCGTAAAATATGTACATAATTAACTGCACCGTATTAATGTAATTTGATATAAAGCCTTGGGCCTTGAGAAATTCTACCAATGTCGAGCAAGCAATATAGAAATATAATGGCGCGAGCGTTATCATAATGATAAGTAATACATCATTGGTTGGTTCAGTTGGTTGTCTTCACGCTCCCACTCAGTTCGAGTGTCATAAATGTGTACATAATTATTTTCCGCACATAATAAACGCGAATTCCATTAATTTTCTTACAAGTAATATAAAATTCTCATGTCCAGTGTTCCCCTTTCGACAGTGAGCGAAGTGTAAATCGCTTTTTTTTGATCCTCGGAAATATTCTCAATCAATTGATAAGAAGCAGAATGTTCCTGGCGCGCTGCACATTTGTTTCGCGGCCGCTTGCGAATTGCGCCGGCAAAATCGGCGCATGCCGCGCATCGAGCTATTACAAGATCGACGAGAACATCTTCGGGCTGAGAGACGAACAGCGAGAGGTTAGTAACTAATCGCGTGATGACATTGGATCGTGCCAACGCGACACGCGAGTCGATGGCTTTATCGCTGATAGTGGAATCTCGACCGGTTGCAAGACGCGGTAGGATCCGATGTCGCGTCAGTGCGTCCGTCACTGTTAGTCCGGGAGGCAGCGACACTAATTCCTGTCCAATCTCAGCATGGCTAGTTTATCTTTTTTTTTTTTTCCAGTATTTGTGCTAAACAGCTAAAATATAGCAAAATGGCTGTCAGCTGTCGCACCACGTGTACAGGACCCGACAATAAAGTCTGAAATATGTAAAAAATAATGGTATACTTGACTTATATCAGTAAAGCTGAAATTTATTTTAGAGGTTTCCGATTTCTGTCTAAAAAAAATCTCCGTGAATACTCTAATTTCCGCAAATATTGAGCGATCGATTTTTAATCTTATATAGAGTATCGTTAAAAAAAGATTGGTATCGAATTTGGCAAGGGGGGGGGGGGTCGGTGTGAAGGGATTACCGACTTCTGCTTTAAAAATGTATAAGTTATGCATGTAATCTTATATAGAGCACCTTAAAGGAAGGTTAGTAAAAAAAGTGTGCAAATTTGAAACTTGCATATTGTTTCTTCATCATTACATCAGATCGCTATCATTGCTCCTGTTCAGAGCCAGCTTGTTTTTAAATTACAGCAACATAATTATTAACATAAAATAGTATGGCTTCCTCATAGAGGTAGTTTCATGAGCGAAATAAAATGGAGGAAGCAATGTGCAAATTTCTGATCCATTAGATCTATTTCCTTCGATGTTTCTTGCAAATTAGAAATTTGTACATCTCGAAGTTTATATTTATCAGTAGCTTTTTTTCTTATTAAAATATAATAAAATGTAATAAATAACGACAAAAAATATATCCAATTTTTAATATTTGTTTCTTTTGCGAGATTTTCGATATTTTATCGTGCTTTTTTCTTTTGTACGAAAGAGCTGAAAATTGACACGTAATTATTAATAGCAATTATTAGCAATATGTTGTTCTTTCTTCAGCTTCGTTCGCTCGTTTTCAATTTCGCACAAAAGGAGCTGGCGCCCAAGGCCGCTGAGATCGATAAGAAAAATAATTTCGACGAATCGAGGGTAAGTGTTCTATGCATCGAGAAAAACGATCTTAGTGTAGAAAAGAAATTCAAGGAAATTGCGAACTGCAATGAATTAAATTCGATTTCGCGTCCCAATCTCGACGTTCTAATCGACAATCCTATTTAAAAAACAAATTATACGGACACAGACGTTTTGGAGGGAGTTGGGTAAACTAGGCCTTTTGGGCCCGACGGTGAAGCCGGAGTATGGTGGCACAGGGGGCACGTATCTCGATCATATAGTTATCATGGAGGAAATAAGCAGAGCATCGGCTGCTATCGGGCTCAGTTATGGTGTACATTCGAATGTCTGCGTCAATCAGATCCATCGAAACGGTACGGAGGAACAGAAGCGCAAGTACTTGCCTAAGGTAACTCGCCCCGAACGTTATATATCTCTCAGAGAATTTTATATATGAGAAAAAAAACATATGATATTCTGAGCGAATAAATATCCCGACGTTTTAAATAAATTATAATTTAAATTGTAAATTTAAATTTATGATGCACATCTATCAGTTATATAAATTATAAATAGAAGCTTTCTGAATTCATGTCAGACACACAGGCCTAACATTAAATCTTTGAAGTCTTGTATTAAAAAGAATATACATATATAATATTTCAGTAAATAAATATTCCGGTGAATAAATTCGAATAAATTGTAATTACAATTATAAAAGTAGATTGGGTATTTCTAATTATATGAATTAGCTTTCTCACGAAGATAAAAAAGCGCCTTTGATGTCTCCATCGATGGAATTGCACTCATGTCGCTTGTGCAATCATCGATTATATAAATAAATTATTCGTATTATACGAGACATCCTATAGCTGTGCAGTGGCGAACACATGGGCGCGTTGGCGATGTCGGAGGCGGGTTCTGGGTCCGACGTCGTCTCCATGAAGCTGCGGGCCGAGAGGAAGGGTGATCACTACGTGTTGAACGGCAACAAGTTCTGGATCACCAATGGCCCGGACGCGGACACGCTGGTCGTCTACGCGAGAACGGATCCGAACGCGGATAAACCGCAGCACGGTATCACCGCCTTTATCGTCGAGCGCGGCACGGAAGGCTTCAGCACGGCGCAAAAGCTGGACAAGCTTGGAATGCGCGGCTCGAATACGGGTGAACTGATTTTCGAGGACTGCAAAGTGCCAGGTAAGTCCGGCGCTTGAAGAAACCTGGAAGAGACAAAGATCTTACTATCAAGATTAAGAGATATATGAAAAGAAATATAAGTGAGTAGGAAATTTAAGAAATTTTCAACATTTTATTAAGTCTATTAACTTTACCAATCGATTGAAATCAATTATTATCCTTTCGTTTCTTATATAAAAGTTCCTTGTCTAAAAAGATTGTTAATTTCTGTTATAGCCGCGAACGTTTTAGGAGAAGTTAACAAAGGTATTTATGTGCTCTTCAGCGGACTGGATTTGGAACGATTAGTATTATCCAGTGGACCCGTGGGGTAAGTTCTCAGGAAAACAATGAATGATATAACATAAAATTGCACTTGAGGTTCTATAGTTTTTCCGCGTTGTATTTTGCGCGTTAAAGGAGGTTTTATCAAGATTGTCAGATGCATCTTTTACGATCAATGAAATAAAAATTATATTTCTTGAAAATCCATTATATTGCGTATTATATATATAAATTTTTACATTTTGACGTGTATTACAGTGCGACAGAAACTTCAATATTAAAAATTTATTTTCGTCAGATTATCGACAAATAAATGTTTAGGTTTTATTCACAAATGAGCGTGTCTATATTTCACTGTGTGCGATTTGAACGTAAATTTTAGAATTTTGCAAGCTTGTTGCGACATCGCCTTTGAATACGCTCATGCGAGAAAGCAATTCGGCCAACATCTCGCGCAATTCCAGTTAATACAGGTAACAAGACTCCAAGTCTCTGTTTGTTTGCAAAATTTTTACGATCTCCAATTGAGATGCCGTCCAATTCTAATCACGTTTCAGGGAAAGATAGCGAATATGTATACGGCTCTGAGCGCGAGCAGGAGCTACTTGTACTCTGTCGCGAGGTCCTGCGACTCCGGTCACATAAATCGCAAGGATTGCGCCGCGGTGCTCCTCTTCTCCGCTGAGAACGCAATGAAAGCAGCGTCGGACGCAATACAGATACTTGGTAAATCTATTATCGACATAGTATAGTACTTAATAGTATAGTACCCTGGTAATACAATCTGATAGTTCAGATACGTCCCGAAGAAGTGCGCAAGAAAACAGTCCAAAATTGCGACAGAAGTACGCAAGAATTGCGACAGTTTTATATATAAAATTTCACAGTAGCTTTTTACAGCAGACTGCTGCAATAGTACAATAAGTATGCGTTCAATCACAGATATTATGCACTTCTGTCGCAATTTTGGACTGTTTTCTTGCGCGTGCTTCTTCGAGACGTATCTGAACTATCAGATTGTGTTACCAGGGTACTTGTAAATTATTTATAAAAGAACAGACGTAGAGGATATATAAGATCGAACTTATTGATGGAGAAATTTTTAGACGTTTAGCGATATTTATTTAAGGATAATCTCTCATCGACAGGTGGCAACGGGTACATCAATGATTATGCGGCGGGAAGACTGTTGCGAGATGCGAAGATCTACGAGATCGGCGGTGAGATACGACGTATAGTCATTAGCCGAGCAATCACCGAAGAATATCTATAAAACATGTTAAGATGTCGCTAGTTATATATAAGTTGGCTATTCTATTACCGCCATTTCTTACTTTTACTACGTTTACGCGAGCGTTACTTCTGTAGTAACTTGCGATAATTCACTCGTTTACGCGTAGTAAATTATCGTAAGTTACTACAAAATCCCGTTTACGCGAAGGAATTATCGTAAGTTACTACAGAAGTAACGCTCGCGTAAACGTAGTATTTGTCAGTCAGTTCGTTCTAACTCTATATTACGTTTGTAATCAGAAGTACTTGTAAAATGTATCGTTTGGTTTTTCCTTTCTCTAATAATATATTCGATTGATATATATCTTACAATAAGCATGTATTTCTTCACTCAAGGTAATTAACTTCAAAACAACGCCGAGCTCTTTATAGTATATATCATCCATTACCTAATTCCCATAAGAACATTCTTTTAAATGGTAAAATAGACTCTGTTTATCTATCTCTCATTTCTATTAAAAATAAGTTATTTTTTTATTTTTATTATCAATTAGTTTATTATTTTTTATATTGTTTTGAGTCTTTATTGCACTTGATAGGAGTAAGCGAGAGGTTTTATACATTAAATATGTTTTATACGCGAAAGGAACGCTGTTGTCTTTAGTTCCCACGAACTCCCGGATGTACCAAACTAATTCCGATGGTCCCTCCTTTTTCTCTCTCTCTTTTTGAGTTCGCCCTGCAATGCGTAATTAACCGGTGATTCATTATCGTCGACCGCCAATGCCGAGCATATCGCATATTGGCGATATGCGTTAATGATCGTATAAATTAAGGTAAAGTGAGTCACTAGAGCGATTGACTAACCTTTCGCGCTATAGGTTGCTAATTTAAGTCCTACACACGTTCTCCTTCTCCCTCTCTCTCATTATTTCATTCTTTCTTTCTCCCGTCTCCGATTCTCTAGTCTCCGTTAATTACAGTGCAGCCAAGCTAATTGCATCGAATCGGCCTGCATAGGGGAGAAGTTCCTCGTTGTCCGTGAACGTTGCACGGCGAAAGAAGCGCGTGAGAAGAAGCGTGTCTCACAAGTGGAGGAAAAAATACGCGACCGACCAGGTTTTCGCGAATCGAGGATGGCCCTCAAGTTCTCCTTAGGCAACTTTTACGAGACCTATGTAAGTACGAAGGGCACGCGACCCGGTAGAAGTTCGACCTCTTTCCCGATTTATAGTCCGTTCATCTGTCTGCCAGAACCAACCACCTCGATTTCCAATGGCAGGTCCCTCGATGAGGTCTGGAGTTTTTCGTTTTGCGGAAAATTCGATGATAGGCTTAACTTTGAAGCTACGTTGAAACAGGTACAATTTATCGGTTTGTCTCGCGGTTAAATAAATGGCTTATTCGACAATGACAATTACAGAAATATTTGATAATGGAAGTAGATTCGAGTGATTTCGACGATTCGAAGTATGAAAAAATAAATAGGTATCCGAATATCCTAAGACCTAATTTATACCTATTTTATTTTTTGCTGACGAAGACTCCGTGTAGTCGAAACGTTCTGAATAGTTAAACGATAATTTATTTAATTTATAATTACTTTATCTGATCGTTTATTGTCCCACGTCTTTTCCGGTTGATCTAAATATCTATTTTTCTGTTAATCACAAGTAGATTGCAACTTTGTTTTTGTTTGACGTCGGAACAAATTAACAAATGAATAATTTCTTTTGAAACTCGATGTCAAATTTACGAATGAAGAAACTGCCGTTGGGATATTTGACACGATGAAGCGTATCTCTCTCGTAGCTTCCTCCGTAGATACTAAACCGTATATAAGCCCGCCCTACTTACAATGGATTGGTTATGAAACACGTTTCAAAATATTTCGAACCGAGTCAATAAAGTTGCGTTGTGCATGAGAGTTATACAAGTTATAGAATTACGGAATCCTACCCGCGCCTATCTTCCCCGATATTCATAACGTTTTGTATCATACACATAAATCACATAAAATCCTGTTGCTTTAAATTGCAATAGCGTCCTACATCGTATATCACAAATAATTTCTGCAAATTATCGTGACAAATAATTTTGCGTAATATTGCATATCATTGAAGAATTCAAATTACATTTAATCCTATATATTCCCTCAATATCTGAAATTTTTTTTAGAAAGGTAATATTTAAGGATATCAGATTCTTCAATGATATTATGGATTCATGTATTTTGATTTAAGTTTCAGTTTGTTATAATTTTGCCGCGTCATAATTTCTATCAGATTGAATTAACTTATTGAATTATTTGTTTTAAGTACTAGGTTTAAAAAGCTACCGAAAAAAATTATAGTTTTAAATTTTAAAAAACGGTATGGCGAAAGCCTGGCCAGAAATATTCCTTTCCAGCCACGCACTTTTAATTGCTGAAGCAACTGTAGTTGTTATTTTAATATTACAATTATCATATCATTCTCTAGAGATCAACGAGACGAGCATGGGCTGTGATCTGTTTGAAACCACATAAAAATTTAAATAACAAAAGATAAATTTTTCAGTCACGAAATTCTTGCCTTTAGCATTTGCATCTTCAAGGATCCTTCCGCGATATAGCTTTCCGCGGATATCCGCGGTTCTGCATTTCTCCCTCAAGGCGAGAAAGACTAAAGTATTTATGCGTGCACGCACGCACGTATATACATAGCAAATGTCAGAGAAACGAGTGCGGGTTGGAACAATACGTTGGCGCAATACGCCAACTCGAAATGGGGCCAGAATAGCAAAGAAAGAAACAGAGAGAGAGAGACTAGCGGCGGTAGTCTCCATTAGAGTTGGGCAACGGAGCTCTCTCTCTCTCTCTTTCTCTCCCTCTCTCGCTGTCTCTCTCTTTCTCGCTTTCGGCTCAGGGCTCTGTCAAAGTCGGCATATAGTCGGCAAGTGCTACAGCTGCAGCTGCTATCTCAGTAGTGAACCAGAGAGCGACCACGATCCGGGAGACCCATCGTTCGCGTCTATTCGCGCGAGGTCTTCCCTTCTTCCGAGAGAATCGGTCCCTTTTTCCTCTTGTGAAACTTACTCTTTTTTATTTATTTCTCTCCCGTCGTTTCGCCCACCGTAGTGCATCTCGCAATTTGATCAGGTGCTTGTGTCGTGGCTGTTTTTGTTGTTGTTGGTGGTGGTGCTGACTGAACCGAGTCTGGAGCATGACGAGGAGGCACACGGTGATCGTGAAACTCAGGAGATCCAGCACCGGCAGGCCATGGGGCATAAGAATCGCCGGAGGCGCCGATCTGGGCACGCCGATCGTTGTCACCCGCGTGAGTCTGCTTCTTCTTCTTCTTCTTCTTCTTCTTCTCGTCTTAATTCCCGCCCGATCTCCTTACGTCTTCAGTTAATTTCCGAATTAAATTATTAGTTAAGATTCTCCCTGCGATCTTCGAAATGGGTTCCGTTGAATTCAAATTTGTTCTGGAGTTTTTGGTGGTCTTTAAAAGAAGAATTAATGAGATAATGACATAAACGAAATGATAAGTCTAAAGATAATAAAAAAAAGAAATAATTAATTTTTTTAATGTTTCAAATAGATGCAAATTATTCAATTTGGAAGCAAGTTAATCAAGTTGAAAGAGTTAATCAATTAACTATAACATTCGAGGAATTAGAAATTATATGTAAAAAATTATTATAATTTTATACAATTATAATTTGTTTATTATAATTTTATAATAATAATAATAATATTATAATTTTACTTATCACAGTTTGAAAAATACTTTAATAATACAAAGTTCTAAGTCAGGTTTGTGTTTATAAGCATTATAGTGTAAAGCCAGTAACCATCGAGTCCTCGAACGTGTGTCTCGAGAAGAAAGTATGCAAGTCCCTTTCTTTGCCGCATTTGGGGGCAACGGGTCGTCTTATCTCCGGGCGATGATTTTTATCCGGGCGGAGCAAGTCGTTTCTCTCATTAGGGAGGCTTCGTTACGGTGTCTGCTTACTTGGCTTCGATGCGATTTCGCGTTGGCGAACGCCGCGGCGGAACAATAGAGGTGGACGTAACGTAATCCCCGTGAACATTCGAAATGAAGAAGACTGCCAAGGAATTCTCAAATCAACGATTCGATCTAGCACCCGTTGACATTGATACACGATACGACGCGTTACATTTCTGAGCCCGCGCCGAAGTATGGTCCAACGAGATAACCGAAGCGTCTTCTCACCAACATCGCTCAAACGAAGAGCGTAGAACTCGTATAGTCTAAAAATTTTTTTTAATTCTCTTATATATTACGTTTTAATCTCGTCTCTGTTTTTATCTTGCGCGAGAAATAAGTTGACAGATAATTCGAATATTATTTATTACAATCTACGTGTGTTTGCCCCTCCCTTATTTCATCTTATTCTACATTCCAGCAGTCTTTCTTTTTTCCAGTTTCATCCATGTTTTTTTCTGATATACTTGTATATTAATTTTTGTAAGTCTTTGAAAACATTCACTGTTGAATTGTATTGGTGAAAACTAAAATTATAATGTAATTTTATTTAAACCAAATATGAGACTTTGCTCTGTCAGTAAATAACTAACAATAATGATTTTTTATTCGACCCAACTGTCATCTTTATTAAATATAGTTGTCACGACTTTTTTGACCACTGATTTTGGTCCTTTTTGATTTGGTCCAAGTGTAAATCTATGAATCACAAATTCAATAATTAAAAAACATGTAAATTGTAATTTACATTACTCCCACTGACAAAGAAATCCTACGATATAATGCAATAAAAATTTTTATAAATGATATCTAAGTCATGAAATCAGTAAATATGATTTATAGATTTAAACTTAAAAAGAGCCAAAATTAAGGGTCGAAACGTCGTGACCGTATTTAATAAAGGTGGATATAGTTGAATAAAAAATTATTATTGTAATTTTATATATTTTATTTATTATTACTTTTTAAAAGCTACTTAAGGAATATCTTAATATCTTACACACACTTCCAGAAGAAATAAATAAACCTTTAAGAAGTAGATTTTCGTCGCGTGTTTTAGAGATTTGAGATATCCATTATTTCTGATTGTCTCTTGAGAACAATAATAATTAACAATGTTCAAAGATTAATGTAACAACAAATAACTATCGCTAACTGCGCCGGATCGATGCTCTGTTTGCAGTCGGAGAACGAGGCGCTCCAGAGGGGTGACATGATCAAGAAGATCGACGATTACGACGCGCGAGACGTGAGGCATGTAGACGCGCAGAATCTCCTCCAAAACTCCGAAACCATAAAGCTAGTCGTCGAAAGGTCTGAGCCGTCGAGTGCCGCAAGAACATCATCACGTACATCAACCACCGACACTACCATCACCGCGTCACCATCACCACCCATGATTTTCAGGCCGATCGTTCGCAACGGGGCTGCGGCCACTAGTCTGTCAGAATGCAATACTATCTCTATTATTACTACGCGTTTGATGCCGTAAAAAACTTTCACAACAATGACACCACGTTGCCGCCGCAATATCGCAACACGCCGCTGATTAATTCGTCCCCTCGATTAATCAGTTTCTTTCTTCGCACAAAGCACGACTGACATTTCTGGCCGCTCTGCATTGGAACCTTTACCACTTACTTTCGCACCCCGGCGATCGTCTTTATCTGATAACAGGCTTTTCTCGGATGTGCGAATCGGAATTTGAAATGTTGCTTTTTCTCGAGTTAAAATTAAGAATCGTTTCTTGTATTATTAATTCTATTACAATTAATGTATTCTACTTTAACGTTTATCTTGCAAGATCGGAGTTTGATTCTCTTTCTTCTTCACAAAATCACAGTCCGCCGTCTGTTTTTAATGTATAAAGGCGATCGTCTTGAAACCGCCACAAAGCTGCTTGCGTTCTACCGCTATGTTGCGACACGAATGCGCGACCTGCCGTATTTTATTAATGTTTCTTGCAATTCTTTCACGCAGGTACAAACAGCCGAAAGAACATCCGCAAGAATTACCGAAGAGTCCAGTGCCGCCGCCCTCGGTTGAGGAGTACAGGTCAACGCCAACTCCGGAATACGGTCTTCGCAGGACGATCGTTTTGCCGCACGAACACCTCGACGAGATCCGCGAGGAAAGGGTTCACCTGTCGCAGGTATTTCATGCATTTTTATACATCGTTTTTTACAAACCGTTGTTTTCGTCTAAGAAAAGGGACTTAAATAAAAGGACAGAATAATTAGAAATAATTAAACTATAATGTGCTAGAAACGAGAGAGAAATAAATTACATCCAAATTCTCAATTTGATCGTACAAGGAATTGCTTTGTAGAGTAAAGGTCGTTCTACATTAGTCGCAAGTAATCCATATTGTCGCAAGTTGCAAGAGGCTTGCAATTTGAGTTTTTACACTGCAGTCGTAAGTCACAGCCAATCAAAGAAGAGATTTGTTGTAAAAATGTTGTTATCAACATGTTCTAAGCAAGCAGAACTGCTAGTAGTACAAGTAAGTAATATTGCTTTCTTCGCAAGCAGCACTACTTCCGATCGTAACGTAGTCGCAAATAGCAATCACAAGATTTGATCAAATCCAAAATTTGCGTCTCTGCGATATGTGACAGGCAATAAGCATCGAGCTCCGTTGTCTATTTGGCTTGCTCGTTTGTTCCGTGTTTTATTGTAACCCGTAAAGATATTGATGAAGTTAGAAAATTTTATTTTAATAATAAGAGATTTAAAATGAAATAAAGATGAATCTCTGTACGCGAACATTCATGAAGATGATGGCAGAGACGCAAATTTTGGACTTGATCAAATCTTGTAATTGCTATATGGGACCGGAAGTGGTACTGCTTGCGTTCATGCGATTGGCTGCTTGCGTCTAATGTAGAACGACCTTAAAACAGAAATAAATCTTCATTTAATCGACGTTTTGTACGCGTTCTGAATAAAATCATGATTATATTAAAAGCCAATCGGAGAGCTTTGCTTAAATATTGTTGGATTTGTTTAGATTCAGCGATAAACCTGGTGTATCAATGACGTGTCTTAAGAGCAATTCTAAGGGATCGGGAACGGAAGTGCATTTAGTCTTAGAAACATGTTGAAAATTGACTTTCGGAGCATGTGCATTCGATAATACAAATCCGCTGGAGAGTTCGTTGATCCGCGCGAAAGAACAGTCGACTTTGTTACATCGTATAAATCAAAGTCCGACGGTATTTGTTTCTTTCCAGGACTGAAATAGTCTGCTTAGTAGAACGTCGTGGAAAAATATCTCAGGCCAATAATTCTCAATGCAATCGAACCACGCATACAGATAAATAATGACAAGACGTATTATAAAAGGTACTTTAAAACATTCAAACACATAATATTCAGAAAAGGAAGGTTTCGTCTAAGGTCTAAATTAAAACTTATTATTTAATCGCAATTGAGAATTGAAGAAAGAGAGAAACGCACGTTATCACACACGTTTATTGATACCAGCAGGCGCCAGAGTTCGGTCGACGACTGACAGCTACGTGCGAAATTATGCAAGCGAAAGCTAAAAGTAGATCCAAAGTACCGAGTCAAGACCGTCTCGTCGTAATTAATTCTTGCCTGTCACTAGCGCCATAAGCGTCCTTTTTATTTATTTTTCCAAGGATTCTCGGGGATTTTCTCTGTAGCGAGTGGGGCCGAAACACCGCGAACAATTGCATAAATAGGCAAGATTGCTTTTACACCTGCGACTATCTGCCTTCGCGTTTTCTCAAGCAATAATTTGAAAAGCACGGAGAATGTCAGAAGAGCTTAGCTCTACCGAGCTCATCTGAGGAAAAGAACGAAACGTTTGATTCGCTCGTAACGCGAAGCTCCGTTTGAGGAGCAAGATTTGGAAAAATAGATCAAAGCACATCGTAAAATAAGTATAGACCGTGTCAGAGGCACGCGAATCGCCGTAATAAAAGGCGGCCCGTACTCCGGTTTCTCAAGTCCGTATGGTCGTGGCGTCTGGCAAGCTCGAGCTAGTTCCGAAATACGCTTCTGCACTCTGAAATCCAATAACTCATTGCCGGATCACGGCTACGGGCGTGACAGGACATTTGTCGCGTTTAATCCGATCCTCTCACTTGTTTCGACACGAGCTTATTCAATAAGCTGACGAAATTCTGGCCCGCTGCTAGCTTTATCGCGGTAATCGATAACCGAATCGCGTAACGGCGCGCGTAAAAATCTCGCAGGAAGGAAAAAAGTCTCGTAAAGTTGCGATTAAAGTTAATTCAAGTTCACATAAAAATATGCATGCAAAATAATCATGCATAAATGCATGATTAATTCAACTAACTTATAGGGGCAGAGAACTGCGAGGGACGGTGAGTTTTTGGAAGGATATCAACATTTTGCGATTTTAACGACGACGGGAAAATGATTTGCAAAATCGCGATTTCGCGTCCAGATGTCTCCCGTCGTTTAACGGAGCGTTTAACCGGTTTTGCGAGAACGATACCGACGATACCGCGGAGAGAGAGAAAGAGAAACGCGTCATCGCGCTCATTACGACGACATCGCGTGTATCGCGATACCAGGGTGCATCGTGCATCGCCTAGCGGCTAGCGCGAAGCGAAGGCACCGCGGAGGTGCCTTTATTCGTGGGAAGTCCGAAGTGTGAATATATTTTTGTTGGCCCGCCACACGATGCCGGAAAGTCCGTCGCCACCAGTAGAGCCGGTTGCCACACGCTATAAATATCGCTTTTGCATCGAAACCACCTCTGCCTGCCCCGATCCGATACGTCCCGCGGATCCAGGACGTCGCCGTTCACGCTTTCGCTTACCACATTCCCCGCGCAACAGCGGATTTTTTTTTTTTTTTTACGGCCCCCGAGAGATAAAGCATATATAAAGAAACAAACCTCTCCCCAACGTATTAAAAGATGTTTAAAGTGAAAATAACTTACCCAAATTTCTTTTTAAAATGGCACAAGCTGGGATCAATTTTCTAACGGTGTTTGAGCTGAAAAAAAATATTTTTTTGAAAGATATTCCTAATGGCATTAGAATTTTTGAAAGATATCGCTAATAGCGTCTTCGATCACGAAACAGAGTATTTGCAGATTTAATTTTTTTAATGGCCACGAGTGATAGAACGTGTAAAAAAGCAAACCTCTTGCGGACGTATTAAAATATTTTAAATTAAAAACAACTTACTTAAATTTTTTTTTCTAAAATAGCACAAGCTAGGATCAATTTTCTAACGGCATTTAAAAGATTAAAAAGCTTATAAATATTTTTTTGAAAGATATTCCTAACGGTCTATTAGAATCTTTGAAAGATATCGCTAATGGCATCTTTAGTCACGAAAAAGAGTATTTGCAGATTTAATTTTTTTTTACGGCCACGAGTGATAGAACGTGTAAAAAAACAAACTTCTTGGGGACGTATTAAATTTAAATGTTTAATTAAAAATAACTTACTCGAATATTTTTTCTAAAATGGCACAAATCAGAATCAGTCTTCTAAGGATATTTAACCCTTACGTGCGCAGCTTTGCATATATTCAAAGCGATTTTTCGATACTCCGTGTACTCTCCTTATGAAATTTGAACTGAAACCGCGCAGCTTTGCTCATTTGATGTAAAGGGCCTTCTCTGTTCTTTCTGGTTCTTCTTTCCCTTCTGAATGATAAGAACTTTCTGTAAAAGGTTCAAATTAGTAAAGAAAAATTTTTAAAATATTTTTTAAGGATTTCTTAAACAGTTATTATATATTTATTTAAAAAATACTCAGAATGTTACGAAAAATTGAGCATTTAAGTCCAAAAATATGTTTTTTTAATATAATTGGCTAATGGTATTGGACATCTTTGATTATGAAAAGGAATGTGCGATATCTAAAATACCTTGTACAGTGTTTAATTAATAGATAGAGAAAGTGAAAGATTTATCGATATATCTGGCAATCGAAATTTACACTCTCGAGTGACTCTCTCGTTAATTTCATCGAATTGCCGTTGCCAAAGAAAACGTTCTCTCCGATTATTCTAACAACAAATCAACTTGTAGGAAATTTTAGAAGCTAAGAGCACGAAATAAGAATATAAAATATAACATTGCAAATAATTTCAAATAAAAGGAAGATTTAATCTTGACAGAAGAGAGTACTAATAAAACTGTTTCGAACATCAGGATTACCAATTAGAGTTCATTGAAGGATAATCAGCAAAAACACACCTTTGATCTAAAAGCCTGACATGTCTTTATATATAAATGTATCTTTCCGATTTCTCAATCAGACGATAATCCGATTACAGTCGCCGCGTCTGAGATTAACGAGGAGTATTCGACTTGTGACGTTTTTCCGGTGTCAGAAGCTTTTACGTAAAGACGAGGGCTAGCGAGTTTCAAGAGAGGTCTCCGGAGAGAGAGAGAGAGAGGAGCCGCGTGGAAAAGGCCAGAGTTAGTGCCGCCCGCGCTCGCGCCGAGCCAGTAGTGCTTAAGAGCGAATAATCCCGCGAGAGTCGCGAGCGAGGGACGACGCGCGAGGACGATTGCGAGAGCCGCGAAAGGGTTGCCGCGCGAGAAAGGGGTGACATAAGGTCGGTGGTTGCGAGGGAAGCTCTCTCTCCGCGGGACGCCCCTCGACGGACGGAGACGAGAAGATGCCCGCTTACACGACCGTCTATCGTTACAACATCGAGGATCATCCGAAGGAGGAGGAGGCGGCTGTTTACTGGGTACGAAAGAGACGAGAAGTTTCGTCGGTTTCGTCGGTTTAGATTGATTAAAGAAGAAAGAACCCCGTCCAATAAGGACGAAAACGCGACGCAAGTTTCTCCTTTACTCTTGAATGTGTATCTTCTTCGCGACCGAAATGCGGACCTCGCGCGCGCGAGTGATGGGCTACATCCGCTATATTGACGTAAAAGCATCACGGTGACGTCCGAAAAATAAAATTTTATTAACGTTATTTTTATTTGTTCTTATTTTTATTCTTATTTTTCCAGATATTTTTCTGACCTAAGAGCATTTCTAGATCGAAAGTAACGCAAGTCACGTCGCATTTTAGAGCGGAATCTGTATGCTTGCGCCCTCTTAACGGAGATATCTCTCAGAATTTTTTAAAATTAACATTTAATCGTTCCAAGCATCTAATTGATTAAAAAATTATTTATAGATATTATAGATAAAACTATAATTTGCATACATATACGGGGATATTATTTATTCGGTTATTTAATGAATAAGATTCAATAATTATGAATTAGAAATATACTTATACATAAGAAAATTTATTTATTATTTAATAATTACGTTATCTCTGACATTAGATGACTTTCTAAATTTCCTCTCATTGAAATGCTGAGTTACCTGCCAAAACAATCTCGCTCCGTTTTACAAAATTTCATTATTTTTCAACTGGATGGCATTTATGCGTGGGTTTGTCCGCAACAAGAGAACAACCATAAAGCTCGGGCTTAACAATGTCACCCTAAAAATATCAAAACTGAATAACACAGGTTTAGCTCCACCGACGCGTCGTATCGATATCGAATAACGACACACAAGCAATAGGATCGCCAGACGATCTAGATTTCGCGTTGTTCAACCTTGACACGGTGCACAAATGTAAATGTCGGCAGGACAATTCTGCCATTCGGTGAGGAATTAGATCAATTTTGCCTATCTCGTCTGTGAGAACCCCGAAGAGGGTACCGGCGGTTTCGGGATCGATCGGAGCTACTAAGATGAAAGGCAGTTCGGGCGTGAAACGCAATGTGCATTAATAACGCGCTATGCAATAAAACGCACGTAGGCATCGCCTTTGCGGATGCCGTTCATCGGTATCGCGTTCTATTTTCGTGAACGGGATCTGGGTTACTCACGAACACGCGAGAGAAGCCGTCATACAAAGACACACCCACGGTCCTCCGAACTCATCTTTCGTCCGAAAAATCGAGAAATTTTTTAAAAAGCGACGTTTTTAATGCGACGATTAATTAACAGTTAATTGACGCGTGCAGGAATTAGCGATGATTTTTTAAATTTTGTTTCCTGAACAACATTTCGATGGAAACACGTGATTATTTTCGGACACACAAAAAACGATAATTCATATAAAATGTCCTGTATCGTGATATAAAAATCTATTTCTGATGTTTATTATTTTTCTCTTGTTAGAATATGGAGTTTTAATTAAACCGTTTAAAAAACTTCAAATATTCAATTGAAAAATATATGAATCTAGTATTAATGTCTTTGTATATTAACTATATCTAATTACACTATTAATCAATTTATTTATTCTTAATTTGACGGTACCTTTTTTCAAGTCAGAAAGCGATGTAATTATGGACGATTTTGACAGTTAGTAAAATTTTTGCATTAGAAATGGAGCAAATCGGAATTTACTCTTGACGAAATAAATTCGATTATATTATTATCGTAATTATAATTTCGTATCTTTCAGCGTGCGTTAATGAAGTTGAAACATCTGTTCGTTAGCGTGCCTCTTGCCAACGTGCTTCAATAAGTTTCCAAAGAGTTCAAGTTTCACCTCGACGCCAAGCAATAAACACTCTGCGAAACAGCTGTTTTGCTCCGTCTGAATTTAGTTCGAGAGACCTTTTACAAAACGACGCACGCGAGCGTGCGCACGCTCGCGCAAATCCTCTAAAAAAAGAAAAAGATATCATAGGTCCGCGAGCAAAAATTTCGCTATGAGAGCGACGAGATTAATTGAATCAATCAACCGAACGTGATTCTGAAATGATCACTACTCTAGTTACTTTGGGAGACAACAACCAATTCTCTTCCTCCAAATATTAAGCATTGTATGTACAAATAAAAAAACTATCATTTTATTCTTTAAGGAAATAAAATTTAAAGAAATAAAATTTAAATTAAATAATAATTTCTCGTGTTTAACTATGATTGATGATCTCAAATCTTTGAAGTTTAAAAATGGTAACATGACAAAATTTTTCTATAATGTTATTGGAAAGAATCGGTCTCATTAAGATTTATCCTAAATATTTCTGTAAAGCATTTCAAAATACATCGAGATATTCGTCATCGAGAGCGTCACGGAAGTGGGACGCCCTTTGGGCTTCAGACAGTCTCGCAATCCGACCTATTCCCTTCTCAGTCATCGTGCGACCTTGCCAACGTTTCCCGTCCAAGAACGAATGGGCGGAACGCTTCCTGGTGAAAAAGTCACGGACGGAAAGAAGCGGACGAGAGGCGCGAGGGGACAGGCGGTTTTTGTGGCTCAGGGTGCGCGTTATTTTTGCCGGCCGGGGGCCTTCGTCTATTTCGAGAGAGTCACTCGCCGGCTCACCCTCCAACATAATAGAACGTTTCTGACCCATTTATAATGGAATCATCGTAATCGCATGATTTCACGCCGCGAGCGAGAGATTTCGCGACGCGAACCTCGCGCGCGAACTTGCCGCGACCGCGACCGCGATTCTAAAATTGTCGCAGCGTGCACGTTCCAGCTAATGCCGATGAACAATGGGTGCATGATTTAACCCTTTCCCCCTCCTCCTGGGTGGAACAAAGATCGAATTTTACGAATTATACGAGGAATTTTGTATTTTTATATATATTTGAATATATTTATTATTCAACCTATTAAAAGCCGAAATATCTGTTAATCTTTTTTATTATCTTCAATTCAAAGCAATACAGAGTGACCAGACGTTGCTTTCAATTGGTCATTATAATAATAATTATATTTTTTATAATTATATTTTGTATCTTATTCTATTTTTATATTCTCGGGAAAGAAATTGATTTAAGAAGGTGCAAAAGAGTGTCGCAGAAAACTGAGGAAAATTTTTAAAACTAGATTAAGATACGTAAAGTTAATCTGGTATTTTTCCATTGTGCTCTGTAAGCTCGAGATACACTGCAAGTTCAAGTGTGTTATTTTAACTGAAATTTTTCTTACACATTTCTTGCAGTTTTAAATCACGTCACTAACACGATTGAACGTATTAACTTTTAATTTAATACGATTAAACATGTTAAATAACGTAATTTAACACGCAAGAAACATGTAAAAAGAGTTTCAGTCAAATGGCCATTTTTAAACATTTATATGCGTGTAATAACACTTGGATTTGCAGTGTAATAACTTCAAGACAAATAAAAACGTTGCAGATGAATCGCTTGTAAATCTCAAGCTGCGCTTTCAAAAGCGATTACCACGACGTGACTTTTACATCAGGAAGTAAAATGAGAAACTGCTTTCCGCGAGAAAATATCACGGAAAGCTTTATTTACGGCTCTTCAAAGGTCGCGATAATCATGCCTGGCGTTTCTAACATTTTCGCTCCAGCTCGCAATTTCGCGAGAATATACCTATACGCGACGACGCGCGGAATATTACGGAGAATTCGTTTGAGATCTCGCGTTTGTTTTCACGAATGTTTCGGCAATCTCGGACTGTAAACATAGTAGATCCGCGTGGCAAATCAACGATGTATACGATGCACCTGCAGATTCGCGTAATTTCGTAATGTCGCGCAAAAGCGACGACACGTGACGGAACGATCCGTAACTTGGCAAGCCGAACTCGTTCGCGATGCCACGAGGATGGTCGCCGATTTTATGTAATTTTCTCTCATTGTGAGCTGCGCGAAATTTTTGCTTCTTTAGAGACGGTCCGTCATCGTCGGACGATATCATTTCCGGTTCGCCAGCGTCTGAACATTAGATAGAAATCAGTCTCTGTGTTGCTGCTAATTAAAAATTATCTACATGTCATAGAAACAGAATAATGAAGAATTACCATTTAAAGAGGAAAACACTGTTAGTTTAACAATAAAATAGAAAAATTTTGAAACGAAAGAAGTATTCGCGGAGGGAAATATTTTATCTGTCACGAATATGACTATAATGAGCTATTTGGTCGTTAATTATTTTAAAATATTTTTTAAATGTATTTTAAAGAGATATAAAAATCGCTATATTCTGTTGTGACTCGGTATTTTTTTAACTCGCACTTCACCTCGTTAACGTTACGAAATGAGATCACTGTCAAATTAGGCTGCAATATCATCATCATCATCGATTTATTCTTGTCGTTGCTCGGAATTATGGCGGCGTAAGAAGCGTCAGGAATTAACGAGCCACCTTTCGATCGCCATGGCCTCCATTGCGGTTTATTTTAGATCTCGTTAGTTAATTGGCACCGCTTCGACAGGATATTGTTTCATCTGCCCCATTAACTGCCATTACTCGCATAGTTACCGTGTCATATTATCGTTAATGTCAATTTACACGAGATATGAATTCAATAATGTAGTATACAACAAGATAAAGGCCATACATTAATAAAATATGTATAAAATATAATACAGAGTAAAATAAAAAAGAATACTTAATAGAGCTATAATTGTGACCGTGTCTTTTAGCCCTACCGTACGACTCCTTTGGTCTTGCCGGGTGCCAAGGTCAAGAAGGATGCCCCTCTCGGCGAATGCTATCTGCGACATCATCCGAATCCGTGGATCAGGGCGGCACCCCATCATTACGAGCCGGCTCATCCCGAAGTCGCTATGAAGCAAAAGGTAAACCGACGTTATAGACCTACATCCGATCTCCTCGGCGACGTACTCGCGAATAAGTCTTCCCACTTTCTTGAAAGACGTATACGCGTTTGTCAAACTAGCGTTTAAACTGTACATCTCATTTTCACGTCGTCTGAGCAGGTGGCGGAAACGGTACTTCAGCGTGTCGTGGGACCGAATGAAGTTCCAAAGGTTTGAATCACTTCCGTTGTTTACTTTCGTAAGCCGCTTCGAGAAACGATCCGCTTACGCTTTCTGGACGATCGATATATCCGCAAGAAACTTGAGTTTCGTTTGACGATATATCCCCGTCGTTACGATTTTTTACGCTAATAACTAATAATAACAATAAATTTTTATAATCACGCTGTTAACGCGATTATTACAGGATGTCCACTGGACTTCATCTGTAACTCGATAATCCGAAATAATATATACCGACGCATCGATTACATCGTGAATCGATACAACTCCCATTTGCGACTAAATCGCTGGAGTTAACTCAGTTGTGAATTATTTTAATAATTGAATCTAATTTAATTTACACGATGTGATATAAATTAAATTTTAACTCAATGACCATCAAAGCGATTCTTATTTCGACTGACATTTATTTAAACGTATTGCTTTGATTATTGATTGCCACTAACGTGTTTCGAAAATTCTGAAGGTACAAGATAACGAAACTGCGGAACGATTATGAAGCTATTATGCGACATTATGACTGTCATTTTGTAACGGCGGTGCTTTGTAGAATAAGCATCGTGAGTCAAGACGGTGTTGGATGTTACCGTGAATTTCCGACATAACGGAAACTTGGCATTAGTCAAATGTTTGTCCTGTCCACAGTGCCAACACACTAGAGTTATGTTTATTTTTTACAGCGCTATATTGTCATAACGTAATACCGTAGTCGCGAGTGACACGACTTGAGGACAGATTGCAACAATAATACGCAACATCTTTAGTGAACAATCACATTAATAATGCAGAGAGACTCCGCTTATATTGCATTAAAGTTTTTCAAAACACTCAAATGCCCTGGTACATCCAGCTCCATTTTTGCAACTTTTTGCGTCTTTTGAATAAAAGTCAAAATAAGAAGAGAGAAACGATCCTAAAATAATCTCTTTTGCGCTTCTACTTACAAAACGATCGTTTTTAGTCGTTTTATTTTCAAGCCACGATCGAGCTTCGAGTTTTGAATTTTGTGCGATATAGTAACATCGGGAATTTTATGCGTTGTAAAGCGATTGTAAACGTAAAATTTGATTTTTCTAGATTGTCCACAAGCAATTCAACTCGCCGATCGGACTCTATTCGGATCAGAACATCGCTGACACTATCAAGTGCCAAGCGTCTGCTATACCGTAAGTAGTCAATCACTATTCACACGATTGTCTACTAAGTTCTCTCTTAACTAGCCTTTAACCACACTTGAACCGAATTAAGCACATATATATAACGAATCGCTAATACGCCGTGATGCTTGCAGCAGTCACAGGTTAATAATTAATACAAAATTGGCTTCGCCGCTGAATGCCGCTCACGCTCTCACAAATCGCTGTCATGTAATAAAAATTGCTCGTGCAGAAAAATCTAATTTTCTACATTAATCGAAGTTAACAGGATATTAATTGGCACGGGGTTGATAATCGCAGTGGAAGATGAGTGAATTGAAGAAATCAACACGAATTTATTCTGGGAAATAAAATGGATTTTTATTAATTTCTATTAATCCACTTATTTCATTTTTTATAGGCGTGTCTTTTAATCAAATATCCACGAAGCGTGATTCTCACGAAAATAATTTTCCGAGATCTTTTTTTTTTTAGAAAATAACGGAACGCGAACGAGAAAAAAAATTATCCCTTTTCGGAAGACGATGTTTCCACGAAGGCTGTAATTCGGGAAAAAAAATTACCAATTGGAGAAATAAATCGAGTTTACTTTGCTCGAAAGGGGCGCACGATCGTCGGTGGTCAATCGTTAAGTGAGAAGGAGACGTCGGCTCCTTCTCTCTTTTTCCTATACGGCTCTTTCGGATTTTCCTGATGATTGATTACTTACGTAGCGGTTTGTTTGTTTTCCAGCATTTTCATAGACTTTTCCTTCCTGAAACAGAAACAGGAAATACAGGAGCAAGCGAGAGTCTTGAAAGAGCAGGCCAAGGCCGCCTCGTCGAAGAACGTGTGGCCGCAATTCAATAGACCAAATTAAAAAAAAAAGAAATTGTCGAGAGACGTTCGAGACGTTTTCCGATGCTTCTCGCACGTCGGATCTACGACGGCAGAGTTTTCTCGGTTTTCACGTGGATCATTGGACACGTTCCCTTGTTAAAGTATACAGCAAATTATGCATTCGTGATTGTCAGATAGATTATTAACAAAATTTGTTATACAGTTTAATGAGAAAAGTTCATATATATTTTTAAAACAAATATAAAAATTGAGATTATCGAAATTATCGAGAAGTAATTATCGCAAGTCGATAGAAATATTTTGGGTACTCATTAAACTTATTGTACAATTTGATAATCCGTCATGTCATTAAAATCGTACATTTAAATTATTTCAAACGCCACAAGTCTTTTTGGTTTCTATTAACATTTTAATTAAATACGATTCAACGTGGATAATCAAATTAATTTAGACGATTAGTTTAATTGCCGGTGGAGTTTAACACAGAGAACGTGGTCACTGAATATGCGAATCCCTCGAAATGATTGTGCGATCATTATTTCGGGTTAGTTTGCCGTTCATATTACATAGTAGAAATCGTAGAACACGAATTATTGGACGAAATTGCAAATTTCGTAGTGCCTCCGCGAGTCCGTGCAAAAAAAAAGCTTTTCCTTCAGCAGTAAATTCTTGCATGTAACAAAGTAGTGAATAATCAATAATGAATACAGTAGTTGAGAATATGTGAGAATATCTACTAACTTCGTCGTTTCTTTAACGAGTGTTCGTATGCTTGTATCGTAGATATCGTGCACGAATAATTCGAGACGACTTTCGAAAATTGCGCCGTTGGAAATCTATTTTTGCGCCACATCTCTCGGAACGGCGGGTGCTGCAGAGAACTTGATAATGGAAATAAAAATAATCTGAAAATTACACACTTGCAAGAATATAAATTAATAAGAAAAGAAAGCAAGAAAAATTAGCAAGAAAATAAATTATAAATTAAAATAAATTAAAAGTATATTTTTTAGGACACCTTCCATTGTCTTTCTTTTTTATTACAATTAGTACATAATTTGATTTATTTAGCCCCTTTTTCATACCGGCGAAAAGATCATCGTGGGTCTAAAGAATTTTGGTGACGAGAAAGAAATAGATATACACATTTTGTTACAAATTAAAAACCTTGGAAAGTGTTTTGTGAGTCTTCTCTCGGATCTCATGGTTGTAACGAGGGATTTTTTTTACTCTTTTCCGAATCTTTTTTTCCGAAGATGAAAGGCGCAATTTTCGAAGTGTCCGACGAACGCGTTCTTCTTGATCGGGCATGCACGCAGGGTTTGCACGATGAAGGAATGACCGCTCTTTCTCGATTGAACTCGGCTGGAGGACGCGTCTGAAAGTCGCTCTCGAACAGACTAAAACAAACATAAGTAATTGTGCAAGCGTAATTGGCAAATTGTAACCTCCCGGCCGCTGCTAACCGATTCGGAGAACACAAAAAAAAAGAAAAGAGAAAGATAAAGTCGCACGTGAGAGAGAAAGAACGAAAGAACGCAATTAAAAGTCGTCCCCTGTGTACACATGCGGTACGTGCAGCCTGAAGAAACCGGTGAAGTACGACCCCAGCAAGAGCGAGGCGTACAAAGCCCTGCAGGAGGAGGAACTCGGGGATCAGGTGCAGGAGGTCAGGCAGCCGGCTCGTACCGGTGTCTTTTCGCCGCAGAAATCGAACAGGGTATATGCAATTTCATTTTCAATTCTTTCGAGGCCTCGTCTCAAACTTTTTTCGCCACTGCTCCTACTCAATATGTCGTTAATTTAATTAAAACACTATTAAATTTATAGAGTTAAATTAAACTCAATTTCAGTCATTTTTAACCATTCCTATACATTACCACCTTCTACTCAATATATCGTTAATTTAACTAAACTAATGGAGTTAAAATAATATCATTTTGGGTTAAAATAATAAATTTCGACACAGTAGTTAAAAATAGCAAAATGTTATTTAAATCAAGGTATTGATTTAAATTTCATTTTTTAACATTTAACAGTGCGGTTCAATAAACTCTTAATTCTCTTTTGACATTTAATAAATTTGCGCACTAAGAGACTTCAACGATATGATTGTTTGTTGCATAGGTGTACCAGCCTCCGCCGAAGAGTCCCGCATACGTAAGTATCCGCATTTTTCTTCGATCAGAGAGATTCACGATCGATTTTGCGGAGCGCACAGTAGAAAAAATTGCGCCGGGCTGAGACCACACGCGTCTTTTGCGAATGCATCTCTCGCTCGCATGTCGCCGCATGGGTTCTGCGCAAGAATTTCAGAGCTGTCGCAGCTCGCAGCTGCGTAGACTACTATATTCTCGAAGCGAATTCGAAGCATCCTACTCTCGCATCCTGCGCGAAATCGTTCGACTGCGTCGCACATCTCGCGGAACGTCACAGAGAAAGGCCATTGCGCGTAACAAAGTTTTAGTCATAATCGTAAGGCCGTAAGAAAATAGATCAATCACACTCGATTATTCTTCGAGCTCAAGGAGAATAATCGACTAAATGACTAAAACTTTGTTACCGTGCAATGGCCTTTAGAATCGTTTAAAAAAAATTCCAAAGATTTTAACGAGAAAAACCAGTTTTTAAAAAAATTTCTCTCGCCGCTGAAACTCGATAAGTCGATTTTCACATCGCTCACGTTTATTATTATTATCGCGTCACTTATTGTTCACCACTTATTTACCGGGAAGATTTATCGATCACTGGCCCGGCGCCGCGTACGCTATAAGTTACCCAACCGCAGCCGGACGATAAAACGGCACCGGATTATATAAGCGACTTGGCACGAGGCGCTACTTCTCTTGTACTTCTTTCTTTTTCGTCTACCGTAGCACCGTGCCAAGACGTCTCTCGGTAATAATCAGCCGCCGTATATCACCGACGGAATATCGCGCGGAGGACTCGACGCCTCTCCTTTATGGAAAAAAAGCTACCGTAGTTGCGAAAAAAGCACACAAAACTACAGCGAATACTGTAATATTTATTATAACTTTGTGTACTTTTTTCTTGCAACTTCAGTAGTCTTTTTGTAGTATTTTTCCGTAAGGACTTCTCCTCTAAATTTGCAAAAAGAAAGATTTCGCGTCGATTCGTTGGATCATTTAACGACGATTACCTCGTATTAATATATCTAACATATGCCATCGCCACTAACGTTAACAATTGTCGCGGTCGAAGGCACCAATCTAATCTGCGGCATCTGTTTCAATTAAGGGTGGATCATTTAGACGTCCCTTCCCCCTCCCTTTCGTTAAGGATCTTATCAACGACTATTAAAATTTTCGCAGGAACTTGTACGTGCGTTTTCTGATACTTTTGCATTGCACACAAAAAATGCTACCCCTGCTTCCGTGTAGAGATAATTAATTCGTAGGGCAGACGCGTTGCACTACCGGCTGTTTTATTTCTCACGTAACGCGCGTTCAGTGCTGCGAATACATGCATGCCGCTTCACGAGATGGAAATTTACGCCTAAATCCAAATTAAAACGTAGCGTATTCATTTTGTGGAGAGAGCACCTTTGTAACCTGGAGACGTGGTGAGCGGCTGCGAGTAATCCAATTTTTCTAGATAAACGTGCTCGATGACGACGGCGAGAAGATCCATCAGAGCAACAGTTTCAAGAGGATCATGTACAGTGTGCTGGGGCAGACCGACTATTAAGCCGAGAACTGACGCTATAAATATATTACATCAGTTTATTTATGTTAAATAAATCTATATTTTATTTATTGTACTACGCAAAAATAAAATGAATGTCGAGCGTGTCGAGCTCAGGCGATCGAATTATGTTCCTCTAAAAAAAAGCGTGCTCTCGTCATGAACGCACACCCCAGCGAGCTAGGGTCTAGGAGCGCGAATTGACGAATTGTATAACTCGACATTCATTGCTTGCCCGATGAAACGCAGTGCCGTGTATCTCTCAAGCGTAGTAATAATAGTTACTTCAATACGCAGCGTTAGTACGTGGCTTGCAAGCATTGCGTATTCTACTCGAGATTAATACTTTTCGCTGGCCTGCACCAAGATAGCTTACTTTCCCCTCCCCCGTCTCTCCGTATCTCGATGTATCTATTTTTTGACGATCTATTTACACACTATACTATACTTTTAACATTACGCACAATGAAAAAAATTAATTTTCACAAAATATGTTGAGTTTCTTTATCCCCCCTCACCTCTCAGATTTTTTGTTTAATTTGCGAAATCGATCTTTCCTGCCTTAGTTATGTATCAATGTGTCGCAAATTAAAGAAAAAGTCCCCAAATACGCAGACAATACAAAGGGAGTAATTTTTCAAGACTGATTTGTTTTTCAAGGAACTATTACGCAAACTATTACTAGTGCGAAGGGGGCAACATTAATCAGACAGACGTGAGACGATGAGACAATTTAATTCAGCAATAAGATACTACAATATCGGGCGTAATATCAGCGGTGTTTACTAAATGGAACTTTTAAGCGTCAGACATTGTTTGACAGAAATTTTCATTTTTAAGCACACACGTGCGCCGGTATCATTGTTACAAATACGCACACGATACAACGGATAGGAACAAGGTAGGTGCCGTAGCTTTTGTTGAACTGTCTAACAATAATATCGTGCTGGATCAATAGAGATATCACACAACTATCGTTTCAGATGCATCTCAAGCCAAAATAACGAGACTGCTTTCTCATCACCGACCGCTTTCCGACAATACAAAACGAATATTTACCATACGTACAACGCTTTCCTCCGATCAGCGCAAGGACGACGTAGCTTCTCAAACATTTCTTTGTTCGTCCCATCTTTCAAACGGTATAGATAGAAGAATATTAAATACTGCGCACCTTTTCGCTACGCTACGCGTGCGACCCACGTGAGTCACGCGGCTTTCCCGGCTAAATTATTAATTAAAATTAATTCCTAGACGCTGTTAAATATTACTAATTTGTCTTCTACTCTCAACACTCTTTACTGAGCTGCATCCGTCGACACCGTCCATGGAGTAGCACTAGGGCCTCGGTCGTGACGCGCTTTCAAGTTTAAACCCAAATCGAAGATCCGAGTTCGATGCGCTTCTATTACTGGCACTTTTAAACGTCGTGTCGGCACAACCGAGGTCGAGACGAGACACAGATCTCGAGGTATTTAGTGCTACATCATACTATTTTCGCGTCAAGAACGCGCAGCATAACCCGCCAATTCATTTAATTTTTTATAAAAATACAGCCACGATAAAAAATTAAAGTGATTGGTAACCCTCTCATGGCGCATAAATAAATTACTACAGAAAAAAATTCGCCATATGCACTTCGTAGCCTTTTGCCATGGACAGTCTCTTCGGCCCGGAGTGTGCTACAGGTCCTACAGGATTGTTACTACACGTTAAAATGTACGCGCTGCGTAACATTGCATAAATTAATAATACTTTCCCTTTTTGTAATCTTATCGACCTCGCAAAATTAATTTAGAACAAAGTACGAACAGATTGAAGTACAGAGGACAACGGGCGCACGAATGTTTCACACTTATGTAGATCATTGGACTAGCAAGTTTCTTTTTTACACATTCGTTTAAATATATATACTTGTAAAACTAATATATATCTAAATTATCGTCTCAATCGCATACATTAAGCGTATTATTCAGACCTACGTGCGAAACCGCGTCGATTATTAAAGAAAAATGCCTAAAATTCACATTCAAACGTAGGTAAAAGAATGAAATATACATGTAGATGAATAACTGATTGTAGGGTAGCATGAGTACAGCTAAAAGATCGTAAATTAGTAATCGATATTCAATTGCATTAATATTAATTAAAAACTATCACAGTTTAGCCTGTGAAATTGTGTACATGTGTACACATGCAATGGGAAGAAAAAAAAATGACCAAGCGGAAAGATTACATTTCAGATGAAACATTCGTGCGCACATACGAACTTAAACGTAGGAGTTGTCATTGCGAAGAAATCATTTAAACAGCTACGGTGTAATCTCTGTTCCGTGGTGTATGTCGAGCAGGACACAAAATTGTAGTAATGGATACATTAAGATATGAGAAAAATAAATAAACTTTCAGTTCTACACGTAGTGCTATAAAGGATCATTAAAAGTTGAGGGAGTCGTCAAGCAGTTGTTTGAGTTCCTTGAGGTGTTGCATTTTGCTGCCAGTAGCGGGTGACGATGCAGTGGGACGTCCAGCGTACCTATAACATCAAGATAAATTCCTCAAAATATGCAATCTGCTTTTAAAATCTGATACATTTACGACACACACCAACCAATATCAATCAAATCTTACTAAAAGAACTATTTTGAAACTATTTAAAAGACTTAAAGTGCAAACGTAACGGCAGTAAATTCATATAATTAACGCAATTAATTTTACATATAATTATTTTATTCAATTTTTAATGTAAAATTGCAATATCTTTAATATATATTAAATAAATTTCATAACATAATCATGAATAAGAATAATAGTTTAGTAATTCATTCAATAATTCATTCAGTAATTCATTCAATTAACGGCTTGTATCTAAATAAAAATCAATTTACAATAATTTTCCATTAAATGACACAATTATTCAGTGACCATCTTGCCGATATTACCTCACTGTTCTTTGCTTTGGTTCAGTAGATTCCGTTGATTCCGGCTCTGACACAGTTGTGGTTTTAGTCGGTTTGGGCGACGAGAACAAACCGGCAAACCACCCTTGATCACTCGTGTTTGACGCGCCACTGCAACACACGGCCCAATTTTTCATTTTATTTTCATGAAACATATATAGAACGAAAAAAGCAGACGACTGCCTGTATAACTCATAATAAAAAGATAAAATAAACGCGCACTGATTCAAATATGTATATGAATTGCAAAATTTTAACGCGTCGCGTTCATCGTCGCGACAAAATAAAAAGTGGGCCGTGTGAACAGCTAAAGATATAAGAAATAAAATACAACGTGGTGTAACACGGGTGCACTCACACACACATACATACAAATACATTTTACTTTTTTTCAGTTTATTTTGATACTTACACTACGTTTCGGGTGCCGTTAAGCGCCGTGTGGAACCTAGGCTGCACGTAAGTCCATGCGCCTTGGTTCTTGTGTTCCTCCTGAGACCATATCAACTCTGCATTGGGATACTTAGCAGCTTCTTTCTTGACGAGATCGTACGGGAAAGGCGAGATCTAGAACCAAAAGAATCGATTAAAATATTGACATACATTGAATATTTCAACATAATTAAATTATGTAATTTAAAGAAATTTAATGAAATATGATACGATCAACTTGTCCCAAAAGTAATGGCTGACCTGTTCCACTCTCGCGATCGCAATCTTATCATCCAACTTCCGTTCCGTGCGCGCTTTCTTCAAGTCATAATAGACCTTTCCGGAACAGAACAGTAACTTCTTGACGCCGTTGGGATTCTGAGTCGCCGCACCTTCATCGGGTATCACTCTGAGGAACTGTGTGTCCTCCAGCATCAAGTCGAAGTTAGATTTAGCCTCTGGATGACGGAGCAACGATTTCGGTGTCATCAGGATCAACGGTTTTCTAAACGGCAATGCGATTTGCCGTCGCAGTATGTGGAAGTAGTTGGCCGGCGTACTGCAATTTGCGACAATCCAGTTGCTATCATGCAGCTGACGAACAGCAAATTCCTCGCTCTCCGGTGGGAAGTAATCCGGATCGTCGGCAGACATTTGAAGGAAACGCTCCAGACGAGCACTAGAGTGCTCGGGACCCTACAAAAAAAATGCGAATTTAAAGCCAATAAATTATATTGTGGAATGATGAAAACGATCGACTTGTCAGGTTGACCCCGCATGTATGCCTTGATTGTATATGAAATTGATTAGAGTTAAAATGAGTGTGATAATCCGTTTTGGAAACCTATATTTTATATTTGAAGAAAGTAAATTAATATTACAAAATAATTCGAGTTTAAGTTTGATTTTGCGAACTTACCATTCCTTCAAGACCATGTGGTTGCAACATTACGAGACCGGATTGCCTAACCCATTTAGCTTGACCGCTACTGATGAACTGATCAATTATACATTGCGCCGTATTGTTGAAATCTCCAAATTGAGCTTCCCAACATACCAACGCATTAGGATTCGTCATAGAATAGCCCAACTCAAATCCTATAATTGCAATAAAATCATTTTAATATACAAAACAGGAGCAAAATTTATAGAGCGCTATAATACCGACGGTACGTTTTAAAATGTACTAGTACTGAAAATCTACAATTTACATTACACAATACTAGAGACTTTTAGTACTGTCAATATATTTTGGAGCGTACCGATAATTATATCAGAATTGTAGAAACTGCAATCTTACCGAGAACACCGAATTCAGACAAAGAACTGTTGCACACAGTGTAAGGTGCCTGATCAGGATACAGATAGCAGAGTGGCCTATAAGTCGCCTTATCAACAGTCTGATGATGCAGTACATGATGCCTGTGGGAGAATGTGCCTCTCTCCACATCCTGACCTGACAAACGAACGTGAATACCTTCCTTGAGGAGAGATCCAAAAGCCATAGCTTCGCCGAGAGCCCAGTCGACGGTTCTAGCCTCGATCATTTCCATGCGAGACTTCAAAATACGCTCGATACCTGTAAAACGTATAAAAAATAATTATTATTTTTTTCCCCTAATTATATTGTATGTGACAAACGCCCCTCGCCTCGTCACTATATATATAGTCGACTAAATGCGCTATACAACATACAACAGGCATTTTGCTTCATACACACTTCGGATGTCGGACCCCCTACCACAGCGGCGAGCCGGGTAAATGGAAGGGAGATCACGTGTGTTTACGTTTACCCCCTTTACCGCACACACCTGCTACCCGTCGCTCTGAGTATAAATAGAGGACCGGAGCAAGCCAAAGACACCATTCCTCTCCCGATCCTGATTCCGACAAGAACTCTCCTAAGAACCGAAACACGAGGTTGCTCCTATCCTCCGTATAGAGAACGGGCGTTTCCCGTCCTCGGCCGAGCGTTTTCTCGGTGTGCGGATTCCCAGCACTCCGTGCGATTATCGACCCATAGATGTAGGATTTAGACTAATGCGTGTTCATCCGTAGTTATAAGTTTGCGTTACGATAGGTATAAGTCTATCCGCGGTACGACCGCCATTGCGCCCGTACGAGGTTGCTCCTATCCTCCGTATAGAGAACGGGCGTTTCCCGTCCTCGGCCGAGCGTTTTCTCGGTTTGCGGATTCCCCGCCGGGTACTCCCGATTGTAGCCGGCCCCGTGCGCGCCAGCACTCCGTGCGATTCCCGACCCATAGATGTAAGATTTAGACTAATGCGTGTTCATCCGTAGTTATAAGTTTGCGTTACGATAGGTATAAGTCTATCCGCGGTACGACCGCCGTTGCGCCCGTCTGTGCAATTAGCGCGAGATCTAGGGACGGTATAAAAAATCTGACGAGTCTAATAAGTACGCCACGGCTCTCCTTATAAGCATGCGGCGAGCAAAAGGCTCTTCGGCGGAAGAGCAGCTCGAGAAGAGGCTCAACAACAATATAAGACCCGAGTATTACATCCGCCTGGACGACGTCATCGGGTTGGAGAACCTAACTGCACGCGTAGCAGAGCTCGAAGTGAGACAAAAGCAAAACTGCGAGCAAAGGGCCGAAAAGAAAACCGCAGCCTATAACCGGAAGGAGTGTTGCTGGAGATGTAAGCAACGCGGACACACACGCTTGGGCTGCAAGAGACCGTTCCGAAAGTTTTGCTCACGTTGCGGCAAAAATGGCGTCTTTACCCGCGACTGCCACCCGGAAAATATGACACGGGCCGGGAAGCGAAGCCGCCGCCGCTATTCGATCCCCACCGCCGTCCAAGTAATGTATTGTCCGCGGCCCCACATCTCCGTCCGCATACAACGGCGTATTGTGCTGGCGTTAATCGATTCCGGCTCTGAAGTGTCTTTTATCAATATAGACATCGCTAAATATGTAAAATGTCTCGGATTCACCGAGGCATGCGAGAAGGCATACTCCGTCAAACTGGCGGATGGGAAATATACAGAGATTCCGTGGATCTTTACTCTCCCCGTGAAAATTGGTGACAAAACGTACGAGCATAATTTCTTCGTCATGCCCTCGTTGGAAAGCTCAATGCTAATTGGCGTTGACCTGTGGGCCAAGCTCGGGATCACGCTGGAGGCACCACCGGTAAACAATCCCGTCCCGTCCTAATCCTAATCCCGACAAGAACTCTCCTAGCAACCGAGACATCAGTTGAGTGCTCCCGACTGATGATATCCGACCGAGTCCCCGTGCGCGCCAGCGTTCTGTGCGATTACCGACCCATAGACTTAAGAATTAGGCTAATACTTGTCCGTTCGTAGTTATAAGTCCGCCCGCCATCCGATTGCGTTATGAACTCCGACGCGTCTACCTGCGGTAAACTATAAGCCGACCTACAAGACAAACTCCGACAATTGAGCTCTGCGATACACTTATATCCGTCTGCGTCACGAAATCCGTTGTTTGCGCTTACATCTGCGATCGGCTCAAAAACACACATATATCAACACTTACTCGCGGCAAGCGTGGCCCGCAATCGCGGTAAACTTACTTGTAAACATTTCTGTAAATTTATTGGATATATCTAGTAAAAGTCTACAATAAACGTCGATGTAAAATCATACAAGTGTCTCAACGCGTTTCTTAAACCCAGCCTCCGGCGAGCTAATTCTATGTGACAAGAAAGGCGTACCGTCACATGTACAAATTATACGATAAACTTTTACAATATATTTTTATGTGTTCGTAATTTTGATTTTCTATTACCTATATTTTATTTCTGATTCCTTTTATTCGATATATTTTTTTCCCGCAAGACAGATATTACCGTATTCGTTTTCTAACGCTGCTATGCTCACCTTTATGGATGACAAACTCAGCGGCATTCGGTGGCGGTGATGAGAATTTTTTTCCAATATGTATCAGCGTGTCTTCCTTGATACCAGTGGGCGAAACTTTCAACGGGTCCTTTCCTTCGAAGAAACCTGACCACGGTGAATCCAACCAGTCTTTGTACTTAATATGCGTCTCCTGCCTGGCGTTGTTATATGCTTCTTCACAGATCTTTTCGTATTTGTCTTTCACATCCTACAAAGAAACGTCGCTTTTATTGTAAAAGTAATTATATGAAGTAATTATATTATATATGTAACTTTCGCACCTTAACTTCTTCTTGTGTGACAACACTATTTTCAATGAGCGAGTTGGCATATTTGTCAAGGGCTGACAAAGTGTTCTTGATCTTACGGTACATCAGAGGCTGCGTGAACATCGGCTCGTCAATCTCATTATGACCATTGCGCCTGTAGGAGACCAAATCGATCACGACGTCTTTGTGGAAGGTAGCCCTCCATTCCGCCGCTACTTTGCACACGTGCATCACAGCTTCGGGATCATCGGAATTCACGTGGAAGATAGGTGCGTTCACCACTCGAGCCACATCTGATAAATAAATTCGCGATAATTAATGCCATTAGAGAATATAGACAGAACTCGATTTTCATCAGTAAGTACCAACCAGTGCAGTACGGCGACGATCGTGAATGCCTCGGATCGGTAGTAAAACCGATCTGATTATTCACAACAATGTGAATAGTGCCGTGAGTGGTGTAATCAGGCAGGTCAGATAGATGCATTGTCTCGAAGACAATGCCTTGACCGCAGAACGCAGCATCTCCGTGAAGAAGAATGGACATGACCTGGAGTATACATAAAATTACACTCATTAAAATGAATTAACATCCATAAACGTAACCAAGATTGTATAATTATATCACACATGTTATTGAATATCTAATAATCAATAATATTTAATCATTTTAATAACTACTTAACTGACTTGAATCTCACAATTCAAATTCTAAAGTTGTTTTTCCTTATTTAAACCGCTCATTGCTAATCTAATTATAAGTATTCAAGGTACATTTTCATTTATATAGCAATTGCTTACTTTCTTGCCTTCGCCGTCGCCACGGTAGAACTGCTCGGCGCGTGTTTTGCCTTGAACCACCGGATCTACAGCTTCCAAATGCGATGGATTTGCAACCACGGCGAGACGAATGTTCTTGTTCGTCACTCGATTAAGACGCTCAATGTACGTGCCCAAATGATATTTTACATCGCCGGAACCCTGAAATTATTTTATCATTAGTAGGATTCTCTTAGTATCAACAAACTAGCCGCAGTAGCAAAATACACTTTCTACGTAGCTAAGAAGCACGATTCGTCTTATGCTTACATCATCAGCGGCTTCGAGCGCAGCAAACTGTGTGAAAATTTGACTCAATGGCTTACGACAGACATTAGCGAGAACATTGAGACGACCACGATGAGGCATACCCATGACAATCGACTCAACTCCCAGTTCCGTAGACTTATCGATCACTTGCTTCATAGCTGGAATCAAAATTTCGCAACCCTCCAAACCGAATCTCTTCTCGGAGGACCATTTGCGCGCCAAAAATGCTTCGAATCTGTGATTCAAATTAAAAGACCCTTGCTAATTACGTCTCTTAGATACCAAGTGAATGCGAGAGAAGAGAATCTAAATTCCATACTTTGCCATTCACATGCCAATTTAGTATAATTCCTTTTTAAAAGGTATTTTGGAAAAACGCTTTTTAAGTTATATAACAAAAAAGATAAAAATATAAAAATATAAACAAAAATTAAATATAAGACTTTGGTTTTTCTGAAAATTTTTTACTTCAAAGTTTGCATGTTTTTTTAAAAAAATTCAGGTATTGGATTAGCGCTGGTGTTATTACCCGGTTGCGCGTGTCAATCTGGCTAAAATAAGCCTCTTCTCGTCATTCGTTACTTCCATGACTCCGGGCGTTTCCATCTTTTGCCTGATCCAATTGCATTGCTCCAAGGAGTTGATGAACATAAACTCGACACCTATGTGACCGCAGTAAGCGGACTCGAGTCGCTTCAGGATCTCACGCAACGGCAATGATTTTTCCTTGCCACCGATAAACGTGGTGGATGGCAATTTGAAAACACGATCCATGTCAGACTCCTCTGTATTAAATATTTGGAATGAAAAACACATGGATTTTAGAAACATCCCAAACCTTTCCCAATCAATATTGCTATATACTCAGATATTTAAATGCATCGCGCATTTATTTCGCATTTATGTAATATAAAATAATTCATGTAGCGTAAATATAAAAATTAAATTGTATATAAGTTGAACTGTTGGAATATGTGTATTTTTCTTTTCATTTCTTCTGTTTTTCTAAAACTGATACTGAAAATGTGCCTTTTATGCTTTAAAACTCTATTTTCAACAGTAATTACTTTCTTTTAGTACAAGATCTAATAGTAATCATTTTTAATTTAAGAAATAATATTTATATCGCATCTGTATAAATGCTTCTTTAATAATAGATAATATTCACATATTGCAAAATATCTGCTGAAACGAACATGCAGTATACTTTTGAAAGGTATGTGAGGATACTGATGATCATAACATATCGCTATGCGCACGACAGTGCAAACAAATACCAAACTGAAAGAAAAACAAAGTTCTTTGATGCAGAAGAAAAGCTGTGAGCTTAAAGTAAAGCATCGTTAGTTCAAACTTCAAACAACAATCACCATTGAACCAACCATTGGAAAGTGTTTCAAACAAACTAGGAAGATGTAATAAAAAATATACAGCAAATAAGACAATATAAAATGCGGTGAGAAACAGAACATAGGTAAAGGGAAAAAAATACATGTTAGAAAAATTGTCAGAGATAATATACGCAACACTTCGATTCAACAGAGAGGGTGAGAAAGTAAAAGAGGAACAAAACTAGTTTCTTTTTTTGCCAAAGTTTTACATCCGTATCTGTAGTCCGTCACATTAAAATATCTGTGACATCAATACTCAAATGTCCCTCCTCTAATTCCTCCACGGAAGACGTTTGAAAACTACCTGTTGCCTGTGAATATCTTTTGACTTTTTACATAGTCGAGATATGTTTACACAGAAGAACCCAAGCACCTGGTATATAGGCTTTCAGTCGAAAACTACCTGACTTCACAGTGCAAATCCAAAATAAACCAGTGCCTCCCAATAGACTAGCGCAAGTAAAAGAGAGCTTTACGGGAGCAACCCCGATTTGGGCGGCGATTACTACATACTTTTCATTAGGACGGCTACTCGGTATTGAAGTTCCTGCGAGAAAGTAGTGCGTGGTCTCTTCCCTGTGGACATTAGACTCAAACTCAACAATTGGATCGAATATTGATCCCCCAAAGATTTGGCTTCTTAATTCATTACCTGCCGCATTCAGCTCATACTTGCTCGTAATAAAACGAATCAAGAGATTTAATAAATTAATAACTCTAGATCTCTGATTATATTAATAATTAAACGTGTTGCACATTTTATCTTTCAATGATATCTTTTTTCGATGTGATACCAAAACAACAGCTATGCTCGCGGGATAAAGAGAATAAAGTATAAGTAGAGTTATGGAAAAGTGCTGAAAGAATTAAGCGATAAACTGAATTACTAACGAGATGAATTAATAACGTGAAGCAAAACTTTACACATTTCCATGTGTCCAAATAATACTTGGAAGATAGAAATATTCATTTGTCCTCATTTAAATTAAACATGAGAGAAGAAATTAAACATAGCTTTATGCAATAGCAGCCTGCAAATAAGTTTTATACGGAAAATTAATACTCGAAAATATACTCGAAGATACATACGATTACGTTATCAATTAGTATTGAGTCTAATTACTAGTTTACAAATGCATGATGCATTTTTGTTCAAAAAAATCCATCTTTTTACAGTTTATTCTTTTCTATTTATGCAAAAACACGTTCAATTAAGCTTACCGAATGAATAATGGGTATAGAGTAATTCTTGCGGATGTCTATCATCAAGATCAGCGCTGTTGATGCCGAGTGGGTCCAATTTAGCGATATGATGGCCACGAATCTGTCAATTTAATGCCACATTCATGCGAACCAAATAGTTTTCAAATTCTCATTTGATTTAAGTATATTTAGTCAAAAATATAAATTACTGTGCTTGATGTTGTACTCTTTCAAAGAATAGGTGCATTACGACAAAGATAATACATGGTGTTTGATGCAAGTTATCTCTCATTGTGCTCTCTAAGAAAAACATCATATCACAGTAATTGACATTAAATACGCATATTAAGATATGAAGCTATTGTCTTAACATTTGCGAATGTGTTATCTGCTCCTTAGTTTCCCTATTATTAATGCGTTATCATCTGCTTAATTATGCGTTATATTATCTGTTTTATTAATTAAAGACTGATAAGTGTCCGCTTAAACATCCCCTTATTTATGCAAAGGGGTTTGTAACTCATACAAGGAAAAACAATCGCGCGCAATATGTTAGTGTGTATAAATTTTAAAAAGACAAGCATGCTAGACAAAAAACGTGTGCAAATATCCAAAAGCAATACACATACAACAAATACAAATTGTACATGCAAAGTCAACAGGAATTTCTTTGTTATTCTTACCCCAACATTTTACTCACATAATATCAGACAATGTACGTATATATATTTATCTATTTTTACTCTCTGTCAAATATAAACGCGATAAATTCATAATGATAAATGTGTCATACTCGACAATGCCTGCATGCATATGGACATTCGAATTATGAAGTCCGATTAAATTATCGATTATTATGAAAAGATGTGGCGTATCATTTGTATGATTCAAAATGAATATAATGCTTTCTCAAACATTTTCAGTATCAGTAAGTTTGTCACAATACGAAGCTCGTTAAATACCTTCCCTTTGCACACAGTACATAATATTGAATCTTATACAATTCTTTCCAACTGCCGTTAGGAGTAAGTCAGTTGTACGATATTTTCAATATTAAGAAACAAAGAAACTTAAAAAATATAATTTCCAAAAAAATATAAAGAAATAATAAATTTCTTATTTAACTTTATATACATACATAGACATTACTTCAACAGAATTTTGAAATACGTTCCATACGTTATAGACAAGATAATCATTAAGATTATTTTAAAATTGTGTTCTAAAATTACAAACAATTTTACAAGCAATTATTTTTTAAAAAGATGCTTGAAAGTTTATGTAGAAGTAGAAAAATGCTTTCAACAAAATATAAGTAAAATGTTAATATGCAAAGATGATTGCGTAAAATGATAATACTGAATGCGAATTGGAAAGAGATGTTTCGAAATTGCAGTAAACATGGGCCGGGTAATATGACTCTATATACGCATTTATACACCACATACTCCAAACCAGTACAATGCGATTCTTATATACCTTTAAACGTATGGTACGTATGGCGAGAAACGCATATTTAAAACAAAAGCCCGTTTAAAATGCTTTGGAAGAAAAGCCTTACCAAGCATATACTGTCGCAGCACTTGCTCTGGAGCCCCCTTGCGGGCTGCGTAATGCGTGTGTATCAGGTCTGTTTGCATAATACCCAGCGGGTCCAGATCGGCAACTAAGTGACCTCGGGCCTATACGCCAACGAATAATCCCGAAAAAGAACCTCACATTTATATATAAACTGTGTCTACTCTCGCAACTACACTGTACATATAATTGCAATCAAGAAATATGGAAGCAATAAGCTACATACAACTATTTAGCAAACAAATATTCCACTTATATGTTCTGATACTTGTAACATATCATATACCAAGAATTGATATCTATTGCAACAATGTTTATGAAGGAATGGATTCTCTTTCATTTTTCTCACGATTATAATTTAACTACAATTAAAACAAAATAGAAGCGTTGCTATAACTTATTAAATAACTACCACAGTTTTAATAAGCTAATTAAAAATAGTGTGCTGCTGCTTCTTTTACGATAAAAGTATCTGATGTATTGAGAAAAGTCATCAAATATCAGGGCATCAAAAATCATAATTTGAAAAACCGCATTTTTATTTTGGGAAAAATGTGGAGATGCAAGACATGCTTGAGATAGAAGATGCAGTGAGCCACTAGTGTAATCGTACAAAATGAGGCTATTATGCAATATTCGCTCATATAATTTGCTATATATATATATATATATATATATATATATGTACTCAATGCATTTATTGTGTAATCATATGTTGACAGTATATGAAACAAACATGATGTCAGAAAAATTTGGAAACACACATGATAGCCCCTAACACTAAGCAGAAATTACAACGTACAATATTTCATGTCCCAGGCTCATATCGACATATTCACTATGCATAAAGTTTATATCGCATACAGTATATGGATATAAGTTCTAATCCATATAACATATGGATATATATATATATTACCTTTACTCATATTAAAAGACGTTCTTATTTATTACATAATATATATATATATATAAACAAAACTGGGACACAAAAGATTCGAAAATATTTTGTTCAGTGGAATTTACATGCATATACATATACATTGATGCATGTACGCTGTATCAATGCATGCCACAGCAATTTCCGTAGTATGTGAATAAACTTCAAAACGTATATGTAGTATCGTATTTGTTTCGACAGAGCTAGGAAATTGTAAAACTTTATTATTGAATTAAAATTTTTTAAAACGTTTAACTGGAAGACAATATCTTTGACATATCGCTATTAAAATAAAATATATTCTTATTCATGCAAATTTTAATGAAGTATATTTAGTATGATTTAAAAGCGGATTTCTCCAGGCTCCCATTTAATTTATTAGACATGTTATCTAGTAATAAAATAAAAAAATATTACAATATTACATCTTTATAGATAATAGAGATAGGAGCAGAAAATTACCAGAGAGTTGTATTTTTATATAATTAAAGTGTATTACCATAAAAGCAATATTGAAAAAGCAATTTTTGCTGCATTTAGTTATTCATTTCGTTATCTAAGTAAATTATACACGGCTGAATAAAGCAATCATTTCTTGCAAACAAATTAATACAAATTACTAAGAGTTATTATTATTTACATATTTTTCATAAAATTACACATGATAAATTGTCATGTGCAAAATATACTTGTTTGCAAAAATACTTGTTTGCAAAAATACTTGTTTGCAATCACAGCCCGTTAAAATTGGTTACCAGGGGGGTAAAGCAAACAAAATTCCGATATCATACCTGATAAGAACGAATAATAGCTTGCACCGCTAGATGGTCGTCAATAATTTTTTCATTAACTGGCGCCTGACCGAGTTGTGTCCCGCCACCCAGGGGTAACAACGCTCCGAGTGGTACTTGGTTGTAACTTGGAGCGAGGGATGGTGGTGCCTGATACGCGAATCCTGGGGAAGCTCCAGCGGTGCTGTTTCGAAAGAAGGAATCCCATGACTACGAATAAACAAAGGTAAAATAAATTTAAGAAAAATCTTTCCAGCTATAATATGAGCAAACGGCACAATCAAATAGCTTCCACAAAAGAAAAGAAAAAAACGGATATACATCCTCTTTGCCTTTTCAACAAACTTTAATTAATTTTCATTTCTCCTATGGTGAGAAATTGATTTCGAATTTTGTACGAGGATACATTTAGCTTTACTTACCACATGCACGCTGTTCGGATCTTGCAGCCACGCGTTGTACATCTCCTCCACGTAAGAGCTGGAGCTGCCATTCAAGAAGGGCTCGGTTGCCGCCCGGCTGTTGTACTTGCGCGCGGGCTCCGTAAAAATCACCTGACTGGTCCTGGTCAAGGGATGACTGCGGACCACCCAGGATGCGTATCTCTCGGGCCCGCACATGCGCGGCGCCAAGGGGGCCAGCGTGCTAAATATTGTCCTTGCCTTATACATTTTGACCTGGAACATGATAGAAGGCAGAAGGTCAGTTGCTGCTTTATCTCGCTACATATCGTCAATGTGGAAGAGATGTAAATAAGCTAACGAAACTGCGTAAACATAGTCACCGATAAGGCGTTCTTAGTATTTTACGCGTCACTTGAATTTCTCAAGTGACCAAATGAGTATGCGTTGTTTGAAGATCTGACTTGCATTTAAATTAAGCGTTTCAGGTCCCTCGCACAGTCATGAGGCATCAATGAGAATATAAACTTTGATAAGCGTATAGGGCAATGTGTGTTAAGCCAATCTTGCAGTACGTACGATTACAAACTGATTTGTCTGGCCTTATCTGTTATAGTCTCTTGCCTTATCAATTGTTCTCATTGCATCACTGAAATTCTAGACTTTGTCTGCATGTCATATCTACTGATTGCTAAGAAACACGGAGAATACTAAAGACGCATTTTGCAATTGTGTAAGCATGATTGGTATATCTGGGCATTCTCACATGTTGCAATATACATGTATATGCGTGCTTGTTTGTGCACAGGTTAAATAAAACCCCAGTTGATATATAGACGCTTTTATAGAATACGCTTTATCTTAGCATAGAGACATAACTGCGTCATTAGGTACAATCAAATTCAAAGTAAATACGCGATCAATATTCACACATATTATTCAACAAATAACGTGCAATTGTATTTATACAATTTCGCAGAATTCGCGGAATAAATTAAAGATTAAATACATAAAATTGTTTGAGGTGTTATTTATATTATTATGTTCAATCGATTAATATTTATATAACGAAAAGTTTCTATGTTTCACTGCGCTTTACTAAATGTTTACCATAACTATCGAGGCGTTACCACTCTATTTTTACCAACTGGCCGGCTTCCAAATTGCGTAACGTTGTTCGAGAAAAAAAAATCACGCGATAAACGTTTCACGGAAAACCACAGAAAACATTTTAAATGTTACTGAGATGCCGGTACATCATCTCATCTGTATAAATATAAAATAGCATCTTACATAAAAAGATCCTCGCGGCAACACACTTAATTAGTGATTCGCAAAATGCTGTCTGAAGTACTTCCTTTAAAAAGCAGAGTGAAGGCTAAAAAGCACAGTACACGGGCAAAGTTTGCACTATCAAGACCTTGCGGAATTCAGATAAGCCTTGACAGACGTCATTCTGTCTGCCAGAAACGCGTGTAATGTTCTAAGATAAAATACTTGAAATATAGCTCTTTTTAGCTTCAAAGAAGAGCAGTATTTTCTTCAAAAGGGAAGTCTTACCAGCCAGACAGTCACATTCAAATTGTTGTATATTTATAAATATTTATAGAATATTCACTCAATATTTATGGACGCTACATTAATTCAAAACGTTGAGAGCAAATTTTAACGTGACCAATTGTGACTCCCGAATACTTCTCAATAATCATATTTAAATTGGCAATTATTATTATTTATTTAACAGCAACAGAATCATTAATCAAATTAGACCCAGTTTCTCAATTGAGACGAAAAATTCACTCACAGAGAGGCGGAACATTTGACGTCACGTACGTGCCCCTTTATTTAGAGAGATAAGATTGCAAGATAAGGTAAGTAATGAGAGAGCAAGCAGAAAAATTCTTGTAGATTAATACTTCCTTTCACTTCAAACAGTATATATGTACAAATCAGACGGTAAAGTTAAAGCAACGAAGGCCATCGAGCCGTATCGGTTTTTCTCCACAGATCGCCGCACAATTGTGTCCTTACAAAATACAAATTTTGTTCGCATTTACCTTGAGCAGTTCTCTCTTTATTCGACACCCAGAGTATGCGGAAAAGCGTGGAAAAAGAAATGTGTATGTGCAACCGGGAAAAATAAAACTCTCAAAGTCCGATCAACACGCGGCAAGACGGTCTCGAATGCGCTTCGAGACGATCGCTGGCCTCGTTCGCGCGCATGTGACTATCGGAAAAAACTGCGGGGCTCGCCCTGTCTCCCGTGCTCCTGACGTAGAACCTCTGCGAAATCGCGACGGCGTGGCGCGGCGCGGCGCGGCGCGGGCGGGAGGCGGGGAATACCTGACACTGTCGCTCGCGCTCACGTCAGAAATGCAGATGCGAAACGTCGGTCCCGAGAACGCACCGTTACTTGAATGTACGCAACCACAAGTCTGTGTATCTGTTACAGCAAAAGCGTGAAATTAATAAATTATATAGGTACTAATAAATTTATACTAAAGTATAATTTAAGTGAAAGTAATCGATACTTTTACCAGCAACCGGGTACAGAAACGACATATAATTCAAAAAAATACCATTCTAGCTTTGTCAAAAATTATTGTATCCCTTTGTTCTGCGATGAATATTTATTTTAGGTATCGTACAAAAAATCGAAGATGATATTAATTTATATTTTTATTCGTTTTTATATCAATGAAATAAAAAAGTATTCGCACAGAGAATTTATATTAATATATTTTTATTACTGTAAAATATATAAATATAAATATAGCAAACAGATCTTACATGTCTCTGGTACTACTGAAACAATTAAATACTCGAGATCTCTGAAAAAAGAGGCCGAGAATTGCGAAAAACCAGACCACGTGTACTAACCGCGTCTTTTTGGTCGCACTTACCAAAACCACGTGTCTACATTTAGCACGCTTTATCCTCTCCCTTTCCCTCCTTGCCGATCTCTACAGGGCCGCTCGTTCATCAAGATTCAAGATGATGGAAGAGCAAGCATTCGTATTTCTTTTTTTCCACAATTAAACGCGCGGAAGTCGAGGAGCATAACGATTGCAGAACGATCGAACTCGTTGTTGCAGTTGCGGGAAAAGAATTGCGAGGAGCGCGTTGAAGACGGAAAGAAACAGACCACGCGCCCACGCGCAAACTCGATCGAATAAACGGCGGAGAACGGCGGAGAACGGCGAAGGACGGCGCGCTAACAAGTCGCTAACGAGTTACGAGATTGCTAACGATGCCGCTAACAAGCATTTAACGCCTATTCTAATAATCCGCGGTGAATACGGTGATTCACGAATCGCAATCTCTATCGCGAAGGCGAAGAGACCTGACGCTCAGTCTCACTGCTCAGGCGTGTACCTTAACCTACGAACTCTCGCTCGCGCCTCCCTCGGCCTCGCAGAACTGACTACTCCGGGGTCTGATTACTCCGATTACGATTTCGTCACAACTGTCACAAGACGAGATCGACGCCGGGCGGATCTCTTATCGCGAATGTTTCTCTTTTTCTCCCTTCTTCTCGCCTCCTCTCGATAAGACACTGCACGAGGGTGAGAAAGAGAGGTTAGGAGGGAAGGCGAGGGGGTTACCGCGTACGCGTACGGTGAAGTCAGGTGACTATTTTCGGTCCGCGGTAGATTTTTACGTAACTGAGCGTAATCTCCCGACGGCGCGGGCGATCGCGTCGCGCGACTCGATCGATCGGTCGACCGACCGGCGACGATCGCCGAACGTCGTTGGACGAGAGACGTCGGCTCGCGCGCCGGAGAACTTCGCCTATATACCTGATGTTAACACGACGAGGGTCACACACCGTCCACCATTTGCTACTCGCTGCCACTCGCTTCCACCGCAGTCTGATCTGAAACTCCGAACGCTCCCCAAAAATAGCGCTCGGCCGCTCGCGACTTCGCGAGGAGACGAACTTGAGCGCGACCTAGCGACGAAGGCGGGCACGATGGGCACGAGCCGCACGCCGCACGAGACTGGCATTCGAAGATTTTCCTCGCGCGGTCACGTGACGGAAGCGCGGGAATTGATCCCGAAATTTGAGATTTAATCACGAGAAACATAGGCGAGATCGATCGATCTCCGATTAGTTTAATTAATGATTAATTTTTCGAATAATATCTATATTGTTTTGTCGACGTAAATAGAATTATTAATTTCTTATTATTTAACATATGGAAGAAAAAATTAGATCGAAAACAATGAATTATGGATAGAAAACTTTTATTATTAAATGTAGAATTACAAATAGAAACTTTTTATTAAATAGAAACTTTGCTTTAGATACTGCCGGTTAAATTAATTGTCGATTAATTAAGTCGCCCTGTGCACTTTCGATGTAATTACTTCAGTTTAAGAAAAAGTCTGAAATAATAAATTTAATTTTAAGCCGGATTACATTTTTTCAATTGTTAATTATCGCACTTTCTTCGATTTCGAGGAACGCAGATTCTAATCTTTAATCTTTAATTGGTTGTCGTCGCAACATTGAAATGGCGAAACTTTAAAGTGTCTCTTCGCTTCCGTTGTTAAATTGTCTAAATATTGAATTTGTCCCTGTGTGAATATTTCAAAACAAAGAAGGATGCGTCCGCAACAAGAGAACGATGTGATCGTCCACCGTGTTGTATAACTGTAACCTACGAATTATTTTTTTAATTTTATATGTATATTTTGTATGTATGTTTTGTGAGAGACAAATTATCCTTTTTGTAACAAAAACGGTGTAATTTAATATAAATTTTGAATAATGCACGTTAAATTGTATTGTATGTTAAACTATATGTGAGCGAGGAATTATGAAACTTAAGAAGAATTTGATGTAATCAATATGAATATTTATAACGATATAAGCGGAATTTTTGGTAATTGTTTAAATAAAAAATAAAATCTTGTGAAATGAATATCTTGGAAAAACCTAGAGTAAAATTCTATTCTTGTTCGCAGTTGATTTTTCTATATATTATGTCTATTTCTATATATTTTTGCTTTTCAGAATTACCTTTGAGAAATCAATCCGAAATGCAATCATGGCGCAAATTAAACGAATCGGAAAGCAGACCGAACATCACGCTAAGAAGTATATTATCGCTTAGATTTAATTCCGACGATTAGATTCTAGAAACCATATTTTTCTCATTTATATTTGCATTATGTTAAATTTTCCTTTATGTGTTTAATGTTATGTCGGAATTAGTTCCAAACAAAATTTCTGAAAGCGTTTTAGATAAAAAACAATTTAAATATAATACCACTAACTTTATTTAGGGATGGGACAGGAATTGAACAAAGCAGAAACAAAATGCTTTACGTTAAAGTCGGAATTGAATTATATGATGGATGTTTGTCGGAAGGCTCAAACGGAAATAAGGGAAAGTAAAGAAACGTCCGACATTTCGCCAATAATATCATTATCTAAAAGTCCAGGCTTGAAATCTCCAATCAAGCATAATGGTTGCAACAGCGAAATTACAGGTACCAAAACTGCAAACTGTAACATCCCTCAGAGAAATCGTAATGTTGAACTACAGGCTGAAGAAAATTTTGATAAAAAAATTCTTTCGAGATTAAAATGGACCTGTACATACATTTAAATGTCCATGTTCCCGTAGACGCTTTCAATTTGAGCCCGAAGTCTGCCCGATTTTCTCCGAGAAAAAGCATCGATGACGATGATATTATCGGGAGGTCCGAGAGTCTAATAGAAGAAAGACAGAGAGGACTATTGAATGTCACAATTACACCGAGGACTCACTTATACAAGAAACTTCCTCATTCGATAACGACGATGCCAACTCAGGATGAAATCACGGAAGTAGGCGTACGCTATATACGCGAGATTATATTTTTGTAAATGTGTACGAGAATTTTACGTACACACATTTTTGTACTTAACGAGCTTCGTAACAAATAGGCGGACAGAGGATATAAAAGTTATTACTTCCCGTCGAGTATGTCCTTCGAGAAACTGACGTCGCAAGCGGACGAGGATTATCTCCGCGTAACGCCGTGCTCCGCGAGAAGAAGTGTCGAAGATATTGAAGGTATTGAAGATTCGGGATTGAATTTGGTCAATTTGGACATGTCAAATACCGCAAAAACCAGACGAGTGGTGAAAAGTAGGTCGAGAACGGGAAGAAGCGAAATAAACTCCGTATACAGGATGGATAATTCGGTGTCGAAACCGCGGAAAAGAAAAGCGAAGTTACGAAGTTCTGTTTCCAAGAGCACGGTCACCACCAAAGACACGGGTTTTATTGGTAGAAAAGAAGCGAAGCGACGTCGGCACAGAGGTAAAGAGTCGATTTTGCGTGATGTGATCCGTCTCTGCATATATATTTTACAATTAAATCTACCATAAATTGATTTCTATTGTTTAATTTTTGACGCAGGCCATGGTGTTGCGCATCAACAATCCAATCCCCCAAAGCAGCTGAAGAAGTCTAACGACGTTGTGGAAATTTTTCATAATACTAGATTAAAGAACAGCAATTCCGGGATGTCCAGTAAGCACTCTAAAGTCGATGAAGCTAAGTATGAAAAAAAATCGCACCTTCCCAAGACCGTTGATCGGAGGAACCAAGAGGCATCGGTGTCAAGTCCAAGAGACAGATGTTCTAAACGTGTAAATCACGAATGTCAATCCTACGATAAGAAAAATGAACCAGCTCATCCTCAGACATTAAATTGTCAAAATAACTCAGGGTAATTATCTGTAACCATAATAATAGTCACTTATAGTCACGTTATTGTAGTTACTCTTGATAACTCTGATGGAAATATTTTACTGAAAATAAAATAAAATTTTATTGAAATGTATTTGAAATTAATTCTCAATTGACCCTCATTATGATTCCATCGCAATATTTCAGTACAAATTCAGTTTTCAGTTAAATTAATTCAATTAATTTCATGATATCTAATATTTAAAAAATTGTTATTACTTTCCAACAGTATAATTTAATTTTTCTTATATTTCATAGTATTACATTACATATCGTATATAAGAAAAATTATGATTTATTTTGAAATAATATATTCAGTAATTTTATTTCACTTTTCATCGATTTCATAGTACTTGAGCAAAATATTTCCATCAGAGAATCGATGAATATATATATAGTCATCATTATCTCTACATTTCTATTATCGTTTTTATTTATTATTTACTGTCGAATTTCTATCGTCATCATTACTGCTAGCGAATTCCTTTCTCTTGTAGAGCGACGCCCGAGGTAGCACAGGAACAAGATAAGTCGGAAAAGCATCCTGACAATGGTCCATTGACAGAAGATGAAACGCGACAGTGCGAGCGCGCTTTCAACAGATACGACGATCCAATGTTCATGCCCAGCTATGGGATGCCGACTTTGGCGTCGAAATTAAAACGCTCGAGCAGATCGTACTTCAGCAGGTTTAACTTCCGAAACATACCGTTCGTGGTGGGGACCTCGGTGACCCCGAGCCACAATCTTGGATTAAATATTCAACAAGTAAGCGAAATTTCGAGAAAGGCAGCTCCGTGTTGATTACATCAAATTTTTTTTAAGTTTCATAATTTTTTCGCGCACAATTTAATATACAATACAATTTAACGTGCATTATTTAAAATTTACGTTAAATTACACTGCTTTTTTCGTTACAAAAAGAATAATTTGTCTCTCGCAAAATATACATGTAACTAAAAGCAGTCGTTTCTTAATCTAAAGAAAAACGTCCTCCGCAACGCAGGTATTGAGCGTGATGAAGATGAGACAGCCGATCGCGAGTGATGTTACCCCGTCGTTGATCCGCAAAGTCAGCAGAGGCATGAGACCGGTGTCGATCCTTCTGGATCAGATGAACGGTCATTACGAGGGATCGATTCTCAACGTGAGCTCGCAAATGACTGGAACGTTTAACAGCGGGGAGAACCTGGATCGAGATAAAAGATTGCCCGTGTTTAATTTACATGTGAGAAAGACGCCAAGCGGCTGTGTGCCGAAGGTGTCCACCGATGCAGAAATGATTTCTGAAAAAGAGAATAACGCTTCTAAACAGCTTCGTAAAGAGAAAGGTGATTCGTGCGATCGTAGGACTAGGCAGCAGTCTTCTTTCGCTGTAAGCAAAAGCAACACGCTGACGAGTTCTCAAAATCAGCAAGAAATTTCGAGGACGTTAAAGGTAAATCGCATTCTAGCTGTTGGCAGTTAAAACGTATTATAACCGTATTGGTACTGCAGGGTAATATCGGCGATCATAAAATACGTATTCCTGATTCGCACAATTCTAAGGAGATACGTGACGTTCTGATCAATCTTCACGATCAATTTGAAGAGATGAACACGTGAGTGTGCTGGCGTCATTTAAATTTGAAAGTTTAATAAGAACTACCGGTTATGTTCTTTACAGAAAATACGAGAGACTGCAATTGGAGGTGGACAAGTCAAACGATAAATCTTTAGCGAAGGAATTGTCCGCTTTGGAAAAGGAGCTCAACGCCAAGGAAGAAGAAATCAATGCCGTCGTCGGTCTCTACAAAGAAGTGAGAGCTATTATTGAACATGCGACGTATTCCGCGGACGTGCACACACATTTTTTTTTAAATGACATTGCGAAAACAGGTAATGACGCTGAAGCGGCAGATGAAAATGCTGCACGAGAAAAACAGTCTGGTTTGCATCGCGACCGAGTCGGCCAAGGAAACGTGCGAGGATCCCTTTCCCTTGTCGATTATACCCGGAAAGTCTCATTCGATGAATCCGACGCAGATCTTCGGTCGAAGAAAAATTTACAATGCGACGCGAGAACCGCCCGCTTCCATACAGCTGGCTGCGTTGTTACGGCAGATTCAGACGTTTCATAAGCAGCTGCAGCTCGTGTCGTGACGTTGTAAAGTCGAGTCACCTTAAAAGAACAAAAAGAAAATGGAATAAAATTGCAGTTATTTTTACCAAATCGCCTACACATTGATACAATGGAATTTCAGTATTTCCGAATCGCAGGAAAAGGCAGAAGCATCATTTAATTTCTTCTTCCGTTCGTACAAAAGATGCGCATTTAACGGGAACGATTTGGGAGATGTTTCTTCTTCTTTTTCTTTAGGGACAATAAAAAAGAACGCACGTTTCCAGCAGATCGTATTCCATTTTATTCGATTCTGCCTGCTACCCCATAATAATGTGTATTATTCCTTTTGTATCCGTGTATGGTTGTATGTAATTCATATATATACGCAGTTCTTCCGCTTGTATGTGTGTGTTTGTTTGTGTGTGTATATCTCTATATATATAATATATTTATATATATATGTATATACAGAATCAACATGTGTGTGTATAAACGCCGAAGGTGGTTTTTCTTAGGACTCCTGCTAGAGACGGATTCCTCGTCGTCACGACTCTCACGGTTGATTGTAATTGTCAGCTACGTATGACGATATCCAAGAGAAATTAATCGTTACGCTAGTAATTTCATTTTTTTTTACACTTTTTTTTCTTTCTCTTTGTCGTAAGATTCTAATCTCTCTAGATATGTTCGTAGATCATGTGATTCGCATGGAATATCTAGCGTTCTTCTTTTTCATTGACTACCGATTAAACGATTCACGATCCAGCCTCTTAGCTTCGCTAAATAAAATTGTCCTCTTCCTCGCTTCCCTCTACATTGTCTTCTTTTTTTAAGTATTCTTGCTGCTCTCTCTCTCTCTCTCTCTCTCTCTCTCTCTCTCTCTCCTTTCTTTTCAAAGCGTCTACACAGAATCACGCGATCTATCCTTATTTGTTAAAGATACTATCCACTACAAAATGTACCTTAGTTAACGTTAATATAAAATGTTATCTTAGATCTACGATAATACTAATTTGCTCTCTCTCTCTCTTTCTTACTAGTGGAGGGGCGCGGCTTAAGTGCACCCGCGAGAAATAAAAACACTCCTGTGGGCGTTAAATACAAAATTAATTTTTCTCTCGTGAACAGCGCAGTCCTTTTGGCAGTACGGATGGAGGACAACAATCCCGCGACGAACGCGGAGAACGATCTTGTTGCGGCGATGTTCCTACCCAGGTAGCAAGCACTCGTCATTTTGACGTCAATTGACGTCAAAATGACGAGTCTTGCTACCTGGGTACTGTCGCACATTTTTTGTTGCTATGCAATATCAAATGACGAAGAAGTGATTAAATGGCAGCAGATAAGAGATTAATTAATTTCAAAGAGCGACCAATTAACAAAGTGATACATTCTTGCTGAATTTTAATATTTATTTTCATATTCATTCCGATCATTGGTCTACGAAAAATCCATTTTCTCACTTTTTCTTGTACCCTCTGTCTCCAACCGTTCTTTCGGAAAAGGACTCTGCTTTCTTTACGCTATCGTCATCGCTGTAAGATCTTTTGAAGATATCGCCGACTTCAAGCACGAAGGAAACGGCGGAAAAATCATCTCCCTTTATCTTGTTCTTCTACAAAATTGTTTTCACAAAAGGAAGAAGGAAACAGAAACGGAACCGAGTACTCCACACACACATTCTCCCATCTTAACGCAAATATATCTCTCATTATATCACAGACTAAAAAATGCTTTGGTCTAAAAAATTGTCTTGATCTTTTTTTTGCTTCTTACTCATTTTTGTTAATTAGAACGCATTTCGCATTTATGTGTTCGCGACTTCGCTGCCATCGATATATAATTATTTTATATAATTTTATCCTGCGGGTATGCGAGATCAGCGACTGAATTTATATATAGTGAATTTCTTCGCCGATCTTCGTCTCCTGTTTGATACCCGAAAGAGTTAAAACCACCGCGGCTTTTGTGTTTTAATTACATATTAGAACTTCCGATTCTGAAATGGTGACTGATACTTCATCGCTGTGTCGTGGTAAAATGAGAAAAAGAAAACAGCGCGATTGCAACTCATCAGTCAGAGATTCGCAAAGCATTTCTTTCGTATTAGTCGGCATGCGGTAGAACTCAAGCCATTAGCACCCTTGATTCTCGAGATTCTATGTGAAAAAATCGATCCAAGTGGAATTTTAAGGCGTTTTTATGATAGTAGCCCCTAGTCGGTTGTGTGTGTATACATTGCGAATGGCCTTAAAATCGTACTTGTACAAAAATATAAACGCAAAAATCAACGAGCTTCTCTTAGTGAATATTCTTTTTCTCTTTCTCTTTTAATACGTTATTAAGATCGTAACATTTTATAGTACTCTACAATATTACAACATGTGATATCTCTTACAAGGTACTTATATTACGAGTAACCCCACAGATTCGTTCTTTACTCTTTCAGCGTTTAGACTTCAGCGATTACTGTACGATGATAAAATAAATATCGGGTCCACTATAAACGTTAATCATTATATGGATACCCGCTTTCTTCTATCTTTTCTCTTTTAAGTCTTATCGACACAATAATTATTATCGTCAGTGAGAAAAATTCAACCGGCTTTACATTAACAGCAAAACTAAACGAGAACTCCTCCCGAAATAATGTCAAATGGATCCTATTCTTTTTGAAATGTTAATATTACGAAAATAAAATTACATGTGACTTTGAAATAAATGTGCTGTCTGACACGGTTCTCACAATCGTATGATACACATATCGTTATATGTTGGAAAAATCTTGAGTTGTCTAAACGATTTAAAATGACAAGTCGGTGTTTGTTCAATAGCAATAGCGATTCTTGCGTTAACCGCTATAAAACTTGACACTTTAAGTACAAACAAGTTTAGAAATCTTTGCAACAAATATATATATATATATATATAAAATATAAGTACATTTTTTTATATATTTGTAACTGACCAATTTTATAAACTGTAAATATATCAAAATAAGCAGTTTCTTATTAACGTCAAATATGTATCCTAATGCTGCATACGCGATGAAATGAATGGAGGACAATCAAATGGAAATCTTCCATTGCAAACAAACACGTTAAATACAAAGTGAACCGGTGAACAAGATACGCAATTTCATCGAACAATTACGATACATCACATCGTAATAATCATTTTATGTAGAATTATTAGCACTTTTAGAGTTAAAATGTACTACCACGATATCATGTGGACTACTATTGCTCATTATATGTCCACTTATGCGTACTTTCAACATATCGATTATGTTGATCAAAAATAATGCTGTAAAAAAGATACTGTAACATTGAAAACATTCGGTATTAATTCTCCAGCATTGTAACGCGAACAGAATTTGCGATCGAAAGAAAACCGTATAAGAGAATATACGGTACACACGATCTTACGAAAGCGAAGTATATATATATATATATATATATATATATATATATAAATCCTACACTCACATGTATTATTCACTTTCACGTTTTTGTTCGCGAAATCTTTTGATTCTAGACGATAGATTCTCGTTATGTTACAGTAGTGTTCTTCGCTTCAGCAGATATTGCTTTTTCAGGCCTTTTTAATCATGGCCGCACGATGCAGGAATTGTAGACGGCGATGAATGTGCCTGCGTGGTGCGACAGATGTGTCTTCTTACAGACGTTCAAAGATCGCTTAAAATTCAACAATATTGTTTCAAATCAGTTCTTTGTTACTCGAATTAAATACTACGTCAAGCCTTCTTAGCTATGAGGGCGTCGATCAGTCTCAGTTTCGCTTTCGCCTGTTTGTAGGATTCGTACACGGTAGTGATTTGCGGTCCGCGATCTTCGCGTTGCATACGACGACCAGCTCGGGCTTCGAACTGTGCTTCTAATTCCTTCAACGCTCTGCGAAGCCGCTTCTTCTCCTCTCGAGTAGCCCGTTGTTGCATCAATAATTCTTCTCTACAAGAAGAAGAGATGACATTGTTGACCAATATGTTCGAGTTGGATTTGTTCTTTTAGTAGTAATAGTTTTTAATTTAAAAATCTTTTCTGAGAGCATAAAGTCAATAGAGGCAAAAAAAGAGAATATGTAACAATTTTTCAAACTATATTTAATCTTAATCTAAACTTACTGGGGAAGAGCGTGAAGGCTTTCACCTGCACCGCGACTACCTTCGCTGCTGCTATGCTGGCTATCACTGTCGGTTGGTAATTGATCCATAGGATCGATACAGTCCAAGATGCCTCGATGTGACATGTCAGGTTCGCTGGCTCTTCTGTCAGTCTCCACGGGATTTCCCGGTAGACTCGATGACGTGAAATCCATCGTCTCGTGCTCTAGGATCGTGGCCAGTTCCGAAATGCTGTCCTTGTTTTTGCTCTGTAACGTTTATAAAACATATTGTCATTTTTTTTTTATTTATTTCAAATCATATTTAGTTAATAACGATTAATTATTCTTACCGCGCCCGCTCTAATGAGCAATCTCTTTAATGTTCTGTACCGATCGTACAATGGTCGCACGACCGCTCTGTCTTCCTTAGAGACTGGTCTGCCGAAAGTATTCTCGATTTGAAGCAACGCCTTTTGCACGGCTGTCTTTTCGTCCAACAATTGATCGTAATTGAGCTCCTCCATGTTATCGCACCGATTGTATTTGATGCGCTTCTCACTGAGTTTCTTCTCTGATTCCTTGACCACCTCTTCTATCGACATCGCCTGGGATTTCTCGTGGCCGTTGTTGTTGTTTATAGGACTGCCAGTGGTGTTCAGTCGATTGTTGGCGTTGGCCAGAAGCGCGCCTATTGGATCCTCCTTTAGTAACTTGTGTTCCTTTCGCAACTTATTCAGCTCCGTACACAGCCGTTTGATGTCGCGATTGCTCATTTTGTCAGAATGACTCGGTCGATAGCCGAAGTTTTCTTCAAACTCGTCCTCATACTTCTTGATCTTCTTCTTCAGGACGTTAATGTGCTTCGTAAGGTTCTTCAGTCCCATTTCCGACGGGCTAAGCGTGCTCGGCTGTATCTCCTCCTCAGAATAAAATCTCCTGGGTACCAACAGCGAGTTCCTCGGCGAGAGCATAGCTTCTACTCGAGCGTCCACGGCTTCTTCCTGTCAAGATCCATTGGACACATCCATGGTATAATCGATACAAAAAAAATTCGAACGTTTATTTTTTGACAAAAATTTTAATTTTGATTAATATGTGCAATTTTTTTGCATATCTCTATTCACATAATTCTTAATTTTTCGTTTAAAATTACATTTAATTGTTTAATTTCGTGTAATATAATTTAATAATTATACGTGGCTTCTAATTTTTTTTATTAATCCAGATATTTACGTTTCCTTCCAAATGTTGAAAGCCCCAATTAGTCAAACTGGGATTATTTACATCCTCGTGATCAACAGTGGGCGGACGAGCTGGCGAAGGTGATCTGCTCGGTCCGCTGCTTAACATCTCCAGAAAGCTTTGAGCTGGCGAGCCATTATGACTGTTAGGACTCGGTGATACATTGGAGATGTACATATTTTCAGGCTCCTCTTCATTTTCCTAAAGAAATAAAATTCTTTATTCCTTTATTTATGAAAAATAATTCATCATATGTGGCACATTAAATATATTTAATATTTATATAATAAATATTATTTATTTTTATTATAAATTTATTATAAATTATGGATATAATTATAAATAAAATAATAAAAAATATATTTTAAGTATCGCAATATTATCACTTCAATATTTATAAAATCCTATTAGGGGAGAGTGGGGTAACTGCGTAAACACGAACGATTACTATTGTAGTATATTAGAGTAGTGATATTCTCCCACTTCTCGCACCCAGCGATAGTCCGATATACGCTCAGTGGTACGTGTACGAGAAGTGGGAGAATATCACTATTCTAATAATTAATAATATACTATATAAATAAAGGTCAGGCTCGTATGTATCAAACAATAAAATAAAGGTTACCGGCCAATAACGAGCAAGAGATTGGATGTAGAAATGTATGATTCCTGACTATTCGTATATATAATGTTATTAATTCTATTAAATTTGGCTGAGAAAGGCACGGTGTTGCCGAAACGTCCCATTTTAACGTTATTGGCCGGTAACCTTTATTTTATTGTTTAATAATATACTACAATAATATCGTTCGCGTTTACCCCGTGTTCGCAGTTACCCCACTCTCCCCTACTATTAAGAATGTGCGCACATATTGTATATAGTTTGAAAATTTCACACACACTTAGAAATTTAAATATGCTGCCAATTTTTAAAGTGCAATTTAAATTGCCATCTTGCAATATTGGAATTTACTTTACTGAGATTGAATTTTAATTAAAATTAACTTTTAACAAACATAGATATTATATACGACTCGTAAAGTTTAACCTTTGCCGTTTCTGTGGCGAAAATATCGAAGGATTTTATTTACCTTGCTGGAATTCTGGTCAATATCCGGGACTCTATGTACTCTTCTTCTGCGCGCTTGTCTTCTGCCTCTCGGGGTGATGCTTCTGCTGAAGCGTTCGCTATTTCTCAATCTCTCGGCGTCGCAGTCATATTTTTCAGTCGCCACAACCACCTCGCACGGCGACGGCACCGATGACGATTTTTTCGACACCGGCGAAACGTTCGTTCTTTCGTGGAGCGGTAATCCGCCACATCTCTGCATCAAAATCACAAATCGATTAGCAATCAAGCTTACGTTTACGATAAGATTAATGTTTAATTCTCTTAAAATATTAATTTATTATATACCAAAAAATTATCTCTAGTTTAAAATGTAAAATAAAATTAATAATGTATTATGCAATAATTGGAAGTCCGGAAGTCCACTTTTAATACGTTTGAGATAAAAGAATGTTAACAGACAATTAGCTTTACTAGAAAATGTTTCTGAAGTATTATACATAAATTATAATTACAAAAATGTCATATTTTGAGAGTTGAGCATTACATATTGCCGTGATTATACTCACCACGCCGTGACCCATGTCTTGACCGAGTTGCGACAAAGTATGCAAATGTTCCTCGCTATTGAAATCTTCGTGGCTACTTACACGCCTGATCGTATCTGCGACGTCAGTGGGACTGTCAAGAACGCGTTCCTCACTGCTACTCCTAAAAGGCACACAGTTCCATGTACAATTATTTTTTCTAGATCCGCCGTAATGCAAATGTATCCAATAGTATCCATAAAATTCAATTTGCACTTAGCAAATAAACGCTGCATATATCTGCGCCGCGATAATTCTCACGAATTCAAATTCAATATTTGTTGTTAATAGTACAGCCAATTTAATAACGAAGAGAAATCAAAACTACGTGAAATTCGGACTAATTTGTCAGCGATCTACCGCACGTGCAAAGCGCTTTCACAATTATAACACATAACAGGCTATTACATGTTATAATTAATACAACACAAATTACATAAATTAAGTGCTCTAACAACAAAATTGTAATGCGCGCAATAAAATATTTATACTATAAATTGATTTCATCAATAAATATTAATTCAATCCAATTGAAGGTGTTTGGTTTGTCAAAATGTAATATAAACAGTTTAGTGAGATTAAAATTCAATTCAAATCCAAGATCAAATCAAAGACGTTATAAACGACGTCGAAGGATTCGTGTGATTCTTAATGCAAGTATACCTTATTAGCTTCCGTTCTTGGCAGCAGGATTCGCGACGTTCCTTGCGCTTACGCGGTTTCAGCGCGCAGAGCAGGGACGAACCCTCGGAGTCCTTCGGCTCGTCTCTCGTATCCTTGCAGATCTTACAGTCGCCGGCAGGTACCAAGCCGTTCACCGTATTCTCACGGATACTGCAGCCATACGGGGGCAGGAGCGGAAAAAAAAGAGAGAGAGAAACCAGGTCAGATCGTAGAAACGAAGCGCGACGAACTTGAAGTGTCAGCCTTCGAACTTAATCGACTGCCGTCTGAGTCAATCGGCCGCAGTAAAAGCGCAATTTGCGAGATACGAGAGTGCGGAAACGGGCGAGACATCAACGTGTATTGAAACTCGATAAGGAGCCGCGGAAATAAAAAGAAAAAAAAGAGATTGACGGGCAATTTTTCGCGACGGTCAGGCCGACGCGCGACGTAGCGAGTCGCACTTGCTCTCGATTGTCGGCGATGTGCCAAGTCTCCCGTCCGCGCGAAATATTATATAAGGTCTCTATTTTTCTCTTTTTCAGTCATCACGCGCTAATGTCGACCGGATAAAGCGATCCATTACATCTGTCGTACGTAGGATGCGCGATGACGGGCGCGACGGAGCAACGGAGATACGCGAAATGTTAAACAAGATGATCCTGAACAAGACACCGGGGAACAATACGAGGCACGTACAGTAATTAAGATAATGTGGCAGGTGAACGCGTTTATTTTGCATTTCAATCGCACGAGAAGCGTAGTAATTACAAAACGACTGGCTCAAGTGTCGGACCTCAATAGAGAAGAGCCATTATCGCGCGCACGGTTCTCTTATCACTACGAAATTCGCAAACCGGATTCGACCGGCTAGAGGCGTGTTTGCGTGCGCGAAAAATATCGGGTCCGCGTGCTTGCCGCGGGTGCCGCTATATAATAATACGACGTAATTGCAGTCGTGTGGAAAGGATGGTTTCCTAAGGAATAATTTGTGACGCGCGCGACTAATTCTGGCAGTGCCATTAAATCGTAATGCATCGATAAAAATCGCGAAATATTTATTTCGCTTTCTCGGCTCTGGGAAATAAAATGCTGGGTTACTACACTGAGAAAAAAAAATTTGTTAATCACAAAAAATATTTAGTCCGATACGTTCAACTAAATATTTTAGTCAGTTAACTAAACATTAGTTGAATTAATTAATTCTTAATTAAAGAAACTAAATAAATTGTTGAAACAACTAATGTTTAATTAATTAACTAAAATGTTTAGTTGAACGTATCGGACTAAATATTTTTTCGAATTAACAATTTTTTGTCTCAGTGTAGGTCGTTTTAACGCAAATACAATATTTTCCGACAATCGGAAAATTGTTGAAACTAAATCTGTTAGTTTGTAATAACAATGGACGGAATAAAATGAAATTAAATACTGTTCTGCAGGAAAAAGTCTGTCATATGCATGTCTAGCAAAAAAATGGGTATATATAAACTTGCAAAAATAAATATCATAAAAAAAGAAACAACAATTCAGTTGCGTAGTTCTGTGATTTATATTTTCGAACTGACAATCATCTGAGGTTGGACAATAATTGCAAGTTCATAAATATATGTTCTTCTTGCCCTATAAATTAATAAAAATGACAAATTTCTTTTATGGTATAATGTTTGATTTATTTTATTCTACCCACTCATTGCAAAATAAGCTACTTATTTTCAGTAACTTTCCGATTGTCACTTTCCTTGCATAATAGCCTGAAAATCTTTAAAATCCTCTTTCTTTATCCTCTTCGCAAATAATTTTATATTTAATATTGGACGTTATCTTCTCCGATTTATTAATTGTCACGTGAAAAAATCTGTTTAAAAATATAGTTGCTTTAGTGCCAAACGATATTTTAGTCGGATTTAGATTCGCATTTTTCACTCTGAGATAAAAAGCAGCACGTGAATTACGTTTACCTTATTGCACTTAACTCTACAGCCTAATCCGGACGTTCTTTTTCCAGATGCAATTTTTCGTGCTCCGCGAAAGTTTCCTCGCGCGCAAAAGTATTATCGCAGTCAGCGAAATCTCGTTATCATCCTTATAGGATTACATTCACAACTTATACGATTTAAATTCACGTCTCGCGAATTTAATCCTTCCACGTAATTATTTTTTTTCTTGAACATGCGAGATTAAAGTCGCCTCAGTTTGCCATCATTTTTTCTCATTACAAATGCTAATTGATGATAAAAGATGTTGAACTTTATCACGGGACAGCGCTATCTTAATTTCGAGAAAACGATTCTTCTTTTTCCTCACGAATTTAAGTTTTTTCATTTCGCGAATTTAGGACGTCCTCAACGCCTGACTTGATCTTGTGTCACGAGTCGCGACCCGAGTATAGTATAAGAGATACTCGGGATAGATACTTTCATCGTGACTCATCAAACCACGCGTAGCTTCTTCGTGCAGAAGCGAAGCTTACGGAAATAAAGGTATGACGCAACAATGTACGCCTCAATTTTCATCAATGTTTTCGACAGCAAAACGCTCGTATCAAGTATGATGAAAATAAAAACCGATATTTAATCATTTTTCGCAAATTTTTCCATATCATTCTTATGCAATCTCTTTCGACTTTTACAATCTTTTTACGTTTTTATTTTATTGATTCAATACTTTTTAAAAATGCTTATTAATTTCTTAGGTCGATTAAATAAGCTTTCCAAAATTATAATAATAGACTACTAAAGATTCGTTCCACGTACATTTATAAATGTTATAAGTACAATATTATAATTTAAAATATTGCCTAAACAATATTAAAAGACGATTGCAGCGACTTTATAATTTTAATATTTAATTAAAAACTGCTAAATCTGTTATTCAAATAAATACCTTTACGTCAAAGAAAGACGGTCTTCAAATAGAACATATGTACTTGTTCGATATGCTTAGAAATATCCGAGGGAATATTTATATAGCAACGCTTAAATGTCGCTATAAAATCTATTGTGAAGTATACACAACGACCAACAGGAAAAGGAAATCCTAATCAGACATCGCGGAGACTCAATTAAAAGCCTCGAGGCGAGTCGGGCATCGCAGCTGCACCAGACTCTAAATATAACTTCTTCGAGTGCACATATATTGTTTGTGTACCTATATAATCAAAGATTAGGAAAATTCTGACGATGTGATATTTTTGTGTGTCATTACATCGCTTTTGGTGGTCACAGAACAGAAAATTCATATCGTAGGAATATCAACACGACCGTGAGCCAATTACGCTGTCATTCGTGCCGGTAACGCGCCGTTAATTACTGAGCGATCAATCCTTAATGAAACGCGCATCAATTTAGTGCTTTGCGAACGTTGCTGTTATATCCTGGACATTTGCGCAAACACAGATACGAATTGAAATACATATTATAATGCGTCATTGCAAAATGGTAGCAGTCTTACATAAGAGACGATTTATGAATTTTAAAAAATATTTGGGTCAACCGAGAAATTGGTTAATATTACTTGAATAGTCACAGCATATTGATAGAGAGCTTCGCACTTTCGTTGTAGAAAATAATAAGATTTTAATTACGTCATTATCATAGTGTTGGTGACATCAGCATCCGTACGAAAAATCCTGACAATCGCACTTTTCATCTCGCGTCTCCAATTAGCTCCTCGGTTCTCCAGCCGTAAACATCAGTTTCTTTGCTTTCTTTCGGAATCAGATACATGCGATGATCAATTGGTAGATCGAGACACGATATTCGCGCGCGATGTTCTTCCGATCGCGGAGATCGGCGAATGAATAGGAAAGTACGTGACAAAACGGAGCGCGCTGTTTGCAAAGAAGCGCAAGCTTATTGAGGGACAATCGAGGTGACGCGATGATGATGATGATGAGAATGATGCATCGTCACGTGAATAGATGTAATAAATTGGCAGGCCGGACTCGCACAAGACATAATTTGATTAATTCGAACGGGCGGCTAGAGACTCGCCGTTCGCCTGCAAACTTTGTTCCGCGTAGATTAATGTCAATTAACATAAACGGGGGCTCGTGACAGTCATTTACTTTGTATCTTTTAGAAAGATTTCCACGCGACTTGTTTACCTCTGTCCAGACCTACTATGCGACTATAAATTTATGATATTTATTAAAATCTATTTCCGTAAGATTGAAAAATCAAATAATTGAAGTAGTTAAATTTACCTATATATATAAGCTACCTATATAAGTTACATATGTAAGCTACAGAAAATTACTAATGGTTCAAAATTTATTTGATATTTTCCTAACAATTTAATGCATCTTAACCCTTAAATGCGCAATTTGTAGCATTCTGTATTTTTTTTTAAATAAATAATGACTACTTAAAGAATCTTACAAAAATATTTAAAAAACTCTTCTTTAATTTCTTTAATTTCTTTCATTTCAACCCTTTACAGGTGGGAAGGCCTACAAAAGGGCCTTCCCATTCAGAAGAAAAAGGAGAACCGGAAGAGCCAGAGAAGGCCCTTTACAGATGTGCAAAGCCGCGCGTTTTCAGTTCGAACTTCATAAGAGAGAATATACGGAGCATCGAAAGCCGCTTTGTACATATGCACGCACTTAAGGGTTAATAATGCATCGATTTCTTTTCTTGACATATTTTCGTTATTTTATCGGTGTTAAGAGACAATCGAACACGTCAAACTCTCGCGCCGGAGACTCGTGATATCGCTTCTAAAAATAGACGGCTATTTGTCTTATGTCAGCGATCGTTACCGTCTAGCCAGTTGCATAAGGAATTTCCTGGCGTGAAACGATATCAAGGTGCATAATAAGCGACGCGCGAGCGTTATCCAATCCGCGCGGTGTAATTCCACGCGGTAATACTTGCACTTGTGCCACGGTTAATAAATTTCGATTAAGGGCTACGTGGAAATCTACTCTTCGTTGAGCTCCGGCGCGTTCTAACTGTAAGGCCTCAGCTCTTTCACGAATTACCGTGGATTTACGGCGCCGCGCCGTTCGGCGAGACGATGTGCTGATGCTCGAACGCCTTCTGATGCACCGTAATGCAAACGGGAGATACAAAACGCGCCCGTGCGATCTGCCGACATTGTAGAGACTAAAGTCAAAATACAATATTTCAGGAATTTCCAGATCTTAAGAAGCATCCTGAAATTCATGAAACATTTCATTTTTTTCTCTATTACAATTGCTTGCGATACAATTTCATAAATTAACTTTGGAACGACTGAATCTAAAGTGACATGAAAAAAACATGGCATGGCATAAAAGTAGAATATCGTAGAGACTATTTTGGCACGGAAAATAAAATAATGAAATCAAGTCAGAGTTTACATTAAGAATTAAACTAAAGCAATTAAAATTTGATTAGCAATTTTACATTCATGTCAATATCTATGTATAGAACGTAAAATCTATCGAGACTTCACTATAATATGAGATGTCATCTATATCTTTAACCTTTAGAGGCCGGGGGTGGTCGAAATATCGACCACCCAAAAAACACAAGCTATTTGATGTTTTCGGGCAAAATTTGTGTGTTGAATAAGGGAAAAATAGTAAAAAAAAAAAAAAAAAACTCTTCAAGTCCTTTTCCCGGCCTCTAAAGGTTAAAGGTGTTCAACGTCTAAATATTTTATTGTTAGATCAGATTTTACCATTCTCTTTTTTTCTTTTTACAAGTGCTATCGAGTTATTTTGTTGCAATTTGTATTCTGGTTAAAACTGTTGCGCCGTTCGTTCAGTAAGTATGCATGATAAGTTGCTTCTTGTTAGCGGTTTTCCATCGATACGAGCGTGTTCTAGCTTTGTGTTTTATTGTTAGCTCGATACTTTGAGAAGGATGTTATGGTCTGGGGCTACAGTTTACAGAAAATAATATACAGCCGATTATTTTAATCTTCTTTTAATGTAGTACATAAATGAAATTACTCAATTATTTGATTCAAATATACAAATTTTGTTTGTATAATTCAAATATCTGTCTATCTCTTCGCAGAGAAATTCGCGATAGTTCCTAGAAAGTTTATTACATTCAATATTTCAGGACGACACGATCTCGATATGACAAAAATAATTCTCACGTTATCTGACAATGAGACTGCCGCAAACTTTGACGTAACTTTCGCGCTTCCGCAGTCAGCCGAAATGAAAACGAGACCCCCGGCTTGTTCGCTGCTCAACTTTGCTTCCGGCCGCCTCGCTTCCGATCGTCTTTGCTCCGAAACCACCGCGTGGATAAAACCGGAGCGGATCGCGGCAGCGTCAACGTCATCGCGCGCGCGTTCGCGCAAAGTCATCGCCGCGCAAAATTATGCTAAATGTGCAACTCACGGGCACGCGGGTCCCCCGCTGTCGCGCGTCGCGCTCATGTAATCGCGAGCGTCAACTTTCTTTTCCAACGACGAGACAGCGCAACCGGCAGAGCGGAGACGAGTCTCTCGGCGATTCGATGAAACATTTATGGTAGTCTGCACGTGGGACTTACACACAGGTGAGAGACGTACAGACGGACAGAAGGTGGAGAACGTGCGGGCGCGCGCGCACGCACACAATCAAACGCGTGCACACACGAACGATAATGGTGATCCCGATATGTACGATCACCGAAGAACGACGTATCACGCGCGACGATGATCGGCGATGTAATGCTCTGCGCGGCTTTGCTTTTCCCCGGAGGAACGCACTTGCGCGCAAGAAAAGCGGCTCGTTCCTTTTCCGCTCGTCCGATTGATTGCCGGCAACTGCATGGTAACACAGAAAGAGCGCATAAAGCACCGCCTGCGCCGGTGGAGATTTCCGCGCGATTATCCAGTCATTACGCCGATGACGTTTGCAGATGTCGATACAGAGCGATCTGTCTCTACTGCCGAACCGTTACTAGTTACTAGTACAGCGATTAATTTTAACTTTCGAGTATCGACAGATGAACGAGTGCATTAAAACACTAATGGCACGATGACGCAGGATTCGAAATTTAAAAGGATCATCACGGTTCCGTGATGACCGGCTCGAAACGATGTCTGCATTAAAAGAAACCGTATTCGCTAGATTGATAGCACTATCAAGTTTATGTGAACGCATACAAAATCATCCTATTTCTATTTATTTTCACACGAGAGTAAACATTAGTTAAAGGAGACTGTTTCAGTCTAGACTTTTACTCTGAGGAAAAAAAGATGGTTAAGCAACCCACTTTGGGGCCCACAATTAGTAATCAAAATTATTTGGATTCGTAACTCTAATAAGCCCCGCGTAATTAAAAATCGTAATTAGCTATTCTATATTATCTATTTCAAATATTTTTAAGTTATACTAGTCAATTCTCTCAATTAGTTCTGTCGATATTCAGTTACGCAAAGATAATTTTCAATTAAGGGGCACTAACCAAAATGTTAAGGCCCAGTTTCACAAGTGTCGGTTAACTTTTAATCTTAGATTAACTCACTCTTCATCTCCTTCTAACGTCCCCCTTAGAAAGAGACGTAGAGTGAGTTAATCTAAGATTAAAAGTTAACCGACACTTGTGAAACTGGGCCTAAGTTGCTTAACTGCAAGAAAACCGGTCAAAATTTCTCCCAGAGTATCTCTACGGCATTCATGTATGTATGACCATTGAAAATAATCCAATTGCGCTCCATTGGTGATGAGACAATAATGGTGAATCACTCTGTATGTACTACAATCTATCTATTATCGACGATAACTGATGATATCGCGGAGTAATATCCAATCCGCACGGACACACATCGCACCCATGAATGTTCGAAAGCTATATTCTGAAAATTGCATTTATTTGCGAGATTCAACGGTAGATCTGTCTGTTCTCGTTTTTGTTCGAATCTCTGACGATAACAAACGGATAAATTACGAGGGAACCTCTTGTACGGAAATCTCGTTATCACATTAACCCCGGAGCCTTGGAGCCTCGGTACCCTGGGAAAGTGCTGTTTAGAAAGCTTTAGACTCTGGAAAGGGGAAACTTCGGTTTCGAGATCGATTCTAAATTCGTCTGAGGATTTATCGGTGAATTTGTGCCAATTCTTTTTTGGATTCTAAGATGTTTTACGTGTAAAACGTTGACGTATACAATTGTCGCTAATGTCAGTCTCTCAAGTAAACGCTTTCGACATTCGACGGGTCCAAGCGATGTTCAACCGATCGGCGATCAAAGCCGCGGTAATTTAATGATCGAAGCTGCATTACAATACAATTTAATTATCCGAGAATTACGGTCTTACCCGTAAACACAGCCGGACGGAGAAAATTCGGTTAACCAGAGTTAGCGTTCTCGATGGAAGGACGTTCCGTAGCCGGCGAATGAATTCCGCCGGCTCTTCAATTAACGATCCTCGGCTCGCGTTCGCGACTAATTGCGGCGGACGCGATTAATTAGGACCGGGTCAGGGTGATCGTCGTGCCGCGCGGTGCCGGTCACGCGGTCTCCCGTCGCACTGTTCGAACACTGTGCCTTTAAGATGTGCGGGTGCTTCTTTTTTTTTTCTTTGCTCCGGTTTCCAGACAGCGAAGAGACGAGAGGAGGGATCGCGCCTACACGCGCTCGCGCGCGTCAAGGATGATTTTTGCGTTTTGCGTTTTCACAGGCACGCTGCACGCGGCACACGCACAATACACGCGAATCGCCGTATATCCTCTTTCTCGCATGTGCACGCACGACGCCGGCGGAAAACCGACTGCGCTACTCCGCCGTCTACTCCTTCGTCTATATCGCGCTGTCGCGTCGCGCGTGCACGTGACAGAACGGACCCGTTCACGCGGTCCTTTCTCTGCATTGCAACATGCAATCGCACGCGAATTTACACGCGGGACCAGTCCAAGATCGATTTGCTCCGATAAATAAAGAAATTGTTATATATGCGTTTTAGTTTCAATATTGTGCAACAGTATTGTGCTTCGTTTATTTTCGTCGGACTTAATGTCGAATTTGTCACTTGAAATTTTAAGACGAGAGCTGCTCGCTTCGAAAGTCATTAATATCGTTAACGATTTTGGAGTCGAGCCGCCGAAAAGAGCGGAGATTTCCTATGGAAATCCTGCGAAAAAACGCGAAGCTGTTTTCGGGAGTCGTGTCCCTGAATTATGCATGGAGTTCTCTCGGTTGCGCGGCGCGGTCGTAATGAACTTTACAGTGAATCGTAAATCGCAAAGAAAACCGACGTCCTTTTTCTCCCTACCGGCCGGTTGACCACGGTTGACAGGCCGAGTTGTGGCCGTTTACCATCACGTATGCGCACGCGATATGTGTGACGCGCGTGCATAAGAGAAACACAAATGTCTCGGAACCGGTTTCCGAAGCTCGTTCCCGAGCTGCCGTAAGCTTTATGGCCGAAAGAAACCAAGTCTCGAATCTCGATGCACCACCTTCTGCGCCGCAGAAGCTGCGCTCGAAAAGCTCGAGGCTCGGGTGTCGACGTGTGGATGCATTTTTTAATCTTTTCGACGTCGAAAAATTAAATTCCCATCCGATTATCAACTTCCTATGCTAATATTAAAATCAGATTTAAAAAGTTAACTTTTTTCAAACTAAATCTACATTATTGTAATTATCTTTAACGGACAACACGGAAAAAATTCATCAAGGTATAAATGTTGGACAGGCGCAATCTCTGTTCCCATAAAATATGTAAACCTCCCTGTTTGCACATTAAATATTTACATCCCTTTTAAATATGCAATATATAATTTATTATTGCAACGACGTTGTTTAAATAAAAGAAAAGAACGAGTAAATTTGATATGCAAATTAAAATATTTATTCGGCATTGTGTGCACGAGAGAACTAAATAAATATAAATGTAGCTGCGTCAATCGATACGTCACTCAGTATAACACGCCGGCTATTATTTATGTACAGTCGATCAAAAACAATTCTCAATTCGGATACGTTGCGGTTATATTAGTCGAGGCAAAGAAGGGGGCGAGAGAGGGAGTGGGAAGATGAAAAATAGATCCGATATCGCGCGATATTTGCGAGACGGCCGGGCCATTTCTTCTGCAAAATTACGTTGTAAAATTGCGCCATTTGAATAAATGTTTGAGGGAGGAAAAGAGCGATACAAGCTGCTCGTCGCGGTCATGTTTAGTTTATCCAGAAAGATAATAAGCTCGTCTGCGGAATACGTCAGTCATCAGAGCACGTGAGTTTTTCTAGTTCAATTATGTATAATTATTGGCAAAAATTGCATAAGTGCGTAATTCACTTCACCAATTGGAAATGTTTTCATGGAATTTTCAGAAACATTGAATTACAATGTGATGAAATGTAAGAGAATTAAACGGTGGTGCCGCAATCTAACAAATTATGCGGATAATAGTTGCATCTAGAAAATTAAGTTTTTAAAATAATCCTCTTTTTCGCGTAAGATATTAAAATAATATAGTATTTGAAGTATTGACGGAGAATAAAAGAAGAAATCGAGTGCTCAAAAATTTATCAAATTAAAATATTATCAAGATTGTATTGGTTTATATTGAAAAGTTATAATTTCGTCATAAAATAAATTAATTCTTTCAGTTAATCAGGTAAATGAATCGTGCAGTTTCTCTTGTCTAATATATAGGCGCGGCGCTTCAGACAAGTTAGATCAAACACACCTAAAAAGTTGTATCGATTAAGAAAGAGATTATTATTTCATTTTGTCACCTTTATAGGCCCATTTTCTCGATTACAATAATAAAATATGTGTAACGAATGCGATCGTTATCGATCTCTCGCTTCTGCTCAGAGACGGTCAAAATTAAATCGAGATCGATATGTCGCAAGAGTTACCGGAAGGACGGTATAGCTAGGTTTTAACGACTTGGCGTTCGTTTTAGCTGGTTTTTGCGACGTATACACGACAGGCACGTAACCCGTGGCTCGTAGTAATGCTCGCCGTGCCGAATGCGATCATTATGCTTGTATATATGTTTCATGATTTCGCGCGCGCGCGTTTGGTACCCTTGACGTCAACGGCTCTATTTTCGGTCGTCGTCAACATACATTTAGCGATCTGGGCGTACATCGTAAAATCTACGACGACGAATGAACACGAGCGAGCTGTGTGTTCATAACTAAATTACACTTCGCGGAGCTTTCTTCGTCTCATAAGAGAACTCCTTAGATCAGTGATTCATCTATGTCAGAGAGATTTAATTAAGAAAACGAAAATATTAAGCTATACATCAAGATTCTTCTGATAATATTTTCTGGAACTGATCATATTTTGGCAGAACTTAATATATAGACAATTTTTTCCTTTATGTAATAGAAAACGTAGAAACTTTACTTTATCAATATATATTTAAAAATATTTCTAAAAATATACATATTTACCATATTTATCTGAAAATGATTTACGTACGCATTATTTACATACTGTCTTGAAATAATTTTTACTAATCTTATTTATTTATGCATAATACTGTGTTATTAACTACGTGATAAACTTTTACTTTCTTACTGCCGCTCATATATTTAGAAAAGTTATTATAATGTCAACTAAAAAAATGTCTTGCTTTTTAAAACAAAAAATTTAAACAATCTTTATTTTTGTCAATGATAATTGCGGGGTGGAAAAAAGTCATTGTGATGATCGTAAATTCATGGCTAATAAAAAAGAAGTATCGCGGATAAAAGAAGAAGCAAGCTGTGTTTGTTGCTGCAAAACTTCAAAAGAATCGTCGCGTGTGAGTCATGCGTATGCATATAAAACGAACGTTATTTTTCCATGCTACGTTTCGAAATCGGTACACCCACAACGAGATTCCGAAAAGAAGCCCATGTTATGATTGCGCGATTTACAATTGCATATTTCGCGTAATCGTTTCTCTGCGATGTGTCAATTGCCGACATTTCTAAAAAAATAAAACCCTTAAATCCGATGGTACTTCATTCCCCGATCTCTCGAAGTCCTTCGACTTCCCGCTATACCGTTTTTAATTACGATTACGACCGGGAAAATTCCGCCTCGTCGTGCAACATAATTATATCGGCACGATAAAAAATTACGAGCAAACTTAGGAGCGTTTAGGAGCGAGTTACGAGGTGATTAACGTAATCGACCTGCTCCCCATTTCCGCAAGTTGCGGACGGTGCCATTGATTTTTTCCTAGAAATTAAACAGCTATAAAAGCAATTTGCATAAAAATCAGACAACTAAAATCTTTAAAATCTAATCCTTTATTTGTATACCTTTAAACAATTCTATACAACAATATTATAATATTAAATCTAGTTCATGGTGATTATATTTTTAAAAGTGGTATTATATAATTAATATATTATATAATTATTAATAATAATTGGAATTATTATATATGTATAAAGTCTAAAAATGTCTCTTTTCTATAAAGATACCTTGTGCCATTTGTCATCAGTAAATATAAATATACTATTTTTGTGTGACTGCATATTCGAAAACGTGATTTATGAACCCTATTGCCAGATTTCAGTGTCAGCGATTTTTTTAAGTTCTTTCAGTTAAACGACGGCCGCGCTATTTACATTACCGCAGACACGTGTCTTGTATCGAAACCGGCTTTTTCCAAGCGGATGTTTCCTCTGGCCACTCGTGCCAGACTTGGTTGAAGTCCGATGAAATCTATTAGGAAACGTTACATCATTCTTGGACCGCTGCCTACGACGGAAGAGCATAGCCGACGATAATGCACAATCATGTTATGCATTGATTCATCGTTTTCTATTTTTCCTAAAAAGAAACTATTCTTCGAAAAAAAAATCGAAATAAATTTTTTAACTTTAGCTTTTAATTCATTTGAGTTTAAATCTTTTAAAATATTTGAAATTTTATATTTAGTTACGAAAATTAATAAGTTAATAAATAATAGCCTTTAACGAGTATAACAAATTTAGAGTAAATATTTATCAGAAGCAAAAGAACAAGACCATTGGGAATTCAGTGATATCGAATTAAATGCAATAAAAGATTACCGGGCATATTGACAGCTAATTGATTAAGTACTTATGACATGAAATAACAATTAATATAACGCTACTGGATGCTACCTATAATAACTGTAAATGCAGTTATTCAGGAATGCGTTATAACAAGATATTGATTTATGTGTTTTAAAATATCGTGATTTAAAATGTCCGAAAGTTTTTATAGAGAAATCTCTAAAATATCCTCTGAGAGAGACATGATATCATTTTACAAAGTGTCCTAAAATTAAAGTCTTGATAATTATAAATTTAGTATCGTCAATGATTAACTTAAAATCTAATCTTTTAAATATCTAATATATTAAATATCTTGTCGACATTAAGTTAGAGTGTCAAGATAAATTAAGCTAAATGAATATAGTATATATCAAGTGAGAATAAAGTAAATTATAATCAATTATAAGAAATAAGATCTCTTATTTCTAATTTTCGAGAATAAAATAAATTTCGACTTTTATTGTTAAACATTTTCGTAGCGCGCGGTGGATATTAATATTAATATTTTTCTAAATCTGTCTTCTAATATCGAAGCGATAGTTTTGAGATACCTCGTATACTCGCAGCCAATCCGGTCGCGGAATATTCCTATGGCCGAGTGCGAAGGTGAGAACTTCTTTTTACTTTCGTGAAACACATCATCATCCAATTCAGGATAAACCGGGAGTAGGGATGTATTCAAGGTCGACAAGAGTGCGTACGTATGGGTGTATTGTGATTCATCCACCCATGAAAGAAAGACCACGCCTTAAGTCACACGGATGCGAGAGAAGAACAAACGGAGGGCTCAACTCGCAGCAAGTTCATTTCCTTGACTTGCTTGTCGATGTAACGCATTCAGGACAATAACGTTTCCCGATAACCTTTCGCGCATAAATAAGCTCGAACTGAATGAGATCGAGCTGAATAAGTTTTGACCGCAAACCTCAAACGTGACACTGATAATCAGACATTTTAATCTCGTGACGAAAAATTGTGAATCTTTTTAAATAAAAACTAAGATAAATGTACCAATGCCTGGACAGTTAGTGGGCACGTACCTATGTATAAGTATAACGCGAATTAAAATCAAAGATAAAAATATTTTTCTCGTATTTTGAAACTTTAGTTATAGTATCCAAACGTTAATTCGCGTTAATTATACTTATTTAAGGACTAAAATGATAAAGATGTCCAGACATAGATACGTGTCCACTGACTGGTCAGGCATTGCTACATTTACCTTAATATCCAAAAAATTTTCAAATTGGTAATTTATGCTTCTATTGCAAATCGGTGCAGTGATTTATGCCTCTATTACAATAGGCGTTGTGAAAATAATCACTTTGAAACCTGTTTAGAGCGTAACAGTTTATTTCAAGTTACGAAACAAAGATTCGCCCTAAGTATCGATTGCAGTTATGAGCTGGTTTTGAACCGAGGGTAAGGGGATGGTAAATACAGTTACAAAGAATACAAAACAATTTAGTTTCAGAAATGTGTCGGGAATAACTCTGCCAAAAAAAGAAACTCCACTAGTTCGAAGACTTGGAGACATGATTTGGAACTTCCTGCCCCATACTACGAAAATCTCTCACAAGTTATGAACATAACGAGTGTGTAAAGGTATGTAATGCGCAATATGTAATTATACATATATAAGATAATTATACACATTTTACTTCAGGATTATGTTTATGTTTCCTCAGAAAGGAATTCGCAAGTTTCATCCTGTTCTCGGATCGCGTAACATTAAGAATTAAATTTGGTAGAAATGACTTCCGTCAAGTCGTAAATTATTAACTCACCTGTTCTCATTTGTCGCTCATGGACGTTATCCAAGACATTTATTGCCAAAATTATCGTCGATGTAGGAAGTTGACTGTTAGTTGACTGTAGACTTTATAAAAATCCACCGAGTAACGACGATGGTCATTCAAGTGTCACGATAATTAGATTCGCGATCTATTTTAGCAGTACAGTGTATATTTCCTCGGAAATATAGACGTTTGTTAACGGACGACTGATTAGGCCACGATCGCGAGACAAAAAGGCTCCGTCTGATAAGTTGTGAGACGTGTCGCATACTGAGTGATGTAATTAATACCGCGGCAGTGATATACCCCGCGCGATAACCTTGCGATTAGCGATCACGCATTGAAAACATTCGTTCTTGTACCCGAAAATGCTACCTTATCAGCGATGCAGATTGCTGCTCTTCCGGATAATTTCCTCGCGACTCGGCAAATCGATGATTTATACGCGCTCTTCTTCTTTATCATGCTCCCCTCTCTTCTCTTTTCTCCAGGGTAATTTATCTCGAATTCATCATTCAGTGGCGAATCAAGAAAAACTGGCAAAAACTGCTCGAAACTGCTCCCCTTCTGATTCTCTTGAGACTTTCTCATAAATTTCATTTCTCTTTAAGTTAATGGAATCCTTTTTTTCACTTATACTACAGCATCAAACGTGTTATTTTTATACTGGATATTGCGAGTTTCAAGGACACGTATTTTCAAGAGATATGAAAATACGAGAAAGAAAAAGACGTTCGCGAAGAAAGAATCGGAATGCTATCGAATCACGTAAAATATATATGTGAAAAGCAATTTATAAATAAAATATATATACAGGGTGGCCCAAATAATTCTTTACAACTCGATATCTTGGAAACTATTTCATCAATTTTAAAGATTTAGGTCTTGAATTGTATGATCTGAAGGGTATGGATCTTCAAACTGGAATGGAGGTTGGTCCTCCAACCCTTTGCGTGGGTCGAACAGAGATTAACTTTAACATTTTAAATAAAAATCCTTATTAAAAAATTATATTTTTGAATTCTATGGAAGAAAACAACTTAGTTTTGTCCGAAACACTTTTTTGTCAGATGCTTCTATTAAAAAATATGACGGTGCAAAGTTTCGACTTATAACTGTATGAAGCAAAATCAAAAATATAATTGTATAACACGTGAAAATGAATAAAAAGAAATGTAAAGAGTGACATAAGTAAAAATTTGAGCGTTTGCTAATTCCCTGTGACTCTTTTGACTCTTGCAAAAATAGTTTCGTTTGAAGAGCCTCCAAATGAGAAGATTACGAGGAATGTGAAAATTGTACTGTCAACATTTCGCATGCGCGTCTTATTATTTGCACTATATTCGGTGAGAATCAGATATTTCGAGTTCTATGACAAAAAGACGAGAAACAGGCGTGTCATAAAATGTCACGTTAACAACAAGGTCACATACACTTGTTTTCAGCTCGTCAAAACCGGAAAGGAGCAGTTTCAGATGAAGGTTTCCCGGCAAGCTCTCTGCCTGCCTGCGTGTCTCTCGTTTTATTTTCCTTCATATCAGTCGGCGTCTTATCGACTCGTGTCAACACAGAATCAGCAACTCGACCCTGCAAACTACGCTCTATTTCCGGACCGTAGGAGCTATTTCTATATACCGGAGTTTACACGATTATCTCTTCTAATTCACGGCGGCCATCGTGAGTCCGATAGATTCGCGCCTACGTCAAAACCAAGATGTTAATCATTATGCGATCGGCATTGGCATTGGCATTTTTTTTATATCAGTATTGTGTTAACAGTTTATAAGAGCAGCTCGTTAATATTTATTTGGGATCTATTCAGGATACTAAGTGTAAATTTTATTTCATTTACAGTCACATTTAAATATTAAATTCCACGAATTAAAATTATATCATATAAATGCAACAAAAGCGTAAATATTTAATTTACAGCAGTGTTTCTAATTATCTCCGTATTTTTAATTACTTATTAATAAAAATTTTTTGACGTAGCACTTGCATTAAGAGCAAAATTTTAATCAAATATTTATATTTGCATTCGAATAAAATATTTTAATTAACAATCACTTCGAAATCAGTTTTCTTTATACGTTTTTATAGATGGCTTAGATATGTTTTTAGTTTTCCCTGAACGTAGAAACCTTCAATTTTTTATCAACGCCTCTGATTGTCAAGTCACTCAGTTGTTCAACCGGAGCTAATTTTATAGTTACACAAATTTAATGGCAGTAATTGAGCAGTTTAAATGCACCTCTGCCACTCGTCGATTTCTCGTGCTACAGGAATTATTGTCGCGAGAGAGGGCGGCGAGGGATGAAATGTAAAAAATTCTTTCAAGAGAATGCCCGACCACGATGGCGGAATAGGAAGACGCTTTGTGGCGGAGCCGCTACGGAATTACGGCGTGGAATGTGGCCGGAGACCGTCGATGCTTAAAATGAAGTCCTGGTCGGCTGCCAGGATCATATTCACGGAGTCGCGCGCGAGAAAGAGAGAGATCGACCGGTCGACCCTTCTCCACGTTGAATCGAGGAAAACTGCGCAGTTCTCCGTCTACGCGAAAGTAATCCTAGAGCATCACGCTGGGGTAGTTCCCAACTTAGCAGCCGGTATGTTAAAGTTTTCGCATTTCTCGCGGAGAAAAATATTAATGTCTCGCATATCTGAAATATTTTAAAATGTAACGATCTGCCTGTCCAATGTTTTCCTTTTTCCAGACTTCGGAGAATTCTTAAAAAGGACTCTCAAATAAGAAAATATTTGGAGCGGACTACTGACAGAGACGATACGCAGCGTAGTTTATTTTTGTTATAACCAGCGCTTGTACGTGTCTAGGCTGTTACGTAAGATCGATAAGCGCCGTATTAAATTTTAAGATACGCAATTACATTAGATCCGATATATCGCGAGTTCATGCAAAACTCGCAAAACTTCTTCGCGTGCAAAAACTCTCGACAACTATTTCCTTTATTAGCGTCACCTATTCGATACGCTTGTTAACAGTTTATTACACTTATCAGTTTTGCAGCTTGCATACATTAAAATTAAATCTCATCGATAATTGCTGATGTGTATAATTGTGTAACGAACTTTCCGCGAACAGAAGCAACGCCAATATTGCGATAGGAAAGAAAAATATTTTTAAAAGCTGAGAGATGAACGTATTTTTTTTACAAGGTTACAACTTTGTATAAATAACTCTGCTATCAACCGTAGTTGCCGATAATAATAGTCTTTACATGCCGGTAAAACGTTAAGGATCTTTTCACCAATATTTATCATCGCCCTAACATTCAACGAATAATTAATGTTTTCAGCATTTATTCAAAAAGATTTTATTTAAAATCAGAATTTTCATTTTATGTTTAACAATTTCTTTACAAAATATATTTTAATTTATGTTTTAAAAACACAAAATATTATATGACGAATAAAAAAAAAAGCGACGTAATTTTAATTTTATTTCACAAATATTTCAACTTTAACTTAGCTTGACATTTGCTTTAATATTTAAATTTCATATAATGGCAAAAACATGTTTTGACCATTTTTGGTTCGGCACACGTGATTTTGCAAAATTGACGAATCTTGTTCGTTATATCCACTTTAATTAATCGACGATTCCGCAAGTGACGCGTGGAAAATTCGCGATATCGCGTGTCGTCGACGAGCTTGCTACTTCAATCTATGGGATCGCCGGCGCGCTTAATCGATCCGTGGCTTCCGATTAATCGACGGCTTTATCTGATCCAGGTATATCGCGTGTCGCGGCATTGTTACTGATCGAATCGGTGTGTGAGAAATCCGAGTGCGTCATGTTCTCCGGTCACACGCTCGCGCGCGCGTAATAAAACGCACCTCGAATTCCGCGGGCGAGATAATTTCGGCCGTTAACGATTTCATCCTTTTGTTCAGATGACGTTTGATTGTCGTATGCGTCGAATGCAAAATAAATTCGTATTAAAAACCGAAAAGATTTACGCATTTTCTACGCGCAAAAGCGTTCGGCGAGCTTTTGCTTTTCGTTTTACTCGCCACAAACAAATACCTCCGCGGCTCATTTTAAAATGTGTCGAAATGTGTCATCCTACGCTACATTCCTTCTTATCTTATCGCGTAATAAAGGGGAGATATTGTCTCGCGCGTTGTGATGTTTATTCTATTCTCTCCTTATCTAGACTGCGCCGCGCCAATGGGATAAAAATTTAATCCGCTCTCTATATTTCACTACGAAGAATTTTTAGGTAACCTGATAAGTATACGATGTAATAAGAAGGATTAAAGACAAAGAGGTATCAAATATTTCTTCCAAAAAATTTATGTATATAACGATTCTATAGACATGTTTTTAATAAGCTCTAATAATGTTTTACAGAGGTTTAAAGAATCGCATAATTAATTTGATTCTTCTAACAGTCTAAACTTACTTATGGTACTTATCCTCAAATTTTTTTATAATTTGCTTATACACGAAATTTTGAGAGAAAAGGGAGAATTTGAGTTTAATTTAATACAATAGCAATATACCTATATATTTTTCCAATATATCTTCAATTTTAAAAAATGCAAGACGTGTATAACTATACATTAATGTAGAAATATGTTACTTTTTGTACTATATATTTTACATTTACATAAAATATGAATCAGATTCTTTATGCAAAAATAAATTTGCGTCACTGTTTTAACGTTTAACTTCGTATCGAGAAAAGAAGTTATATGAGGTTGCAGAAATAATCGCAAAATATCTTACGGTGACATAATCTGCGAAATAAATTGTTGGAAACCTTCCTGTAAGAGATATACGAGTGTTCTTTTATATTACTTGCCAAACTGAGATTGAATAAGTTGCCAGTATTTTTGGATCCAAACGACATACCAGGGACAACAACACTAGGAAATAGGAGGCCACTTGGGCAACACGTGAACGGAATATAATCGCACGCCTTCTCCGCGAGTGAACACGCGCGATCGCAATGCTCGACGATGCGATTTGCGTTGCGCCTATCAATATACGTGCAATTTGACGTCAATTAAGAACTGACAGACTTGGGCTTATTAATCGAACCGGGAGTGGCCTAATTAATTACGTATAACCTAATGAATTCCCATAAGTGCATTTTAGAGGTCAGCGTTTATCATTTCTCCTAAGTCGCACACATATTTTATTAAAAGCTTTCGCAATCAGCTTTTAATTGATATGCAGCAAACACGAAAACTTCTCAATTAATGTGCAAATTAAATCGCTAATTATTATTTAGATTCTTTAAATATTGCATCACGTAATTTATTTAGATGAGGAAATTTTTTAAATGCACAATTTTGATTAAAATTGCTTTATAAATCGTTTTAATCTGTTACCTATAGCGTTATTAACGGCGGTGCTTAGACTATTGTCGAGAAACTCGATTGGTCTCGCCGTCTCGTTGTCGATCGAGATACAAACAGCATTCATATTGCATCGCGTGTATAATCAATGCGTATTGCGTATCGATTAGATGCGATTGGGGAGGACGGTTTTGGAGCTCGTTCAAAGCAATTGACTGAGGTAGATAAAGCGAACACGCAACTGTCCATCGCGTTATGGAATATTCACGGTATATCCACAAGCTCAATTGTGATTGCGTATGTCAACGTATTTCCCTGTAAATTTCGAGAAACTCCGATCCGGGTAAAAACCTTTTATCAGGTGAGTCTCTCATTGAAGGAATCTGTTCCAACCGGTTTACGGCTGTACTAATGCCCCTGTGTTGCGTTTCTCTCTCTCTCTCTCTCTCTCTCTCTGTCGTTTGCGCAAAGCTTTAAAACAGCGATCGTGGTTTTCATTTTTGTAAAATTTTTTCGTTATTACTATATGTGCTTTTTGCGGCCTTCTGTCCTTTTAGATGAACATTGTACACGCTTAGGTGAACACGCTCCTAAATCTTTCAATCGTTTTCAACGCTTTAAATAAAAAAGCGAATTTCGCGGAGCATAATACAGTTAAAATTGTAATAACGACGTTCTGCGACCGGCTCTTTACAAATGAACTTGCGACTCTCGCGTTAGTTAATTGAAGCTTTATATAACGCGCCAACCGTCTCCGAAAGAGTCGAAGAGATTTTTGGACAGAGACCAAGCGCACATGGCGGAGGCAACGTGAAATATTCATGCACACGATGCACTATTCATGGACGCTGCTCGTCCCCGGCGTCGGCGGTGTCGGCGGCGATGACGCAAGATCTATGGAAACGCATGACCGTGCGCATAACACCGATTATCTTAAGCCAATACCCCAAAACGAGGTCTCCATCGATCGAGAATGCGCAATACCTCACATCTCTTTTTCTCTCCCCGGCAACTTACCTGCCTGCCGGCAGATTCACTTTATCATCGTTATCTCCGTCGCGAGATGTAGCGCTTATCAAACAATTAACGGCTGTTTAGATAGAATTTTTATTCAGCCTGCAGTCTATTATTATATAATATATATCCTCGTTTTATCTTCGTTAATGTGAGTGGCGCATAAAAGTTCTCGCTCTGTTCAATTAGTTTACTCGATTCGATTCACTCAATCGATTTAACGTAATTTGTGTAACTGCGTGCAGCGAAACGCTTTTCACGGATGAATTAATTCGCCAGTCTCTTATGTGTCTTTTATACTTCCTTTACCGTTTCCGTCTGTTGTATATTAATCAGATTTAATCTACAATAATAAAATTTAATGACAATGGCTTGTCGCCCGCCCACGCTTATACAATATATTATACAATATATGTATATAATATAAGCAGATTTATAGTTTGCTTTCCTCCAAAATGTACTCTTTGTAATTTTAATTTATATCCTTCTTAATACATAGCATGTACTGGTACAAAAGAACACTTAAATAATTTAGAGCTTTAATTGAAGTTAATGTGTAAATACTACAACGGAGTTTAACACGATTCACCGACGATGTAATTATAGTCATTTGAATAATTCCTTGAATAATTAATAAAGCTAACGACCCATTGACCGCAGAACGTGGCCAACGATTCCTTGAATAACACGGTTACAACATTGTTCCACATACATATCACAGTCTATTGTGTCTGGTAGAACACGCGCGGTACAGTTCGCCAATCTCGCGTGATCGCAACGCGGTCTCGGAAAGCGCGATCAATCTTCGATGCTGATTTTTTCCTGAAGAAAAGAGCACCGTCCTCTCTTAAAAATATTTATTATCACGTCACGCTTTAACCGCCGTTCATGTGAGTAAAGCGGCGATCTTTTTTTCTGCCGCGCGACACGCTTAGCTATTTTACTAAGATTAATCGCTCGCTTTTACAGTTTCACCTAACTATAAGGGATTTCTAAATGCGTCGCTTTAAGCGCAAGGAGTTGAATACCATTATCAATCTTGCAAGTTACTTAGTTAGTATAAAAACCTGTTACAATCTTTTATGAAAGTCGGGCGAGAAAGAAAACGTGTGCTACAAGGATATATCTACATTTTACATATATAACTACTATATTATTATCTGTAATCTCTCTATAATTATATACTATCTGTAACTTTCAATTAATTTTTTAGATTATTTATTTTATCTAATTCCAATTAAAATATTTTATTTTATTTTTATCTGAAGTATTATATCTGCGTTTTTGTGTTTTATCAAAAATATCTACACTCTAATAAGAAGTCTTCGAAGTACCAATACCCGAGTGGAAATTGATCTAGCCAATCTGATTTTACAGCTAATGGCTGGATCACGCAGACTAGATATGTTACCTAGCCATTGACTAGCTTAGTATTAGCTATAATTTATGAATAATTCTTCGCTGTCTAGTACATTTCTAGCCCCTGCACTGTAAATATTGGAATAGATGGCGGTGGAAACTTTCCAAAAATTAGCCAGCCGTTGTCTAGCCATTACTAATTAAAAATTTGTTAGCATTCAAACAGTGAGGTTATGTCATTCTTGAATAGTTTTTTCATAACTATCATTCTATTATATATTAGAAATGTGATTTTGAGAATTATTAAATCTCTCGGCAATCTTTACTGAACGATATTTTTACATAGAGTTTAAATTTTAATTGTTTAACATATTCGTATTTATATAGACAGTATTGAGCATTTAAGGTATTAAATATTGTTTAGCAATTTGAAAAAAATTTCAGGTTCGTATTTTATATTACGTTATAACATATAAGAAGAATTTAAGCTGAATTATTACTAATACTCGATAGCGTAGTGGATAGAGTGAACGACTGTCACCCATCAGCAGCGGCGCCCAACAACAGTACCAAGTTCGAATTCCTTCGGTAAATGGAAATTTTAACTTACAAAATTTAATATAATATTGTAGCAAAACTTTATCTAGCAAAAATGTAACAATGAAAAAAATTAAAAATTAATTTTTCTATATATTTTTAATCTAGCCCAGGCTAGCTGATTACTAGACAGTTTTTCTAAGCTCGCTATGAGACAATATATTTGTCGAGTATCTAGAACTTCTAAGCGTTACAATTTACATTACTGGACAGGGGCAATATAAGACTAGTATTGGCTAGTTGATGACTGGATGCCGGCGAGGTTAAATTTTCACTCGGGTAATGACATACTAAGTGGAACTAAGAGCACAAAGCGAGCATTCAGTCAATGGATCGGCATCAGTTGTAAAGCGCTTTAATACAACTCTATCGTATTAAATCGCTCGCGCCGTTCCTTTATTTTAAGAACTTTTTTGCGTACGGACTTATTATTAATATCCAACGAGCAATTTTATATCGCTCTCGATATTTTCAGTAAAATACACGGAAAAATGCAATCAATATACCCTGAGATAAATTTAGTGCTTAATATGTATTATCAGACAATTGCGTTTCAATTAAAGTTATAAAATTTAACAGCTTTCTGTATCTCCAAAAATTTATGTAAAGAAATATTTTTTACAAATTTCGAATAGCAATTATAGATTATAAATCATAGCGATAAATTTCTTAATGTAGTCATTAACTACATTAAGAAATCGATAATTGAAAATCATAATGTACCAATAATAGTGCGATCAAAATAATCAATATAGCTAATAAATGATTTACAGCTAGTAAATATATTCATCAAGAATGGACTATTTCACACGTACACCCGTTAATCTTCGACGTCGGCCTTCGAAAGATATTTAAATTGCAAATAGCAGAGACCTCGTTACGGCAAGGTAAAAGTTCTTTTTGAAGAAATGCAGCAAAACGTGTACTAAAAAGACGGGTACAGTTACATTTGAGTTAATGCAGGTAAGAAACGATTCGTTAGAAAACGCTGCTGCTGCGTGAGAGGAAAGGAAGTGTATCGAGCGTGCATGCAAGTACGCGCGCGTCAATGGCGCGCGATTTCGCGACAAGGCCAAGGACCGCGACCTTTTATCAACGGTCGAACCGTTGTCCCAACTGTTTCAATAACGCGATCTAACGACGAAATTCATCGCGGAGAAGGCCGCGGAGATATTTTTGCACGCGGATATTTTCCGCCTACGCCTGCAATCCGACGCCCATCTGCAATTTGCAGATACATCGTGACTTATTAAAAGCTTAAAAGCTATAAATTCTCAAACGTGCAAAATGAGAAAAATATACGGAAACAATGAAAAATTTTGATATTGTTAGTTGGTATTTTAATATGCACAGTTAAAAACGAGTGTTAAAAAATGTATGTATTGTTGTCTACGTTTACTATGTTATTTATTAACATATCTATTTTTTTATTTTTTTTTTTGCTTTATTATTTCAAGCCGTTAGCTTTTTCAGGTCGTTAATCAAACACAAGTGGAAGAAAAAACTGGATACGGGCATTGGAACTCTATAAATAATAATTCCGAATGCAAAAGACCTGGATGCCCATCCGGTCTTCCAATTTCGTACCGCTTTCCGCGTGATCCGAATTATAGATGCTGAAAGGCGCGATAAAACCGTACCCATTTGTACATGAAACCGGGAGAGAAACCCTTCATATGCACGCAAGAAACACGGAATTCTCTCGCATACGTTCTTACGTGCGCAGGAATCAAATCGAATCTATCGATCCGATATTACAAAGCGCATTGCGATAACGTTTATTTATTTATCTAATCTATATATTTGCATATTTCTTTTTTATTTATCTTATCTCAATATATTATCTAATCACAATTGTTCTTCGCTTAATAAAGAGAAATGTATTCCTCAGGAAAAAAAATACATTCATGTATGAACTTCGGTTTAATAGAAAAAATTGATTTTTTTCCTTTTTCCATTCTTAATCCGCATCTGCTGAGGATACGGAAAAGAAGAAATGTCAAGTGCACTCGATCTCCTCATCGAGACTTGTCCAAGCAGTCGAGATGTAATCGTGGTGAAGGAACGAACGGAGAGAGTACCCCGCGGGTTAGAAAATATCTGACTGTCGACCCTCACAGTCGGGGGAGAGATTCTCTCGAGTATAAGTAGAAGAGTCCAATTAGACGGCCGGCTTCGACAGCCTCGACGGAGCAGACGTCCGCGGAAATTCTGCTTCGTTTGTGATTTCGCGAGGAGAGGAACAGTTTATCGAGATAATATATAGATAATACAGATCCCAACGCGGACGGCCGGCAGAAGAGAATCGTTGAAAATGCGAGCGATATCGCGAGTCGAGACGGCGCGCGTGGCGTGGCAAGAAAATCGAAACACGAACGCTCGGCGAGTTTACGCGCACAAGCTCGACGCGGTTGCGCCGCACTTTCCGCAGAGTGTGCTTTATAATTTATCTTGCAGCGCCGTCGGCGGCCCGTCGCATTCGAATCGCGTTCTCTTGCGTAATTCACAGCGCGGTTAATACACGACGCGGCGACTAAATCGGATTTTCAGATTAGTAAACAGAGTCATTGTACTTTGGCCGATTTATTCGACTCAGGCGAATGTCGGGTAACCGTAAATCGCGGCGACTCTCGTTGAAGAGATTTCAAAGAACTATGGGAAATGCCCCGTACTATCTATTATAACAAAATTTATCTCAATTTTTATTCGTTTCTCACTCAAACTCATTTTAAATTGCTTAAAGTTGCTTAAATTCAAGAATTAAATAAAAAAATCTCAAAATGATTAAATTCATAGGGTTAAATTAAACTCAATTTTGAGTAATTTTTAACTATTCCATAGGTCGCCACTGCCCCTACTCAATATGTAGTTAATTTAACTAAAACAATGTTAATTTGACTAAACTAATGGAGTTAAAATAATCCTATTTTATTTTAAACTAATACATTTTGACGCACATGGTAGTTAAAAATAACAAAATTAATCTAACTCATGATATTGGTTTAAATTTCATCCTCTAACCTTTAACAGTGCAGAATACATACGTGTATGAATAATCAAAAAACCTCAATAAAATTGTATTATTTTTTAAAATGTCACGATAATAAAGAAAATAAAAAATATTTATTTTTATCGCAAACAAACCGATATCTAAACATGAACTCTGATTAATGAAAAATATGTGATTGGCATACTTTATTGTTATATTCTGATATACACAATGCGTTTTTATAATTTGACACTTTAATCTTTTCGCCGGACAGATAAAAAGCCATGTGAGATCTTGTGCTGATAAATCTCTTTGTTTTATTCGCAAAAAGAGTCACGAAAACAATCGACCGAAGGATATTGGTCAGCATCGGTTGTTTAACGGTGCATGAACGGTCTATAAAGTTGGGCATGCTGGCATAGTTAAGCCATGATTTCGCGCTAACAATGTTTTTTCACGATTTCAAGAACGCCAGCGAAATTACCAATTTGACGCAAATAAACGTCACTATGTTTTGCATAATCTTTTTCTCGTGCAAAAATTACGTATTCCTTCAATATTTTCTTTCGCACCAATACGAAGCTTTTTCAACGGTCTTTCAAAAAATAAAAGTTTAATAGGAACATAATTACACTATTAAACATTGAAGGATGAAATTTAAACGAATATCTTGTTAAATAACATTTTGTTATTTTTAACTACCATGTATATCAAAATTTATTATTTTAACACAAAATTGTACTATTTTAACTCAATTGGTTTAGTTAAATTAATATTTGTTTTTAATTAAATTAATGACATATTGAGTAGGAGCAGTGGCAACTTATAGGAATGATTAAAAATGACTCAAATTGAGCATAATTTTACACACACTACAAATTTAACAGTGTAATATTATACAAAAATTTTTAATGAAAATATATATTATAAATTTAGAATTTCAAAGTAATATTTGTTTATATTTATAGAAAATTCCGGTTATTAAAAAAATTTTTTAATTAGAATCTAATCGTACTTTATATCGAAAATTTATTTAAAAATTCGATTATTTTTATCATTGCGTAACGTACATTGATTATGAATTGTTCTTTCTCGAAAGCTATCTTTTCACGTTTGTAAAACGTATCGTGGGCGGTCTAATCGTTCTAAAATAGGAAATGCAAATAATCGAAATGAGTGAGGTGGAATAGATATATCGCTCGTTTCCGCCGCCGCGCCGGTGGTTATTACGTAAGTTTCTCGCGTGAGTTCTCTAAGTTATTTTGCGAGACTCTTCGAGTCATTATGCTAAGAGAATCATCATATGTCACTCACCAATCGGGAAACAGTACCGGCGCCTCGGCGAGGATGTCCCGCAGGAGAGTGGTCGCGGGCGGCACGTGAGGCAGCATGACAGGTGCGAAAACACCGCAGACTCCGGCGCTGCGTCCATGTCGCGCCTCGTATCGGCTAAGGTAGTTCGTCAGGTAGCCGAGCAGACGGTAATGCGAGGACGGCAGGGTCGACAGTAGTTCCCTCGTCGAGGCGATCCACGAATCGTGATCGTTTGCGTAGTTCTCTGCGACAGACATTTTCACAGAATTTATCAAAAGCGTCGGGAGTGACGCAGACCCAAATCAAAGTTGCAGTAACATTCTATAGCAAAGTTTCCCTCTAACACTAAAATATTCCGTATTCATTCAAATTTTCAAGTGAAAATTTAAATTATTCAACCCGAGACTGCATTTGACACATCTCGGAATGATATTTAGACGCGAATGGAGCATTCCCTTCTCGGAAAATCCTGAATTATTTTGAGAAATTGATAGCATTATTGATGCTCACGGGCGTGAATGTTGAGCAGTCTGCCGACGAGAGTGGATGGCACGACCGGCTGCGGCAATTCCTTCAGATATTGGCGAAGAAGGGTCGCGGCCGTCGGCGGGCATCCGGCTGCTTCCAAATCGGCATCGCCCCGCCGCTCGAAAGCCGCCCTTAGCCGTTCGGCCAGGCGGGGACTGCCGCCCGACAGGCGGAACACCGCCGCGCTTTGGAAGCCGTGCACCTCGATGTAGCTGCATAGCCGGTGCACCACGTATGGCACGCCCGTGTCGAGGTACGACTCGATCAGCTCCAGCCGGGTGCCGAAGATCCTGCTGGATCCAGCGCCGCGGCCTAACAGCGAACCTGCCAGGACGCGCTTCACGCGAGCGAGACGAGACTCGTCCTGAAACGCGAGGGACTTGTTAACCCGTCTAAGTCTTGCGCGTTTTCGAGTATTGTAGTCAAAAAGCACACGTTCAAAATTTAAACTATCTCCTTTCTGTAACAAAATATGTAAATTATATGTGTAATAATTATAGCAACATATATAAACATAAAGGTGAAATATTATCAATATGTAGAAAATATCGTAAAGTAAAAGTTTTTTCGAAAGTAAATTGCAAAATTAGTAAACATATATCTATAACGTAAAGAGCTCACAGCAAAAATGATGTCCCCATATCTATTATTTATTATTATTTGTTAAGTGTATAATATCATTAATTGTTAAATAATTATTATTTAATTATAATATAATTATGTTTCGTATTATATATGTATGTAATTATATAACATTTAGTAATCAAATATAATACAGTATTGCGGTTCCGTATTAAATAAAATCAATTATTAATTTCTTTCTAGATAAAGTCTAGCTATATAAAATTATGAAACTCTCTCTAATATTTGTCTCTATGTTTACGTTTCTTAACTCGTTTAAACGACATACTTACATTTTACATCCATTCTGCACGCTTTACGTGGAGTATCGAGCGATAATTGATATTTCCGACATTTGCAAGACATTTATACGGGTCGTATAAATGATTAGTGAGGTAACAGGGAACGAGAAAGCGTAATCGACGAATGGCCGCTAAGTGTTGAAAAGGCAGTGCATCGGACAAAGTAGAGTAACGATAGATATAGACTCCGTATTCTCGCTCAATGCAGTGGAAGGGCCGGAAAGTTTCTATAGCCGTATCTCGAATATAGATGAAAGCTGCTTTACGCCATTGTCTATTTACTAAGACAGCAGTAGCCGTTACAGATGACTGTATGGAACACATTATGTAGAGGAATGTCAGAGAGCAAGGGTATGGTTTAAGGATTTAGGTAATGACGGGACGGAGAAGTGGAAAAGGCTGTGGAGTGATGAACTAGATTTAAATAAGGGTAAGATGTTGCAGAAATTATGGAAGGAGAGAGAGAAGGAATTAAAACAAGTAGAAACCTGCACATTGCTTCCTTATAGTTTTTAAGTGTGCAAGTAGAAACTTGCACATTGCTTCCTCATAGTTCTTAAGTGTGCAAGTAGAAGTAATTATTAGTATTTTTTTTTTGGCTTCCTCATAGAGGAAGCTTTGTGAACGAAGGTTTCTACTTGCACATTTAAATAGCTACCTTGTTCAAACACGATGTTGCAGACATAATTTTTTTACAAATTAACATAAAAAGAAATATGAAAATGCAATGAGTGTGTATATCATCCTGTATGTATTATATTCTTTAAATTTAAGTTTTTATTCTTCCGGAAAAGGCAGTAATTTTTTTTCTTTAATAATCTTTAGACAATGCCTACGCATCTTTAGCATATCTGTTGAATATTTTTTAATAGATGGATTTTCTCCCCTTGCTATTGATATAGCAAATGCTGCTGCAAATATACCACACGATGCTAGGTCCGGCTGCTTTGTAACTTTTTCAAATATTACATTATTCCGGGTTAAATTAGGATATCGCTTTTTAATGTATTTTTTTTCAACTAATGTTAGATCGTTATAAGAATGCGTCTCAAAATACAAACTATCATATATATGAAGTTTTACACCGTCATAATAAATACAATGCCAGTGGTTGCGGGCTCGACAACCTCCAACAATCTGAACATCTAGGGTAAAGATTGGATTAACCCAATGTAAACAAGTAATAAATAATACATCAACACGATTAAATTGAGTGTTATTTTCTATTATTTTCATAATTTCATTTAAAGGTCTATCATCTAGCCACGAATATTTTTCTAGCACGTTTTCTTCTAAAGTTTGTGGGGGTGGATTAATGGACCTGATGCGGACTGTATCTGCCACTTTTACACTTTCTTTGTTATCTTTCCTAAATGTCTTATTAGTTTGTTCAGACACTACGTTGAATAAATGTTTTTCTGAATTTTTGTTTTTGTTAGAAGAATTTTCTTTTTTTAATTTTTCAAACATCTTTACACTTGATATTAGTCTCTTGTTCTGCTCGTTTAATCCGATAAAAATAGGCTTATGATCTGAGAAATAAGTTTCGTATACTCCAGCACTATAATTTATTATTTCCTCCGATATAAATATTACATCTATCTGCGTATTAAAGTTTGTAGTTGACACTTGGGTACTAATTGCACGTTTAAATTGTAATTCATTTAAATGTTTTTCTAAAAATTCTCCTTTATTATACGAGTTGTAATTAAAGTCACCTATTATAATTTTTTTTTTACTAACAGATTTGCTTAAATCAGTAACCCCTTTATTATTAACAATTTTTATATAAAAATTTCAGTAAACTTGGTTGTTTCTTTTTTTAACAAAAATCGGTAATCCCTTTATTATTAACAATTTTTAATAATTATATTATATTCTTCAGTCTTTTCTATCCCTATTTCATATATAATTTTTTAAAATTTGGTTGATTAGTTCTTGAGTTATAGAAATTTCAGTAAACTTAGTTGTTTTTTTTAACAAAAATTGGTAACCCCTTTATTATTAACAATTTTTAATAATTCTATTATATTCTTCAGTCTTTTCTACCCCTATTTCATATATATCTGGTTAAGATTTGGTTGATTAGTTCTGGAGTTATAGAAATTTCGGTAAATTTGGCACAACATACACACACACATACATACATACCGACATTTTTTTTTAGGCGATATTACAACGTTTTACAACAATATGAACATATTGGCAGAAAAAACTAAAAAACCAATCTTTTCTTTGGTTTCTTCTACCCCTATTTCATATATAATTTTTTTAAATTTGGTTGACTAGATCCAACTTTATACGCAATCAAAGGTTCATATACGAATTTACGAAAACAAAGCTTCCTCCATGAGGAAGCAAAAAAGAGAAAGGAAATAAATTAAGCCAAAGATAAGGCTGTGATAGATTAGGTTTAAGTAGTTAGGTTAGCTTAAGAGAGTAGTTAGTGTATGGATGGATGAGTGTGGATAAGATCTTTTAATTGTAAACCAAGCGATCCAAGCCATTGCCACCCTTCCTGGCTAAATGTTGTAAAGCTGAAGTAAATAAATTCTATATATCAGTAGCCGTTGCAGGTAAGAACTTCACGCAGCAGTTCTCCTAATCGTTATAAATTAATAAACAAAAAAGTGCGATGGAGCTTGAAGAAAACACGTAAATCTAACCCAGCGGATGAAAAATTATTACTTCATTATTAAAAAATTATTACTCATATTAAGAAACAAAATTTCGCACAAAAATATATATATATCTACTTATAATGTCTTCTGAGCGCATCAGACATGATTATTAAAACGACTAATAATCGCAAAAGGCGCAAGTTATGACACTTCGCGTTAAATGTGAAATTGCAGTAAGTGCCGTGAAGAGTACCTACCTTATCGTGTGTTTGACGGGAGCACGTGGGGCTTGTTGAGGATCCATGATGATGGTGATGATGGTGGTGGTGGTGATGATGATGATGTTCTTGCTGAGGGCGTCTCATCCCACTTTGTCTGCACCGCGACCTGCTGCCGCACTAACAAAAGCGACGAGCAAACTTGTAAGTCGCACGATATGCGACAGCAAGTAAAACGACGGTCGCTCAAAGATTCGTTATTTACTATCATTCTTGCGTCTGAGTAAAATCTCGGTTTCTATCGTGGTTGAATCAGAAAAAAAAACATCAGACGGGAAACTTCCTAAATAAAAAGACTAAATTTTGCGTAGAAAATTCACTGAATGATGTGATGTTTCAATCAGGAAATTCAATATTAATGTTCCCGATATTGGAGGATAATAAATATAAATTTAAATAGATACAAGTATTTTTCAGAAATAAATGCGGACCGAAAAAAATTACTGATCTCTTTTCGGACGGAAGATTGGAGGCTTCATATCGACCTAACGCGAGGTAACTGCCGTGTCATTTGCACGATCGTGCTAGGAAACACAGCACGTCAGTGCACCGACATTGGCGGAACAATCGTGGGAGTAATTTCAATATTTTTGCAAGCGCGCGATCGATGAGCGGCGCGTGACGAGAAACGCGCATTTATAACACAGGAAAAGCTCCATTCGAATAGATCGATGAACCGTAAATGTCGTCGTCCTCGCTCCTACATCAACATCCTTCAACATATATATTTAAAAATAAAAAGACGAGTTGATAAACTATCGCGCCGTAACATCTCCGTAACAAATACGATACATTAATCATTCTCAATATTCTTAATATTGTTCTTTTTTCAGGCACAATATTTCTATACTTCTTGCGTTTGACTTTTAATTGAGATGTTCTACTTTGATTTAATTATTTATTATTGCAAAGTGTTGTATTTATAATGCGATTCCTTCAAGTCGTGTATTTCAGTTTGCAAAAGCAAAAGAAAATATTCATCGAAACCGGGCAAGTCTTTGCTGGCAATTGCCAGCTCTCTCGAACAGATAAGTTTTTTGCGACGTAAGTTCCAACGACACAAAGTATGTTATCGAAAATAACTCGTCGCGAGACCGTTGCACCGATAACCGATATCGCGGTCGATCAATTTACCTTGTCGTCCCTTTTTGCATGAGAGAAAGGTGCGTAGTTTCGAAGGGCGATTACGAGACGGTTAATGATGCTCGCCGATGATGCTCGGTCGCGACTGATGCGGGAGATGCGGAGAAATTTCACGCGAACCGAATTACTCATGCATTTGCACCAAAATTGTGCCAAAATTTCCTGATTACGTAACCGAGGAGGCAGACGTGTCGGGACTCTTGCATGCGCGTGACATAAATATGCGGCTTTTAATCCGTTTTAATCGCCTACACGCCAAATTTGTGACGCACATTGGAAAATTACTGCACAGTATCGTTTTTTAATCGCGCCAGACGTTTTGGATGTTTGCCATCAGAAAACCAATGCTCTTGTATAGAAGTCTTTGATAAAGACATGAGAGATTATAAAGTGTGCTTACTCCTCTATTTTACTATATCTCTATAGATATATTCTAATTAATTAATAAAAAGAAAATATTTTTTGTAAGGCACTTGCGAGGTCATCATGTACTTCCTATAATATAACTGAGCTATCATACTTTAATCATTTTAAATATATCACTATACATCTTCGAAAAGTTTAATAAAAAGAAGCATCAATTATAATTTAATGTTAGTTTCATATCTTATGTCATATTTCAAGTAAATATAAAATTTTTTAATGTCTCAATAAATTAAATAAATTAACAATAGAAAAATACGATTAGGGACTTTGTACATCTAATTTGATTAAAATCATTATTTGCTTCACTTTGTACGCTGTTTAATAATCGATCAGTTAAAATTACTCATTAACTATATACACATCATAATTGTTCGCTTAAGCACAATTGTATCAACCATATAAAATATGCAAATGTAAGGTGTTAAAGAGAAACACTCACAATGCACTCTCTCGCGATCCTCCACAGGTTGAAGTACACTGAGCTCAGCGTGGCAGCTGTCTCGTCTTGCCCCTCCCTCCTGTCGTCCCCTCGGCTGGATTCGCCGTGAGTATGTACTGATAATGTTGTCTCTTCCGGGTTACGAATATCGTGCTCCTTCGGTCCGGCCAGTTCCGGCGACTGGGATCACGAATTTATGCCGAATACCGCGAGTACCGAGTACCGAGTACCGAACGCGAGACCGTGTACACACTTCCTCGCTTGAGAGTAGCCCGTTCTGTTCTCGTCGGGATTTTAATTTATCTTGGAATAACACGAAAATAGGAAAGTCGTTCTTGTTCGTCTTCGTGGTTGGAAGGGAAAGGAACGACTCGTGGGGGTGTGTATGTATGTTTGTATGTATGTATATATGCGAAAAAGGACTCTCGCAGCAGAGAGAGAGAGAGATAGAAGGGCCGTCGAAGAAGAAAAAAAGTCCTTCTTGCGTGCGCGTGAAAATTTCGAACAACCGTGTGTGTTTTTCTTCGTTTTTTACTTTTTACGACGACGGCGACGGCGACGCCGTTGAGCGGAGATCGTACGACTCGACTAGTAGTTCTGGGTTCATGTCCCTATCACGGCACATCGCATCGAGCCCTTTCTCTAAGGCAAAGGGCACTGCCTATGGCTGCTTCAGGAAGTGAGTCGACACCAGCCGTAGCGTAAGCATCGAGGGTCGGAGCCGGGATGAGGTCTAGGTCACCACTCCGCCCCTGGCCCTGGCATGGTCTACGTACCTCCTGCTCGGGCGCTTACTGCACCCGCTGCGCTCTGGAAACAAAAAATAAACATGAAAAGGATAAAGGATTTGCCACTAATTGCGGAAGAGATACTTCAAGATCAACGTATCCTTCTGTAAACAGCTTCTTTCGCATTAAATTCTAAAATATGTGAATTTAGATACTTTTTGTATAGTGAATATATTTATTAAAGTAAAGTATCTTCTAGGCCTCGATTTTACTCGCGTGGGAAATATTGGGCTCGACTTGATTTGATTTTTGGTCCGATATCAATTTAATCCTTTCCGCCTGCTTGATATTAACGCGCGCTTAAATTAATATTAATAACGAGCTATAATAAAATAGCTCTTGACGCGTGATATATATTTAAAATGATTTATGTCTATATATAAGGCTATCATTCTATTTTTGCGTGCGCGATATGTAGTATGTAGCACATGCATAATTACATTATGCATAAATTATTTGACAAGCATAATAGATCATTAACTTATGAATACATGTTGGTGATTGAACAAAGAAACAACCCACATATTGCAATGTGCTTCAGCGAATAATTTTTTCCCGTACAAACTGATATCCGTTTATATAAAGAAGATAGAAATAATTATTTGACATAGAAGAACAAATTCGTATGTATTCTATCGTCAAAATATTTGTCAACTTTTATAAGTATTCCTCTTATGCTGTATGTTGTGAGAATTATAAGCTGCACGAATTAGAATAGTCTCTTGGTTCTCTGCGTGCTTCGGACGCGTGGAAGCCATAGAATCGCACCTAATTCTGAATCGACCGCGTAACACGGTCCAATTTGATTACGCCCGTTGATTCGTTTAGCGTGTCGCGGTCTCTGTCGACTGCGACCGTGTTTGAAAAATATGCATCGCGATTGAGGAAAAAATCGAGGAACGCGTCTCATGTGACTTTTGCAGGTATAAATAGTTTTCTCGTGACGTAAGATGCTTAACGAGATTATATGCAAATCTCCGTTTTAATTAATTCAATGGTAAAAAATTTAAACATTTTATTATTGAATTTCATATTAGCGATATGAAATAACAGTCAAAATGTATTTATATGTAAAAGACTTCTAGATAAATCAAGCTTCTGTCGAATTTACATTAATTTATCATTATTTATTACATGAAGCGAGAACCACGAGCATTGTCGATTTTGTAGAGACACGGCGATGAGTCGATGTTAATGCATTTTGCAGCAGAAGAGTACGTAATTAATCGTGGCTATCAAGCTTTTCAGTACACGCGATAGCTTATGAAATTAACGTCCGTGATGCTCGAATTTAATTAAATTAATATTCATAATTTGCTCATTTGCAACAAATGTCATCCCAAGCTCGTAACAACTATATGTCATCTTAAAGACACTACTGCCTTCTTTCTACAAGTGTTATAAAATATATATAGCGAGTATTTCAATACAAGTAAAGTAAATTTAACGAAAGAAACTTTTGTTTAATATTTATATATTGAAATTCTATTAAAATGTTCTATTAACTTAAGTAGCACGATTGATTGAAAAAGCCATAAAAAATCAAGTTATTATTAATTAAAATGCTTTGTCATGGTTATTAAAACATATCTAACATTATAAAATGTATATATACCTATATAAATATAAAATATTTTTCTTCAAAGTCTTGAAGTAGTGCATTTTTTATTCGCTCGATTATAACTGTTTCATTTTCAAAGGGCTCTAAGATTTATCTCCTTCATCAAGATTTCTAAAAAAAATTGATTTACATAAAGATATAGACCACTCGTATCGCGACACTGTCTTTCATTTCCTTTCCTGTGATGTATACGTGTCGAAACGACACGAGGGATTTCGCGCAGCTTACAGTCGAGCGAGAATGAAATTTGCGTAAGCCGCTTGGCTTTTTCGCGCAATTCTCTAAACTGTTTGACAGCCGTGTTACACGAGAAACGAGATATAATTTTCGTGAATAATTACGCGGAAAATGCGCTCGACGAGTTTAGCAACGTTACATAATAATCCATTTAATGCTCATTTAAATTATCTACAAGATCGAGCCTTATGGCAATAAAAATAATAATATTGGCATGCAAAATTCTACAACCTGCGAATCGTTCATGAATCTTATATAATCGTGGTATACTCAGCGCTCGCGAATTGCAGAGAAGATTCGGTACGACTACGAAAGCACGGAAAGGGTTACATCACTATTCTACCAACTTCTCAAGTATGTTCCGTACCGAACTGCGTTATTCAATACAGAAACTACGCGCAAATGTACAACATATCCATTTATTCAGCGATATTGCGTCCGTTATAGCAATGCAGTGTCAGCAAAATGTGATTGTTTGTTCTCATACTTACGCTAAGTAGAGAACTTCTTCAGTAAATAAGACGGAATAAATAAGATTCCGATTCAAAATTCAAAGACACAGCAAAAATTGACAAGCGCAAGTAATCAAGTTTTGTAATCAACAAATCGCACATATAATGGAAAACATTAAGGAGGTTCGGTTGCTTCATCGGGGGGAGTAGTGGGACGCGGGGGTTCTGGCAACAGCGCACTAGCGTTTGAAGTAGTGGGAATGAAGGGGATTGCTCTGATTGGTCGCCGCGTGTATAGTGCGTGAAGCTGCTCACGATCGTGGCAGTCTAGCAGACGAAAAATCAAGCAATTTATGCTTTAATAATTAATTTTTCTACGAAATGTGCGGTAACCTTCTCCTTTCTTTCACTCATTTATTTGTAAATTATTAAGTTACATATGCATATTTTTTTTTCCTTATTATTTGCATTTTTTCTTGCACTTATTTCATTCTGAAGGTGTGCAATATGTCATTTCCCATAAGAACCTATGTTAAAAATACAGCCAGTTTCATGAAATTTTAATATGTTGTTCTGGAATGCAAAATAGAATTATGTGAATTTTTTGGGAATTTTTCACCGTCCCGTTTTGAAAAATTCCCCAAAAATTCACATAATTCTATTTTGCATTCCAGAACAACATATTAAAATTTCATGAAACTGGCTGCATATTTTTGTAGTGACGGAACCTCCTTAAATCGATAAATAAAAAATTACGAAGTTTGCGCCAATCAATTTTAACAAAAATTTTTTAAAAATTAAGTTTAACTTTTCACAGCTAAATTTCTTTTTAAGACAGAATACTCCGGCACATGTTCACTATTTAATCCTTGTAAGTTAAAAATTAATATATTAGTAGAAACACAAATCGATTTTCTGTATAATAATTAAATAGTCTTTTGATATATGGATTAAATATTATCGACGTTTAAAATAAGGAACCCGCTTGGGAACACTGACCTAATACTTTCAGCGGAAAATTGCAGTGGAAAGATTCGTGCGCAGGCGATCAATTCGCTCGTTCGTGAAATATCGTGCGTGCATCAGCTCAACGGTGCATGCCCGCGTAGGGTGTCTGCGATCGATATTTCCCGTGAGGGTAAATGGAATGAACGTTTAATTTCGTACGGCGGAAGAGCCGGCGCGGCGTTCTCTCAGGCTAATGACGTGCCGATCAAATGGAATGCACCTGTTCGCAAAACGTCGCGAGAGACGCAGTTCACGTAGAAATCGTGTATTCGAGGCAGAAGTACAGACAACAGTCTTCGCATTCGTTCCTTATTTCCTGCGAAAACTATCGGAATAGAAATGTGAGAATACTTAATAAGAAATAAACGCGAGGGAGAAAACACAAGGAGCGACTTGTGTTCATTCGCGTTTTAAATTCAGAACTTGTTATCTAAGCTCATAATCCGGAAAAGCCACTTTACGAGGTGGATTTCGCTATAAGCAATAAAAAGGAATTTAAGAAAGAATATCTCGCGAGTTATGAATATTTCACGCGGATTTTGCAAATTTTCAAAAGCAAAAGAAAAGAACCCCTTGCTGATTACAGATTGCTAATTACAGACACGATGCACTCCAGAGTTCTTGACGCACTTATTCGTATCATCGTACCTTTGAGAATTTTATTTCTCAAATTCAACGCTTATATATTTCATATTTCTATCTTCTCTCGCGCGCTCTTTTATTCCTCGCGTCCTCGCATCTCGTTTTTCTAGTTCATTGTGCCACGACCCTTGCACCTGCGCCCCGGTCGAGGGGGAGAGAACGGGGGTGAGTACGTTGCACTTAGCAACAACCGCACGTTTTTATGTAACCATCGGGAAGAAATCGAATTCCGTCAGGTCGACGACGTGTCGCGCGTTTACACGTTTTCCGAGATGCGAATATTTTTCTCGCTCTTATATCTACGCGTGAAAGAGATCGGCCTCCAGCAGAGCTTTCACCCCTCCTCACATACACTGTAAAAACAGTGTGTAAAATTACGTAAATAGAGTAAAAACGATACACGAAATGGCGTTACCACCCGTAATGCTGCCATGTCATGTAGTGCTTTTGCGCTTCAAAAAAAATTTTTAATATTAAAAATATTTAAAAATATTTAAAAAAAAATAAAAAAATATTATTACCTAAACGTTTCTGCAAATTTACTGGTACAGCCAGTTTAATTATTTTCCAAAAAAAATAAATTTTTATATAGACGCAGGAAATTTACACCTATAATAGTTGGTCCTAAAATTACATTACAAAATGTTTTACAGTGAGTTGCATAAAACGTACGGATACTTCGCGCGCGGATCTGTCTCTAGATGGTACCCTCTATAGCCTTTCCGGGTTAACGGATGTTTATCGAGGTCATTTATAGTTTCACGCGACGAAACGCAATCTCAATGTACCGACAAGTGTGACATAACGATCCGTGGCCACTTCCGCTCGCGCGTTCCAGTTGATTCGCTTTGCCATTAGCGAAATACAGAACGAAGTAAAGAAATGTTCCTTATAGTCGCTACCATGAAGGTATATCTCTCAAGGATTTTGATTCACTTTTGGTTCGAGAACGACGTCATCAGACAATTCGGCTAATCGCTTATAAAATTTCTATTTGTAATTTGTGATTTTTATTTATAAATAATGAAAAATTAATAGAGAAATAATTTTTGTCTGTATTACAATTCTACATATAATAAAAAATATGTACGTCATAATTGTGAGTATTATAATTTCACCTGCAATATTAATGAAATAACGCGAAGAGATGTGCCAGCTGCAGCTGATCCGATTTAAAATCTGCGTAGCTTGCACAGCTGCAACAGCTTTTCTGCACTTAACACCAATTTCGGCCTTTTGCGCAGTTATCGATATCAGACTGCCGCCTGTAGTAGTAAATTAGTTTTCGCCGAAACTAACCGCATTTAACACGAACGGGCGTTAAATCATTTGCGATCGCGACAACGAGAAAAGAATCGTTAATTGTGATTAGAGCTAACTGACGTTGATAACTTCGCGAAACTGTGACGTTCGCTCGTGGTGGTAAACAGACAGAAACCACCCTCTACAAACTCTGTCTAGAAACATCGATTTAGAATTAAGTCTAGTTGATTCGAAGGATTTCGTAGCTTAATTTTAAAATATAAAGTTTTCCATTAAAACATTAAAATTACATTGGCATTAACAAGTTCAACAATAAAATGTTATTCCAACGTGCGCAAAGTATCACGGAGATACTTCAAAAGGTCAATACTTCAGATAACGACAATATTTTCGAAGAGTTCGCAGCAAGTGACGACACATAAGCACTGCGAATAATAATAAAAAGTGATAAACAAAGATCACGGTCTATCATTTATTATTTTCAATTCACCATCTTGCGCGCTGACGCGCAAAGAACGCGTTTCCTCAATCTTACAGAAATTTCCACTCTCAATCTCGCTCACAGAAATTGTTTTTTTTGCTCATGACAGCCGATATTATCACTCGTCGAAATATCTCAAACTTGTCCGCCGGGACACTCTGTGCACAATTAATCATAAACGACTAATGACACAAGACTAAGGTAACGTTCTCGCGAAAAAGCGCTGAGCCGAAGATGCATTTCGACCGAGACGTCGTTTCGAAAGGAGAGACGTACTTGAATGTGTAACGCGTGAGTTATGTCAATTGTACCTGATGATATGCGAGATGAGGGAAGTCATGACGACCGACCCGAAAAGAAGAGGCTGACCGCGACACAGACGCCACACAAATGAGACTGAATCTCCGCCGCGATCCTCGATAGCCCTCTCTCTCTCTTTCTCTCTCCATCCACCGTCCTTCATCACCACCCTCCTCCTCGTAACCCTACTCCGCGCAACCCTCCTCTTTGCAACCCCTGACCGCCTCACTAGCGCTTGAGCACGCCGCCGCGCCACCCTCCCTCCCCGTCGGCAATGGGGATTGAGGGAATTCTCGAATTTCACATCGAGCACGCGTCAAATCCGATTGAATTTTTTGGATTCCCGAATGGACCCTCCTTAACTCGTTACTGATGTTAAAAAGCTGGGGTGAGAGCGGGACAAAAATTGGAGTTGCAAGGATTGCAAAATCTAAATTAACGTTAAGAAGTTTTGGGGATAGAACAAATATTGGAATTTTAAATCTAAGGAATGTGAAATAATGAGATAAAGTAATAGCAATTATGAATAATGATAAATGCTGCAAACGCAAGAAATCTTTTGAGTTAAATAATAATAATTTTCACACTTAAAATAAAAGCCAATAATAACTTTTGAATTATTGATAATTATGTATACTCTCGTCAGTTAAATAACAATAATTTTCACACTTAAAATAAAAGCCAATAATAACTTTTGAAATATTGATAATTACGTATACATGTGCAGAGAAGCATCTACTTAAAAATACGGTTATTTAATTGCAGCGATTTTATTATATTTGAAAGAGATTTTTAAGATTTCAAAAATTAAAGATTCTATAATTAAAATTCTCTAATTTATTTAGACAACCGATGTATAAATAATCAATCTAAAAAATAGTGTAACAGCCAGCGAATCAAATATTTACGATACATAAGATAAAACTGCTTACGCAATGCATGTTTGAACCACCGTTACTTATTTTATTTATAACGCCTACAATTTTTTCGGCTCAACTTGGACGATTACTTATTTCACCCTATCATAAAAGTACATAAAAACCATTACCGACTTCAGTTTCTATTCCTATCTTTCCCTTTCTCTCTATCTGTCCCTTTCTCGACACCCTACGTTCCCCGATTGTCCCGCTTCCGCCCTCGTCGGCATCCCCTCCATCGGGACTTTCTCCAAACTCGTCCCCTCCATCGTGTACAAACCCCTTGACAGCAGAGATCGCGTGCACGAGGGCGCATGCACTACCCTCGAGGAATCAATAGACTGTCCCGGTCACGTGAATCGCGAGGTGGAGGAGGACAGATGAAGGGGGTAGAACGAGAGAAGGATCGAGAATCTAAGCGAGCCGAGGAGGGATTGAGAGGATGGGGGAGGGAGAGAGATAGAGAGAAAGAGGGAAAGGTCGGCCACTGGTCGCGGAGGGTTGCCCGAGGGTTTGTTGACGATTACGTGACGCGCGTATGTGGGTAAACAGCGACACGAGTCCGCCCGATGGAAATGCATAATATAAGCATATCTTCCCATTGCGAGAAGACCGAAAAGGGCATGCGGGGAAATGATGGGTATAGCGGAAGGACGATGCTTACTGCGCATTATTTTCTGCATAGGATATCTCGAACATGAACGGTCGAGACGACCCACGTTTTCACCGATGCACCGAAGTCGGAACGCGCACCGAGGGCAGTCGTCATGAGGGGCATCGCTATTTCGAGAGCACGCAATTAATTAACGCTTGAAATTGCAGTGTTTCGTATTTTATATTCCATATACTGGATTTCTTTCATCGTTTACTTTTATTTCCCCATTCTTTATTTCCGTTCTTTATTTCCGTTTTCCATTGATTTTATTTGCTCGCCCCTTATGCGTTATGATATACACTTTCGACGATGCCTTATATTTACGTTTAAAGTATGGAAAAAAATTATTATATTTTTCGCATAACGTTTGCGAGACGAGAAGCCACATATTGTATTTCAAGAAGAAAAATATCTTTCTGCACATTTCTATATGTTATAAGTATATTTCTCAACTGCATAAATACTCGTATGAAAAAATCTCAAAAAAGAACTTCTTCTAAAATTCTTATTTACGACATTTGTCGACTTTTTATATCCATTCTTTGATTCTATGTAAAGTAGGTAGTTTAATTTAATATAATAAGGTTGAAGATTGAATCGATATCACATCGTCTACAAATTACCTTGATCGCTTGAATATAAAATCATGCTTGTTCTAGAGACGTATAATTTAATTAATTATTAATTGATGAGCACAATTACTTATTCATTTAATTAATCACATCACGATTTCCTCACGATTTAGCGATTAAATTTATACGAATGCACAGCTAAGACGTCTCAAAAGTCGCATTCTCACGGTCGATCATAAATTTCTTATCAAATCTTGAACTGATTTATCTATGAGAATTTATTGTTGAGTTTCAGTCGTTCCAAATCTTTTATCAACTTACTGAATGATATTAAAGAGTTCAAAGCTCTTTGCAGTAAATCTCGCTAAAGTTACGTAACGTTGTGCCATGCGCCATGGATAGCTGCATGGCGTTTAGAAATGTAATATGTAAATATATAAATTTTCAGCACAATTCTCTATGCAACGTGTCCGGCATCGATTGCGTTTCGAAGCGCGTAACTTTTCGCGAGGGGATGCGTGACCTTCAACTTCAGATCCTTTCCCCAGAAAGAGATTCCCGGCCCTCCCTATACGTCCTCGAAACCCCATTAAACCCAACGAATCCCATGAATGGAGTAGGTGACTTCACTCCCCTCACCATTCCGGGATTCTACGCAGCAATGCTTTTGCGTTGCGTAATATTTCCCGCAGGGAGTTTTATCACCTATCACATTCCCCTTTTTGTTTCCGATTCCAAAGGAAATGTCACAAAAACAGCGAGAAATCCTACAGATTTCAGAGCGTAATAAATCTATATATAGAGATTAACGCAATTTATTATCATGTATAATTAAATATAGCTCGAGGCATCTCACACATTGTTAAATATTAAAAAATAAAATTTAAATCAATACTTTAAGTTAAATAACATTTTGTTATTTTTAACCATCATGTGTGTCGATATTTATTATTTTAACATAAAACAATATTATTTTAACTCCATTGATTAAATTAACAATATATTGAAGAGGAGTAGTGGCGACCTATGACCTATAGAAATGGTTAAATATGACTCAAATTGAATATAATTTGACACTACGAATGTAACGATGCAAAACATATTTTATTAAAACGTATCGCCCTCACAATTTTTTAATCAAACCAAAAAAAGACAGAACAACGGTTTTTCTATTATTTAGTTTTATAATAATATAAAATAATAATTATCAGAGATATTGTTTAATAAAATTGTTTGGCACACAGAAATTGTGTGCCATGTCTTAAATAAATTATAGCTAAATAAACAGAAGAGCTTGCAAATTTTTTCTTCGATTGTTGAGAAAAAATAGCCATATAATGACCATTTGTACGATACAAAATAAATAATGTTTGTCGCAAACAATTTTACAATGTGCGATACGCGATGGAAAATTTCTTTATTAATTTCTTATTGAAACTTCGATAATTTAATTGTTGCTCTCGCGATTTTGAATACTACGTTGCGATTTTAATTAGAGACCATAAAATAAAAAATGCGCGTTTAATCGCGCAATTTTCCGCGATTTTTCTTACCTCGTGTTGACATGTTACGCATTCGCGAATAAAAAAAAATAATAAAACAACTTTGTTTCACCCCGAAGCGCGCTTTGCCGCTCCTTGTCAGCATTCATGTATTAGTGATGGGAATAGAACACGTGCGGGCAATGACCCCGCATGCAACGTTGCGCATATGCACGTAACTAGCGAGCGCATGCATCATATCCGTGCATATGCACATGCACATGCATATGCTTATGGCGTCACTTGAATAGCGAGCTTTTCATACTATAACATGCATATATATCGATTGTACATAACGCCTCGCGATGCAAGGATAATGAGGAATGAACGCGAGATTACTCGGTATTTACTATTTATCAACATTTAGCGCGCGCGCGCGAGCCTTCCGCGGGGGAGGGGGGACCCGTTCTATTATTTTTCTCCAATCAATATCTACGATTGTTCGTTAGAAGAGCGCGGCGAGAAATAACGTCGCGCGTCTTCTTTTCTTCTCAGTTCTCATTGAAAATAGAATTGCGAAATTCCCACACGGAGAGAATTTTCTCTTAAAATTTACACTGAAATCATGGTAGTTGTGGGACAACATGTACCACCAAGAATTTTATGCGAGCTATTCTGATTAATATATCTACCATAATAAAAAATATTAATATCTATTACATTAAAATATAAAATATGTTTGATTAATTTTACTAAAATATATCTGGAAAATTTAAATAATTTTTCAAAATTTACCAATCTGCTTGGTAATTTTTATCACGTTGTTTGTAAAAATGTCTTTTGTATCTCTCGCTCTGCATTTCTTTTATTTTCCAAGCCGCGTGAGTCGCTTGTAAACTATTATAAACGTTATAAAATGATTTCAAATTTCAACCTCACGACAGAAATTATTCAGCTAAAAATTGTTCAACAATCGTAGATATATTATTCGCGCGACATAAAAATATCGTTGCGATCGGGATCGCGGAAAGCAAATCTTATCGTTTGAGGTCACCGAGAGTCAATAAATTCCGACAGTCTCGTCAATAAATTCCGAAAAACCAACGCTGAGAAAGTTGAAACCGTCGTCTCGATTTTCTCACGCGAATCTCGGAGGCAAGTCATAACAGTTAGCGCGAGTAGTCATCGCGGGATTGTCAATCGTCGGCGCCGAGCCAGTTGTCAGCAAAGTGAAAGGAATGCCGTAGACTACCGCGGCAGAAACACACAAATCGCATCCAGGTCGAAGATGTGATCCGGATCGATTTCACGTCCCGGGATTGACGCTCTATGAGAGATATCGCCGGAAAAGCACCCGCGGCGCGGAATTTCCCGCGTATATAACGTATAGGCGATACGTACAATCGCGTGCTGCAACTTTGATACTCCGTAATAAGTATATTCGATCGATATCTCAGCGCGGCTTCTTATCGAAATAACACCGGGTTCATCGCCGTCCGCCGTCCAATAAATCCGTCGACTCGTAAATAAGTAAAAAAATGTATCGATTAAAAAGAAAATATGCCGCATTGCGAGATCCGCACCTGCTTTTTAAAAAAGCGGTCGCGTTGTTCTTTATTCATCACTAACCGTAAAATACATTATACAAGAAATATAATTTTCACAAATACAGCTCTTTAAAAATAGTAATGTTATCGATAGAACGAGAGAGAGAGAGAGAGAGAGAGAGAAATTTTAATATGGTAGATTAAATGTATCTCACGTTCAAAATGCATACGAGGCGATAAACACGTCCGTCGATTAAGAAGAACGTTATCTCGAAACTGCGAAAACTTATTAAAACAACACGAATACGCATCCTATATCCTGTGCGTATCATCATATCGTTTGATATACAAAACGCAGCTAAAAACGGCCGAATGGACGACGCTAATCGACAGGAGCTGCAACCGCATTTCTGGGCGGTTTTAGCTGTACTATCGCTTTTTCCTGTACTACATTTTATCAGCGGCGCCGATTCACGCATAACTTTATAAGTACTCATAGACGCGTGCCTGTTAATCCTGCCTGTTAATCCTGCTACGAAATGGATCGCTACGCGATGGAAGGAAAGATGGGAAAGAGAGAAACGGAAGGCTCTCTCTTCCGGGCGGAGGACGGCCGTCGCGCAAAGAATAATCTCCATGCAAAAGTCACGCAAGTCTTCGCAGGTTTCGCGACTCGGCGTGTCGCCGTGTTGCCGCGTCGCGCAACGTAACAATGTTCGCCGACGTCGGCATTTACTTACCTCGAACGGCGATCGGACGGGCGGGCACGGATGAGCGTTGTCGCTGGTCGTCCGCGGTCGTCGGAGCGATGCACTTCTCTCTTCCACTAGCTCAGAGGCGAACGTGTCGCGGGGACGCGGCCTGGCCGACGAGGGGGTCGCGCGCCAGCGTCAGCTCCATCATCCGCGGTGGCACATCGCCGCCAGCACGGGGCCACGGGACGCTAATCGATAAGTGACTCCGAGGTCGACGCCGAGGAGCGCCGTGTGCGTGATGTTTCGCGAGAGCGCGAGATGTCCGGAGTGCGGGATACGCCGCGTGGAGATCGGAGATCGGAGTACTTCCGAGAAAGAGAAAGAGAGCTAGAAAGGGGAGATATATATGTGTGCGATATATAATATATATATATATATATATGTATGTACGGACGCGTAAACGCGGCGTTCGCGCGTATGCGACTCGTATGTGCGCGCTCGCGTGCGTTCCGCACGCGTTTTCTCGCGGCTTCGAGATTCGAAATACTGCGGGCGCGAGTCACTGCGAGTGGCAGAGCGGTGCCGGCGCGGGTGCGCGTTCCGCCATATTGTCGCAATCGCGCGTTTTAAAGGGGACCGGACTCGGAGCCACGGAATCGCATACAGAGGGCCGAACGAGACCGATCCACCGACTCCACCGACCGACCGATCGACTGTCCGTTCGTCCGTCCTCGGCTCGGTCGCTCCTTTATCGACGCCACTGAAAGTTTCAGTCTGAAACTCGCCGCCGACGGAGCGCTCGGCCGTCTCGCGTTCGATTTTTTTTTCTCTTTTTTTCCTTTCTCTCGAAGCGCGCCGCGCGCCTTCACCTCACCCGCTCTCGTCGGCGACTCTCATCTCGGCAATATATATCTCGTTTCGCATGATTCTGAAGAAATTTTCCTATTAATATATAATTCGTTAATGTATTGTTAAATATTATATAAACACTATATTTATTATACACACGTGTGATTTTCTCCGACGCGTTTAATATCCATCGCTTTGACGCTCTTTGATTCGATATGGATTTAAAACAGAGTGCAATTCTTGAACAGGTTTAAATCCTGCGGCACGAACTATATACGAGTTTGAAAACGTTCCACGAGAAATGATTCTGCGGTTGCGGTATTATTTCATTTGTCGAAAAATAAATTTTTCGAGCGTGCTGATTGGCTAGTCTGGAGACTCGAAAACTTTTCTCCTTACTCTCTTCATCGAGCCAATCAGTAAGTCTGAAGAATGCATTGTAAAATAAAATATTATAGCCTTGCTCTAAACATTTATACTCTAATATATCCATTTCTACCAATAAAGATTTATTTTAATCTCGGTTTAACTTACTTTTTATTCTTTTCTAATTCTTAAAACTAGGAAAAGATATATGCAGAATAAGATTTATGGAAATAAGTTAAATTAATTATATTAAAATTAACCTGCATTGGTAGAAATGGGCGATTTCTACCAGTAGAAACAGAGACTCGAATCAAACGTTATCTTGTTTGACTTCAATCGAATGTTTTATTAGAATAGCTTTTATTGGTTAATTCTTCAATGGGCGTGTATGGAATGTATTTTACATCCTACAACAGCTTGTAAAAAATTAATGTTTTGAACTCATTTCGATATAGAACCGATTATTATCGAAAAAAAACATTAAAATTAAAGTTTTAACCTGAAAAGAATTTTAATTGGTTTAATATTTTTACCATAAATAAAATGGGGTATAATTAATTTACACTCTACGCGCCCTTTTACGTTTCAAATTTTCACGTGACCACTGAAGGGTTAATAAAGTCAGCTACAACAGTGCTTATTGTCAACGTAGTATATTACAACGTATGATTTATAATATACTTTTATAGCATAATCAGTAATAAAAATTATAAATTTGAATTTCATAGCGCGCCACGAGATGAACAGCGATAGCCAATCAGGCTCTCGTTTTCCTGGTAATTTCACTCGGCTCGTATTTGAACGCTCGATCACCATCTTGCGTTACGTAGACCCGGGCCGCCGTAACAATTACAATGGCGCCGCCAGCGTTCTTTTGACGCGAGTTCTCGTGCCCTCGTGTCTTTTCCGTCTAGAGTTCCGAAATGGTAAGTTAATGAGTCGCGAAATCTGTCTACATCGCGTGTATACGACGTGAATCCGCTTGACGCGCGAAAGAAATCCGTGGTGCATGTTTTCGTGTGTCCGATAATATATTTATGAAACGTTAAATGTGCTCCGGTGCCAGGAAAATCACGATGTTCTTAAGACGTGTTGTACCGCTTCGTTTCGTTTTCCCTCGACGATCTCTTGGTCTCTTCTAATTGGATTTACTGCATTATGATTTCATCGAAATTATTCTACAGCGATACGTAACAAATTTTATTTCTGCTCGAATTAACATTCCGACTTGCTTGAGTAGAATTGAAATTAAATATTGAGACTAACCTAAATTCGGGCCTAACCTAAATTCCGCGGCAAACATCACACGTTATTTTTCATCCTAATCACATAGATTTACATTAGTACAAAAAATGTAAGGTTTTAGTGAGATTGTTTTTTATATTTGCTTTTTGTATGTTTATAGCAGATTGAAGTATTTATTGTCTTTCATTTTTGTGTTATAAAATGTTTGATAGAAATGGGAAATGGGCCTTCATCGAAGCTGTGGTACTTACATTGTCAAGTATCACAGTCAAAAAATGGCCAATAGTATAACAAGTTCTTCGATTAAGGTCACAGATTGAATTGCATATTCCTTCTGTATCACCCAAGAAGTGCACAAAATTCTTTCTGCAAGAAATTAAGTCTAACAGTCGTTCTTATAACTCGTAACCGTATAGTTCTCGATTCAAAACGTCCATTGAATTTATGCTTGTATGAGAAAAATGTTTACATTGGATCGACATACATATGAATTTTGCAGTTTTAATTTCAAAATATCAAATATCTTCGTGTTTATTTTATCTACTGTTTGACTTTTAAACTTTATCATTAATTTGTGATTATTAAATTTTTACATAGAGAAAGAAGATTTATTTAATTATTTTTATCACTAATTTGATTTTAATTTCGAATATTTTAATATTGCATCATAAAATTTTTTTTTTTTCTAGGCTCGTGGTCCAAAAAAGCATCTCAAGCGTCTTAACGCACCAAAAGCATGGATGTTGGACAAACTCGGGGGTGTGTACGCCCCCCGACCATCCACTGGTCCACACAAACTCAGGGAATCGCTCCCTTTGGTTATCTTCCTCCGTAACAGGTTGAAGTACGCCTTGACTAATTGTGAAGTTACTAAGATCGTGATGCAGCGCTTGATCAAGGTCGATGGAAAGACTCGCACTGACCCTAATTATCCTGCCGGTTTCATGGGTGAGTGCCTTTGCTATCTTATATCTATTATAATACGTCTTTCACTTTTGTGTTATAAAATGTTTGATAGAATTGGGCCATTATCGAAGCTATGGTATTTATATTGTTAGTATTATAGTCAAAAAGTGGCCAATAGTAAAACACGTTCTTCAATTAAGGTCGCAGATTGAGTTGCATATTCCTTCTGTATCACCCAAGAAGTGCACAATAATATCTCGTAGTTCATGCACAGATACAAATACCGATAGACAGTATCGATTAATATCATTGTGATTGAATTGTTTTAGATGTTATTACAATTGAGAAAACTGGCGAATTTTTCCGCTTGATCTATGACGTCAAGGGACGTTTTACTACCCATCGTATTACTGCTGAGGAAGCCAAGGTAATTGTTTTTGATGTCGTATACTTTTTTTTTTTTTTTACTTAATACTATTATGTATCTATATAATGTGATATTATGTTTTGCAGTACAAATTGTGCAAGGTAAAGCGCGTCCAGACTGGCCCTAAAGGAATACCGTTCTTAGTTACGCACGACGGTAGAACAATTCGATATCCCGACCCTGTTATAAAAGTTAACGATACTATTCATCTGGATATTGCCACTAGCAAGATTTTGGATTCCATCAGATTTGATTCTGGTAATTATTTACTTGCAAAATTAGAAGAAAATACTGAAATATTGAAAAGAGGAAAATATTGAGCGTAATCTTCTCTGATTATCAGGCAATCTGTGCATGATTACCGGAGGAAGGAATTTGGGTCGTGTTGGTACCGTCGTGAGTCGTGAGCGCCATCCTGGGTCTTTTGACATCTGTCACATAAAGGATGCTCAAGGACACACCTTCGCCACGAGGTACTAAGGATGAAATTTGTTTTTAGTTGTAATTATTCCGTATTATTCTTTGTACATAAATTTATAAATTGTTTGCCTAGGTTGAACAATGTCTTCATCATCGGCAAAGGCACGAAGGCGTATGTGAGTCTACCAAGAGACAAGGGTGTGAAGCTGTCGATCGCCGAGGAACGCGACAAGAGATTAGCAGCGAAGGGAGTGAATTAATAAATGTACATTTTCGAGAAAACCTTCAATAAACCGAGATTATCTTGGTAACTCTTTGTTCATCCATTCGCTTGTAGATGAATTTCACTATAATAATTTATTGTCAAAAAAACAATAATACAGTGCCACAAAAATATCACCATTTCCCCATCTCTTTAAAATTGGGTTTATAAAATACATATAACGTAAGATATAATAAAATATAATATAACGTAAGATCAAACAAAAAAGAAGTGAAATGTGAGGCATATATATATACAGCGTGTCTATATAGAGTGGATCAAGAAAGTATTTGCACACCCAATTTTCTTACGATAACTTTATTCGAAGGAATAATACAAAAGTACGAACTGTGTCCATAAGTAATTTGTTACATACAGTATATAAGTTACTTATCTCGCAGTTCGGGTTATGTATTATTCCTTCGAATAAAGTTATTGTAAGAAAACTGGATGTGCAAATACTTTTTCGATCCACTGTGTATCATACATCATGATTGATTCACAGTCTAACATCAACTTGATATATTTGAAAGATTAAAGATAAAGTAAAAATTACATAACGAATTAACCGATAAAATATGTATAGAATTTGATTTTTATTTTGAAAGTTTACGCGGAATGACGCACGAATATGAAGAAACGACATTGGTTGCGTTCAAAGTACGGATAGAAGCGCGCGGCGCGCATGCCCGGCGGCCATGTTAGTCGCGGCTACGCCGGCTACTGGCGGAACATGGGTTCGGTGGTGTGAAGTCGCGGATGCGCGGATCGCGTGTGTGTGTGTGCGTTCTCTCGCGAATTTTAATCGTCAAAAATTGGCGGTGCGCGTTAATTCACGCCGGGACTGACGAACAAAGTTTACGGACTATCGTCACGTCGTATTCGTCCACGTTTGCGATCACGCCTTTTCACTGGGAATCCGGTGGCGAATTCTCGCCGCGAAGCGAAAGATCTATCGAAAATCGAGGGCCATATGAATGATCGCACGGTTCGCAGAAGCAATGTACACGGCCTGACCAAAGCAAATTCGATTTGTTACATTTGTTATGTGTTTAAATCATACATGCAGCTGTACATGTATGTATCTCACATTTAATGACATCACGCGCGGTTGATTATAACAATTAATTTGTATTTGTGATTGTAGATCGTCGCTTTTCTTTTCGAGAATTCGAGTTGTCGCAAGTGGAGCGAGAAGAATCAGCCGAAAGTTGGGAGTCGAAGGAGTGATTATACAGCTCGGCGAAACGGTGAGTAAATTATTATCTTTGATAAAAGGCCTGTAACGCATTTCTCTAAGCGCGTTTTATTTCGTGCTAAACGTGGACACTTATAATAATGTATATGGCATCTGTGAACAGCACGACATTCTACGAATTTAAAAAAAATACTAACAATTCTAATAGCCGTTTCCGCACAATAATGATTATTTTGTGTGTGAAAGAATGATGTGGCTATTTATGCAGATTCGAGAATAATGATTTTGTTACATAATGATAGTAGAATTATAAAATGTATTTAATCAAAATTGAAATTTAATTATTTAATATTTAAAATTTAAATAAGTATTATGACTAAAATCGAATAATTAAATACTATAGTGAGGTAAAAAATTTGTTACAATATTAACGTTAGCTGATAATAACAAATTCATAAAAATGCTAATAATTGCAATAATAGTTAGAGAAATTATAGAATATAGTTCGGTTATGGTATTGCAATTGTTATTGTACAAAATTAATACTACGGTATTGTAATAAAATAATTTTATTTGCGAGTTGAGCATGAGATGGCTACATTTAATGCTAAATGCAATTATCAATACGAATCTAATTGCTAAAATCTCGCAATTTAAAGATTATCTTTTTAATATACTGAATATAATTTACAATCGAAAATCGTTGGAATGAAAAGACGCACGTCTAGTATAATGTGCATCGAATATCGTACGAAATATTTCTTAAAGTAACACTATACGAACAAGCGTAAAGAGCAAATAAGTTTGAAGAAAAATCCAGACTTCTAGGTTTTTACTTTTCTGGCAGCCAAATTTCTGTATTTAATTCAAGCGCATTCTGTAAAAGAGCATTGCACTGCTCGTCCGTGAGCTTTTCGTTTCTCTGCTGCACTTCCTTTGCAGCTTTCAAGTACCTATTTGAAAGAAAAACTTGTTACAAGATTATATTACAAGACATGTATTTTCTGCACTTATACTTTTATAGTTTTGCATAGCCATTATTAAATACGTTAAATTTTTATTCCATACTTGAAGTTGTCCCAATATTTTATACTGAAAGTTTTTCTGATTCCAATTTTTTCTAAAAATTTGTTAACATAGCTTTACGCTAGCTCCTACGAAGCAGAATGATAGAAAACATCGATAGAAATACAAGATTACTTTTGTATAGAAAGGACCATGTTCTTGATTTCGTTCTCAACAGTTCTGGGCGACGGTCCCGTGTATTCCGTATTCTCGACGTGTTTCGTCCGAACGAACGGACAAATACGAATCCATCCGCCTTCCCTTATGCAGGAAGCCCTCCAGTCTCTGCCGTTGTCCCAAATCGGTGGTGAGGCATGATTCTCGATCGTATTTCCCTTATATCGACGTATGTATTTGTCCATTAACAGCGGGTTATAACGGGGCCACGTAGTCGGGCAAACTTCCGGTGTTGATTGTCTCAGCTGAAAGAAAATTACAATATATAAGCAGCATATGTTATTTTTCTTTTTTTGAATATACGCTTGCAAAATTGCATTAATTTTTCTTGATATTAGTACTAATTATGTGTTACTCAATCTATAATATTTCGAGATTAATGTCTTCTGTTTTTCTGTAATTGAAAATATTACTTTTGATATGTTATCGGTATTTTCGATTACAAAAGGCAGAAGCTTTCGCTCGCGATTACCGTAGCTCGGGTCTCTGAGGAAAGATTTAGAAAAGTTTCGGCTTCTCGCCCGAGTTTCGATCTCTTTTTCACGGAGCGGCCGAACTTGGAAGACACTTCGCCGTCCTCCTCGATGCGATCGAGGGAGGACCAGATTGTGAATAGAGAGAGCCCGGTGTTACATACTGGAAGACCCAATAAATCAAACAGATCATGCAACAGGGGCTTTTTCACTTCTGAATCGACTTCGCAGTCGTTACTCAAAGCCGGACTTAAGTTCACCTGTAATTTATGTAAATTTATTATATTTTTTTATTATTCTATTTAATTATTTTATTTTATTCTTTTGAATCATGCTCTATTTACCTCTAAGAGCCACGGCTTTAAATTCTCGTCAATTAGCACGTCGAAACCGAAAAATTCGAAGCAGTTCGAGGATCTAGGAATGCCTGCTGCTTGACTTAGAATCGTTAAAGTGACTAGACACGAGATTCTCTGCCAAAGAATCCAATCGAAGTATCCTGACTGTTCGAAAAATCTTCGCAATTGTCTAAATGTCCATTTGCATCCTATGTAAAAATAAAAAATTTAAATTTATCTTACTTTTAAATCTTTTTAATTTTTACGTCTAGTTACAGAACGAAATATTATATAGAATATATAATAAAGAAGGTAGTATATAGTATATTAATGTATCAAAATACCGGCACCGATGCGTTCTTTCTTTTCCGAGTAGCCTGGTCCTAATTTGTTCAGAGAAAAATTTGTGAGATGTCGAAAGGGATCATCCAATCGCTCCAAGGAAAATTTTTCGGTGGCGAAACGAGCTAGACCTTCCTTGTACATGTAAATCGTTAACGGGCGATACGACGGCACGCACACGTACAGGCGAAGATCGAATTTGTATCCGCCGATCAGCAAAGGGTTCTCGATATATCTTTGCACAACCGCGGCGTTATCGTACGATAGATCGCTTAATTTCTGGAAAAACACATATGTTATCTAATTTATGCGATATTTTTGTATTTTGCACTTTAAAGAGATGCCTCACGCGAAATAGAAAGATTCCTCTCCCTTGACTTTGGCCGACCGGCTTGCAAATCCAAACTTTGTCATCCTTCTCGCAACGGCTACACTCTTCGGCCAATTTTGTATATTCGGAAGGCAAGTTGTATCCTACGGGACTGATACGATAAATGAATATACCTCCATCGATAAAAAATAATCCTACATTTAATTGTACAATTTATTATTATATCTTAAATTGGATAAAAAATAATTTTTAAACAAAAATTTAATTTAACTTTAATACACATTTTAATTAACTAAATATTTGAAACAATTTAATAAATGAGGATAATGTGTTTTACGAGAAAAACTTTTGCATTAATGCAGACAAGTGCAATTAAGGATGTATGGGTGACATCTCAAAGCATTACCAAAAATCTAAAAATTTCCTAGATTGTTCTATTATTACGTCTAAGTATCTGTGTAAAATTTCAGCACAATTCTCTTACTGGTTTAAAAGTTATTGCAATTAAGGATGTATTGGAGGTATTTCAAATATATTCAGAAAGTGCTGTAAATTGTTTCTAAATTAAATTAAAAATACTCTGTAAAATTTTGAAGTTATTTAAAAGTTATTTAAGTTTAAAGTTGTTAAAATTAACATTATCCCTTATAGAAAATCGACATTTTTGCTGTAAATATAAATAAAATATAAATAAACCATTAAGATATTTCTTAAACTTTTTTTATATGTAAAACATACATCATTGATATTGTATTTTAAGTTTCAAAATTTTTTGCAACAAAACAATTGTTTTAATTGTTTAAACAATACTAATTATTTAAATAACAAAAAATCATACTCAAACTGTTAACGGTAATCCCTTCTAACATATAAAAAATTTTGAGTTGTTTGACATACATGCAAAGTCTTCTTTTATTGAAAGTTTAACTTTTAGCAAGGACTGTACGACCTATACATCCTTAAAAGTTTATGTACCTGAAGTCATATATCGAACCGTGGATTTTTTTCATGCGCTTCAAGTGTCGGATAAGCTTATCCTTTCGGCAGATGGAATTTCCCTTTGGTATCCGATTGACAAACTGTTCGAAAAATAATCCGAGTTAAATAATTTCCTGAATTGAGCTAACAGGTAATTAGAGAAAAATTAAAATAAATATATATATAGTTACTTCGACATTAGATTCAAATAAATAATTAATTAAGAAGTTATTTAATTAAAACGAAATTAAAATCGGTCTCTTTAGGAGATAAAATTGGCGAGCACTAACGAATTGAAAAATAAAAATTTATTTATTATAATATAAAATAACAAGCAAATTTGAAGAAAACGTTATCTTTGCTTTTTCTTTGTTTGTTATTTACGTTCCGGATAGAGAAACTCAAAAAATTTGATAGGTTGCTCGAATAAGTTCAAAATGCTTCTAGATATTGCGTTATTACCTGCCAGGGGAATAACGGCCTGTAATGCGACATGGGGAAACCGCCGGACCGCCACCATAAATTCCATCGATCTTTGAATACATTATTTTCGCCGGCGTACTCCCGCCATCCCCGTTCCGTGCAAACCTACAGAAGAAAACATCCGCGATAGGGAAAGGGTGGTTGATATTTACCTCGACATTTATTCCAAAGGCTCGGTACTATTTATAACCCGTCTCAAATGTCGATACGAAATGTGAATGCTCGAGCATTATTCCCCGTCAGACAGCAACGAAAAAGGCAACGAATTTTTTCTGCGTTATTCATCGCAACAGCATAAAATGCTATAAACATCACGACGAAACGCAATCATTATTCTCGCAAAGGTGATGTGAGCACAACTTCGAAAATTTGGCATCGATCGATATCACTTATCATACTACGTTAATTTACATTCTCGTATCTCATTGATAGATTTATAGATATAATAATTTAAAATGGAATCGCGTAATTTTAAAGTAAGCCGCTCACGAATACATTGAATGAAAATAATAGTTTTATCGATGCATTCGAGATTCCAGTGGATATAAATATTTTTTACAAATAAAATTCGTGGAGAGCACTCGACTTATTTCAGTATATCTTACTAAATATGCATTTTAGTATCTTGCTTATACCAGGGGTTACAACCGAAATACCATAATCGATATCTATTTACTCCACGCGCTGTGCACGGACGTGTTGCATCGATCTCTCCAATTGGCCAAATTGATAGACCGGAACCACTTTCAGTTCGGCAACCGAAAGTGCATTCCTTAATTCCAGCTACCTACGCATTCCGAAGTTTCGAAACTTTCGAGAGTGAGCGCACGAAAATAGCGACGACCGCCCTTGATTTATTGTCGTGTTATTAGAACATTAGGAATGACTGCTCGTTGTATCAAAAACGAGCCAAGGCCTCTGATTACAATTAAATCGGCGTGCATGACACACACATCGCTTTATAATTTAAGAGTTTATTTTCGGATCGTCTTAAATTCATATTTTTCAAACCAAGAACTTATACGCTTATAAAGTTAAAGGATTATAAGCTTATCATAATTTTTTACTCTAAAGTGGTTTAGAAATTATTTCTAATTATACGAATACAAATAATTGAGAAAAGATTTACGAAACACTTGAGCAACTCGAGAATGATTATATTTGTCTTTGTATTTTAAACTTCAGATATATTTGTTTATTATAATTTAATCGTTGTCTTTTTGTTTTCGAATTAGAAACAAAGATAATTCTTAAACACTTATGCAGATTTTTCTACATCATGCAAAGTATTCTGAAACTTTATGTATAGTATTCGACACTGTCATTATTTAATTTTGATTAATCCCATGTTGTGTGAGATACGATTGAGCTACTTTCATAACTTCGGAGTAGCTTATTTTAGATACATTTATGCAAAACCACTGAATAATTCGAAAATTACACGCCCACCGTTATTATTGGCAAGCTTCTATTTTTTAAGTCTTTCTCTCACGGATAACCCAATTTTTTTGTTTCTATTTTATTCGACTGTTGCAGTTAACGATCAAAAGTAAACAAGTAATTGATTTAATAAATGAAGATGGGTATATGAAACTGGATGAAAAAGATTTTATTAGGACAATTATTGAACATTTATTAGGACAACACACGCGAATTATTGAATGGGTAGCTACTCGAAATTAAAGTAAACGCGAGGACTAATTATACGCCAGCGAATCCACTTTACAGAAAATTATTTCCACTGACATGGAATTTAGATTATAAACTCATTATTAATTACAAAGCATGTTAATTTTTTGGCGTTGGCGTTACCATATAGATCTATTTATAATGCTTTTATCATATATTTAAAAAGAAATATTATTATCATTATCAACTGAAAAGAAAAATATATCTTTTCCAAATTTTACGCGTGCACGCGCGATTTCTTTAATTCAATAATAATTTAATGTTTACACAGGATGTACTTCGAGCTTTGATATAAATTTTAGACAAAAAGATTTATTTTTTAAATTAAATATAAAATATTGAGGAAATAACTGTCATATCATAAGCGATTGAAAAAAAAATGTTTAATTGCATTAAATAGTATTAATTAGCAAAATTATATTATTTATATAAATTCAACTTTTTCTTCTCAATAATTTCCAATTTAATATTAAAAATCAATGTCAGTTTACAATAGTATGTTTATATAATAATCGTCTCTCTTACAAAATTTTATTCAAATTATTATTTCAAAAAGGATATATGTTCCAAATGAAAGAATCTACCATTAAAAATCAATTGCAAGACAGCCTATACTTATTGTTAGTACTCAGGCTTGTTAATCATTTTTTATAATAAGAGGTACAACAGAAGTACACTAATAACTGTAGGGTATGAAACAGCGCGGAAGTCACAAATCTCGCGCTGGAAATTTTCGCCAAGTCCAACTTGTTAGTCCTCTGTTTTTTACTTTCGTTTTTTACCATTGCATGTCGCACTTACCTAATCGTCGCGTCTAAAAACGGCAAGTGCACGCAGAGGCGCGTTGCAGGTATGCATGTATGTATCGCGTACCTTGAAAAGTATTTGGTTCAAGGGCGCTAAGTCTAAGTTTGTAATTGTACCTGTACGAACAAATTCCAACGGGCATAAAAACCGAGCTAGAGGGGGACCTATCTACGACGCGTCCACCGGGTGTATAACGTTTTCCGTCGAAGCCGACGACCTTTCGCGTCGAATCGTATCGATTATCCGCGATGCATCGCGCGGCAACGCGTGCGGCCGTTTCGGCACTCTCGTACGTCAATGAATGACATGAAATTTACGATTGGAAATTACTATTAGTCTATGATTTCGGATGTGCTTTATCGAGAACTTCATCGACGATCGTTAGTCTCTGGGATTATGGAAAGTGCAATTTCATCCGAATTAACTATACCTGTACAAGCAGATGCGGTCCGGTACCATTGTCATTTAGTCTGAACACAAAAGGCCCTTCCATGCATTTTATTGCCATGCCGAAGCATCATACTCTTTTTGATATTTAAGAGATATAGCGAATCTCTGGTTTAGTTACGTCGATATTGCATTATATTCCAGAAGCGCATTACGGCATGTCATCTAAAAGAAAAGGGATTAAATTAATCAAATATATCTTTGTGTTAACAAACGCATCAATAAGTTATTTAATTACACTAATTTTGTATTGTCTCGAAATGGCACTATCAACTCTTTTGCACACAAAATTGTTGCTTTCTCTAAAAAAAATAGAAGAATTTAATTACATATTTTCTTCACTGCAGAGCATGAATTAAAAAAATGCAAGTATCGGTGAAATTGGGTAATAACTTCTCTTTCATCGAGGAGAATTTAATAAATACAATCTCGTACTTTTTAATAAATAACGCAAAGTAAATAAATGTCATTATTTTCTCAATAAAAATTAAAATCTGTAATAAAAATAGTAATAAATGTGTGGATTATTTTTTTTTATTTGAAAATAACAGACAGGTTAAAAAATCAAGCGTAGAATAATTTATCGACATTAATCACAAATTAATGGCAAAAACGCGTATTAATACATTAGCAAGACCTGTGTATGTCGTGTGGTATTACCAAGTATTCTTCAATGTCAAGGATATGTTGAAATATAAAGTGCATATAGATCGCGGACGACGCCACGTGTGTCGTGTCTATAGCTTCGACTCTCATAATCAGTACAAGCAAAATAGAAAGCAATATACAGGAAGAACTTTACCTTTGCAGATGATATACATTTTGTCAATAATCTTAATCCTCATCACATACAGAAAGTTATCTGGAAAAATGAATATATTATATATTACATTATTTACAAAATAGGAATCAGTCATTTCACATGATAAATATACTCGAGATCACAATTTGTTACATATCTAAACGTTAATATAATTGTATATAAGATATATATAATATCGTAGTAAAAATCATACTTTATGATTAATACCGCTATTTTCTACGAATTGTGTAATTCTATTTGTTAATACTTATGAGAGACTTACACAGTAATTAACGGAAATGAATTCGCTGCCAATTCTGCTACCATTTCGACTCGATGAATCGAGAATCGCCCGTGATTTCGATACATCGAAGCCTTTTTCTTCGCGAAGTTCCTTGCTGAGATAGCTAGTGCAGAGTTGTAGACAAGGCGGGATCTCGGTCCTCACTGGTGCGCGGCCACGTTCCGGTCTACGCAATCGCTTTCGGTTGCTTCGCAGGTGCGCAGGCTACTGCTGTGAGTCGCTTGCAGCTTTTATGCGCTTTCCACCGCGATTGCCGCAAGGGACGGCAAGGACGTCGGATGAGAATGCCGGTAGTAAGATAGTAGGCGGTCAGAAGCAGCTCGTTATGGAAGGATTGGAGAGAATTTAGATAATTCGAATTTATGGAAGGTTATTAGAAGCACGCGACGCGCACTGTCGTTCCTTTCCGTCAAGCCATAGGGATGGTTGCACGTGGCAACTAATAAAATTCTAGACTTTGAACTGAAAAATATCGTACATTAATATCGTAATATTTACGTAATTATATTGAATATTTTCTTACAGTCAACAAAACTATTCAACTTTTGTTTCTTGATTCTGAAATTTAATAAAGCACAAATATATCTAATGATAGTGTTAATTAATATTAATAAAATATTATTATAGAATGATATAATAGAATTACAATTTTAAAAAGTAATATTTTCAGATTTTTAGAAATTTCAGAAATATTGTTGACTTTTCCAGATTAGATGTTATATAAAATTTTAATAATTGACATTTATAATTAACGTTTTTTAAATTAACGTACAGTGTGTCTGAGAGATTTATAAAATTATTAATCCAACCCTGCCTTCAAGTGTACTTTATTGTATGTTAGTGTTAATTATTCTGCGACAGTTTCAAGCTCAAATGAGAGAGATTGAACTTTCCTCCAGCATTCCTGCGTGCTTTTAATGTCTCTTTTAATGGTCGACGCATTTTTAATGGGAGATAATTATAATTGGTACCTAATTTGCGAAGATTCTGACAGAAATAAAAGGACATTCTTTAGATGTCACGCGACGATAAATGTAGGAATGAGAGTTCGTGAAAAATTATTTTAGTTTCGGCAATTACATTTAATTAGGACATTATCCGATTACCTGAATTTCGTGAAAAAGTTTTTATCACCGCGGAACGATGTGCGACATCGTTATATTGATCGTGCTTGACGATCGATTAGGACTCACTGACGACCAACGTGCAATGTGCAATGTGCGAAGGACACAATTGCAAATTAGGCGCAAAGATGAGGACTCTACGTATATTTCGGGTGTGTAGGAAAATCGACGAAAGTTCGAAAGGGTGAGCGTAATCGACGTCGCAACGACTTGACGTCAAATGTCAAATGTCTCGCGTTAAATTAAATTCCTCATCGCATACTTTTTTTGCCGCATTCATCCGTGCACAGGAGTAGTTAGGCACTGAAATATTTGATATTATATTTAGAATCGAAGCAGATGAGAAAAAATGACAAGATTTTAGTTAGCACAACGAAAAAGTGAATAAAATTGTAAGGATCTGTATATCGTTTAAAGATCATTCGAAATTAAAGTTTTGAATTTTGTATATCGTGTTGAAGATCACTCGAAAGCTTCAGATAAGAAAGTCTCAATATTTACGACTGTAAAAATATTTTCTCTTAAAACTCACTATCATTTTTCACGACTCTAGCCACTCACTTTATTTATTTTTGCTTTAGTGGATTTATAGTTTTTTTCTACTATCGATAGTTTTCTTATTGAAGCATATAATTATTCAAAGTCAATCTTTTATAAAGGTCTTTCAACAACATTTCAATATCTAGTCTGACTCATTATTTGATAATTTTATTTATAAAATATTCTGAAATATTCTGTTTTGAAAGAAGCAGAAGACTATCTTTCGTATCTGTCTTCTTTGAAGACAAACAGGTATCGCGCGAAGGCACGCTAATGATAAATCGATGAAACATTGCAAAGAATACTTTGGTTAGAAGTCCGAATTAGTTTAATTGGTCTCATCGAATGTCTTATTCCAATCACGCATCAATCTTTCTTGAGACTGTCGATAAATAAAAATGACGGTTGTGGCATTTTTGCAGGCTCGTTCATTCATCCACTTCAAAATTCGATTCATATGATACATTCAATATTCACATTCATTGAAGTACGGAGTGCTAGTTACAAATAACACTCGTAAATTATAGATAGCTTTACTGCATTTTTATTATAGGTACACCTCGTTACACGCGAATCTGCCGTAATGCTTGCTTCACCTAATAAGGGAATCTTGAGAGTTCTTTTCACACATCGTTTCAATGAAGTAACTAGTTTCAATGAAGTCAAATAAAATAGCAAGTGCATTTACACGTATACTATTACGAATTCAGATAATTAAAACTATTCTTTGAAATAAGCTCAATACATCGGATGATCTAGACGTCTCTTAAATTTTAGCATTGTTTTGTCCGCCGAATGTCTCATTATATTACAAAGTTGTATAACGTGGAAGAGTTTATTAAACATAAATATATCAAGAGAAACACGGCAGTGTCTCGCACCAAGTGTACGCGTTCATAATACAATAAAAGTAAAACGGAAGAAATATGAAAAAAGAAACAACAAGTTTAAAGATTTCGATATTATAAAAATTTCTCTAAAATTCGTCTTTTTAACAGGTAAATTTATAATAACTAGTTGATTTTCAAACACTTCGATGCCGGGGAAGGTGAAGGGTAAGAAATCTGAAATTCTCGAGTGAATATTTTCTTTTATTTTATAAGCAACACGTAACACGCATACAGAGGCTTGTGCGATGCTCAGCTGATAGTCAGCCAAGCAAAAGTTGAGATTTCATGGTCCGCGCCGTTAAACGATTGCCGATGATCGAGCGGCGGTGTCGATCATACGTTCGTCGTCGAAGATTACTCGCGATCGTGCAGGTAAAGTCAAGTTCTCTTCGCACACTATTCCTTTCTTTTTTTCGGAATCATCGCGAACGCAGCTTAAAACACTTACATACTATATAATTACAGGATTACACTATATATTACCTTTCACAAATAAACGAGTTCTGTCGAAGTCTCTCGCACGTGCACCCTTTTTCTCTTGCTCGCTCTCATTCACAAAAGAAAAAAATAATTACGCCATAACAGAAGCTCACAGATGGCACAGAAAATCGGTAACATATTAGAAATAACGTAATAATATGACAATAATATCTATCATGTTAGAGTCTCTTATTTCGTAAAACAGAGCAACAATTGAAACCCAACAATGAGAAACTGACACGTTTCATCCCGGCGCATCCTCATATCCTGGAATAGATCTCGAACGTCTCTTTCGTCGATTTCAGATTATGTCTGGTGTGGTGAGAGATCATAAACTTAAATATAGTAGTCCCAAAAAGACAAGAAAATTTGAAAATTTAAAAACTTTTAGCTACGAAATCTGATCATTGTATTATTTAATTAAAAATAATACATTATATGTTTTCAAAGATTTGTTTTACATATGTTTTCAAAGACATGAATTTATTTTGAAAAGTTTTAATGATAATTTTAGGGGGAGAGTTCTTCTCAATAAAAGACTGAGAAAGTAAAGATCGCAGTAGTTCAGAGTTTAAATTTAAGAGTTAAGAATTGTCAGCAGGTCGTTCCTACCGAATTTTAGCCTTTCGTTTTCCCAACTTGCGAATCGATCGGCTGATTAAATGAAAGCCCGGATGCATGCTGAACTTGTTATCAGTCTCGGCTTTAATCGGCTGATTCCAGAGTACGGCGGATTTGCGGATGACTTATAGTGAAGTTTGCGTGCACTAAGAATATATATTTGCTCGTCGATTTAGTAAAGCTATTAAATATCTTCGGCAAATACTGCCTAACGACCACAAAATATGTCGGGACTCCTCTCTCTTCTCTTCCTTTCTGACTCTCTCATAAATTAATAAATATTACACGCTACTTCTTTCGCGTACATTTCTTTCATCTATAAATCAAGAACAATTTGTTACTATTACGTGAAACATGTTCATGATTTTAAGAACGGACTTTTGAGCATTTGACTAGCATATTTCCGAGTATAATTTTTTAGTTTGTAGTTTTTAAATGTTATGATATTTCTTATTGATTAATAATGATTTTGGAACCAGAATTAATCCTTTGTTATCAATGTTAAATAATATTATTTAATAAATTATAAATGATATTATTTAATATAATTTGACTACAAAAAAGCTTGCGCTTGTTTTGTCTTAAAATATGTTTACAACATAATTTATTGTTGTAAACATATGATTGTTGAACTGTTTTGAGAATATAACAAATTTCGATAGTAGAAAGACTAAATACTCATAAAAGATATAACAGCGCGAGTGAAGTAAAATTGTTTAAATTCGTGTTATTATCATGATTAATTGTCCGTGTTTAAAATCTAATGCGTTTGCAATCGCATGCAATTTTGATTGTTCAGAAACTATGTGAGCATTTTCTCTCTTTATGTGATAAACACATTTACGCATCATTCATACTTTCAATCTGACTTCCACAATCATTCATCTATTTTCTCTCGACCGCGCTCTCTTTCTCTCTTTCTCTCTTTCTTCCTCTCGTCATGATGCACTGTCGTTGTCGATTGTTAAGGGATTGTAAAGGAATTCTTATCATTTGCCACCCGAGACATTTGCTGCATCCCGATGCACCTTGGAAATACGGAATTATTCCCACGTAATACTAATTGTTCGGATGACCTTTGCGTGATCCGTGATCGAGACGACTCCGCCGGCGGCTCGTTCGTTATGTGTTGTATCGTCCCAGTGTTTCCTGCCGCGAACGATTTTACGAGGTATTCCGCTAACTCCGTTAAGATCGCGATTAGGCCTCCCGTTATTAACCGGGAGCCACAAAGTGCAAGGATACGTCGTTAAACGTCCCCGACATAATTAATTGCGCCACTTGTTCGCGGTCGACGTCGATGTCGCGACACACGGTTGATACGACGATAACCGAATATTCGTACGGATATAAACGGAATTGTCGAAATATCAAAAACAAAAGGCTGCATTTTGATAGACGCAAGATCATTTAATTCTAAAGAGCTAAGCTGAGACTTTTAGCGCAAGCTATGCGACATATATAAAATCATGACGAACGCTCTTTTTAAGGAATATTTAATTAAAAAGAAACTATATATCTATATAGTTTTTTTTTACTATATGTTTTAGTGCTGATATAAGTAAACGATTAATTAATTATTAAATTTCATAGATTGGAAACTGAGACCTGTATTTCTATTGAATTTTTTAGAGTTATGATGTGGTCGATAGCCTCCTGTGCCATTCTTAATTAAGCTAGATAATAAATATTAATTAATAAATCTCTCTCGTAGCCGGACAACGCGCGACATTACTAGTACCTCATGAAAATGTGCATTGCGTAGAATTAATCAGGGTGATTGGTGATACTGGAAAAAATATAATATTATGCCATTTAATATTATTAATAGTCACTTTTTACAATTTTATTTTTAATATTTCTATATATATCTTATTTTTATATTATTTTATGATATATCTATTCTATAAATAACCACCGTTCTCTCTTTCACCGATATTACGATTCATTATCAGACTCAAATAATAAAGATATTTTTTTGTTAAAATCACCCTAATTGATCCTGTACTTTTATAGCTATACGAAGGATCGCTCGCGGATTTGACAAAGGGTTAGTCAAGTGATCTTGGTCGAAGACACAGAAAAAAGAAAGTAATCACGATAAAGTAATTGGTGCATTAACATTGTGTACGCTTCTCTCTTCGTTGGACTTTCCCTCCGTTTCTTTGCTCTTCCTATTTTTTCCTTCCTGTCATCCCATCGATCTTATGCCATCGATGACGAAAACGGTTTTAACGCGCGTGATTTTTGCAAAAGGGACGACCGCCTTTCGCGTAGAAGCTTTGGCCCTCGAGATTCTTCTTGCACATCTAATACGTCAACAAAAGAAATAAATGCTCGATATTAATCTTTAAATAATTCCACATCAGCTCACAAAGCTAGATTTTGATATACACTATAAAAATTATGAAGTTTTAAAAAAATCTAGAGATGAATGAAAATAATACAAAATAAAAAGTAGCGTCTTGATGGATAAGTAAATCTTCCCTAAAAAGTTTCACTCACCGTGCAGTTGAAGCACTGGCTGTGATAGTTGTTGTTCAGGGCTTCCACCCAACGGTCACCAGCCTCGACAGGGAATCCACACGCGAAGCATTTTGTAGTAAATAGTTCGTTCCAATCTATTTTGAAGAAAAGATTGCCGTTTAATCATATTTAATTGAATAATGAAGTAAATATGACTTTACACGAATTATTTTATATTTAGAACATGTTCTTGTTTTATTTAATATCACGGAAATACCAACCAGCTTCGCAGTATGGCAATCCTTCTTCTAGGAAGAACGGGCTATTACCGAAGAGCTTGCCACAATAAGCGCAGTTGAAGCATTCAGGGTGGAAGTGCTTTCCAATTGCGTTTAAGCAATCCTGTAGACCCATTAAGAGGGAAATAATAATAATCATTAATGAATCTAATCATCGTGATTGTCATCGACAATGTAGCTAAGCAGCCGCTGATATACTCACGCCCTTGATCTTGTTGTTGCATTTGTTACACGTAGGCGCAATGAATTTTTCGAAACAGTACTCGCAATAGAGTTGTCCTTTTTCCTCGACGAAGCCGATGTCTTGAAGAGGACGACGGCATTGGGCATTAACGCAGACGAAATGATCGGGGCACCAGATTTGGCCCAAAGCGGTGATGAAAGGCCCTCTATAATTATATTGTAATTAATTTGGTGATTATCGTAATATATATTATTTAAATTATTTTTCAAAACGCACAAGTGTTAATGGACATTTATTTGCGAAGTGGCGTTTTATACAAACCTTAGGCACTCCTTGCCGTCTTTACAGCACACTGGTTTTAGGATGAAGCCGTTCGACTTGTGATTAGTATTTTTTTCGTTAGCTGTCAACACAACGTGCAACGGAAATCATGTTAATCAGTTAGACAATTACAACAAATACAAACAAATACAGTAAACTCTCGTGTATCATTTTGATAAGCGAAAACATAAATTTCCAACCATAAATATAACAAAACATTGTTTAATACAAACTTATATGTTCATGTATAAATCATATCAATTAATATTTAATATTAAAATCACTAAAAATCAGAAAATTATTTTACAATTATTACGGTGAATTATAACATAGGATGCAAATAGTTTGCAAAACTCTTTTATATAATAACTTATATAAAATGTTTTAATTACATTTAATCTAAATTAAATTAAATTTAAATTTAAATTATATCTAGTGACATATTTTTAGTTATATCATCTAAAATAGTACATAATTATACAGATGCACTTCGAAATTTATATAAATCTGAGAAGTTGATTTGAACACGCTGACGACACAGTGCGAAAATATATGAGTGCTTTAATTTTCCTAAAAATTCTTCGAATAATTCAAAATCGGAGTAACAAAAATCCCTTAAAGACAATAAAAACAGCACCTAAAGAACAAAAATAGATTTACATGCGCACACACACACACACGCACACACATACATATATATACGTACAAAACATATACATATATGTCAATATAAAAATGGAGAAAAAAGAAACATTTGTCAAAAGTAAAACAGATACGTCCAGGATGAGATACGAAAAGCAACAACGAAAATAACAGGCATCATCATCATATCATCGAGCCGGACAATCGTAATCCCGAGTACCTGACGTATGAATTGCAGTGAGCGCATAGGGGTATACGTGATCCCGCTCCGACAGCCTGATTCAGGATACCTCGTCCACGTTTGGGCGCGCTGCTACCGGCGAACGATCCACTCTTGGAACCCGCGCCGCCGAGGCCACCGATTCCGGTACCTAGATCCGGGTGGGACGACAAATTTGGTGGGTCTACTAAATTCTGGGTTTTACTAAGGGTATCACAATGGATCTGGTCTTGGCAGCGGTTCTGAGTGTTCTGGCAATGATTGCCGGACTCGCAGTGGGTTTCGCGGTAGCTTTGAGTGTGGTAATAAGTGTTCTCGGTGTAATTCTGGGTCTGAGGGGTCTGAGGGGTCTGAGGGGTCTGAGCCTGAGTCTGAGTCGGCTTGTAAAGCTGTACCACGGGCACATTTGACTGGCCGTTCTTGGCGGTCAGTCGCGCAAGCTGACCGCTCAGATTAGTGCGAGGTTTGAAGCCGGGAGCTGAACATTGAGGAGCCGGTGGGGAAGTCTCTTCTTCGTAGGGAAGTGGGATTTGAGGAAAGGGAAGATTTGCCTTGGATTGATTCGGGCCGGGTTTCTTGCAAGGTGCCACGCAGACGGAACCGTCGGCACACGGAGCTATGCAGATGTCAGAATCCGGACAGTTGGAGATGTTGAAGTCGCAGCCGGACTCGCGACCGCATGTACCTGCCGGTTGACCGCAGGCACCGGATCGCATACCGAACGAAGGCGACACGCACACGCCCGATCGGTCTTTCGTGGCTGTCACGCAGATTCCGGATCTAGGACAGGTAGTCTGGGAACCATCGCAGGGCACCACGACGACGCCAGCTTTAAATCCCTGATCGGAATGCGCTTTGCAAGGTAGAACGGTCACGCCTGTTTCCGAACAAGGCTTCGGTGAAGGAGTCTCATATCGCACGTGACGTACTTCGGTGAAACTGCTGTAGGTCGGCTGTCTCACTGGCGTAGATGATGTCATGGGACAATGCAAACTGGGCTTCGTATGGCTCGTCTTACTGATGGCACAGATGCTTGGTTTCGGATTCTGCGACGGTAATGCCGGTAATATTTCTTTTTGCTCGTATTTCTCATAATCTTCTACTACTTGAAGCGATTTCTTCACCTGAGTCGCAGTATTCGCCTGCTCGCTAGTCTCTTCGCTCGTCATACACCGTGTTTCCTGGAACTGGGCATAAAGTGCGTCTGTCGGACCCGCGTCGAGACTGCTAGTCTCCTTCTCGTCGTAGTTAACGGACCTCGAAGCGGAATATTCCTGCTTTCTGTGACCGCTGTCGGTATCCTCCTCCACATGGTAAGAGATGGTCTTGCGTGAAGGGAAATGTACTGATCCACCGCGTTTCGATGGTGGTGGATCTTCTCGAACTCTTGCGGCTTGAGCCTTCACGTAACAAGCCGGCGGCTCAGGCGGTCCTTGAGCAGGTGACTTGGATCTGCCAGGCGTTGGAGTTGGTGTTCTACTGGGAACGAACGGCTGACTCTCTACAGGTCCCTTTTTCATCGCCACCAAGTTCTTCTGATAGGCCGGTATGGCGTCTGGTTTTTTTAGACAAGCCGTGAGAGATTTGGATGATTTTGGCGTTTCTGGTCGAGGTCTCGCGGCAGGTGATGCCGAGGAATCTCTCAGACGGTGATCAGGCGGTGGAGTAGGCAAAGGTCGCGGTCTTGATTCCTTGATTTCTTTCTTGAAACACATCTGCTCACGCGCATAAGATTCTCTCGTCGTACCCTCTTTACCGTATAGAATATTTAACGGCGGGCAATAGTCGCTATTCTGAGCCTGAAGATTCGGAGTCTGCGATCTATTGGCAATCTGTTGATCTTCCGGCCCAATTTCGCGACTCAAAGGAGTATAGGATCGTTCAGGTGCTATCGTCAGTGCTTGCTGGAAAGGCGAGATTGGTCGGATTTCCTCTTTGGGCGGCGGTGGCTTAGGTCGACACCTGTGGTCCAGATAGATGGTCTCCTCGGTGTAGAGTTCCTTCACACTAGACGTAGCGTTTAGCGGTGTGTACGGCCGATCAGATGCGGTCGTCAAGGCGTTTACCATCTCGGATTTCCACTCCTTGGGCGTGGAATTTTTTACAGGCGTGTCTGGCAAGGGTTTTGGACCGGTCTCCGTCTCCTTCAAGAACTGCACCTTCTTCTTGCACGTCTCCATGGTCTCCTGGGGCTGCTGCCCATACCTTGCAACAACATTTTTTCTCTCCGGCGCCTGTTGGTCCCGGAGACTCTGATGGACCTCTACTTGTTCGCGCAAGCTCTTTCTACGCTCGTCTTCTACGGCTCCTCTTCTTCTCACACGTTCTTGGACCAGTACTTCTTCGGTGATTTCTTCATATGTCTCCTTTGTAATTTTGCAGCGTCCCGGAGTGGACCCGTCCGATTCCGTGATGCGTTCTTCTCGCACGACAGTCCTGCCCAATGGCTGCTCTAGTACTTCTTCGACTTCTTCATCCTCTTCATTAAAGGTCACATGTTTCTTAGTTTTCTCCTCCTCTTCTCGTTTCCTCTTTTCTTCTTCCTCCTGGCGTCTTCGTTCCTCTTCCTCGCGCTTCCTTCTTTTTTCTTCTTCTTTTCTTCGCTCTTCCTCTTCTTCTTCTCTCTTTCTCTCCTCTTCCTCTTGCTTTGCTTTCTCGCACATCTGCTGGGCATCGATAGCCGACGTAACCGTTTCGGCGGATTCCTCCACAGTTCGTTCCACTGTGTCCTCCACTTCTCGGTTGACGTGTCTCTCGGTTCTTCTCGCGAAACACTGAGACTCCGTTTTGTTTTCCGCCTCCTCTATCATCGGCGCGCTAGATCTCTCTATCGGTGACGACACTCTCTCCACGGTTTTCTCAAAAGTTGCCGATTGTTTCGTGCGCATACCGTCCACCGTTTCTTCAGCCGTCTCGGTGATGAGATCATGTTCGCCTTGAATTCCCTTCGAGGTGTCCACTTCATCCGTATCATCACCCCTCAGATCAGTTACTTCCGTGTCGATTTCTTTGACCGTCTCTGCTGGTTCCTGCTTAGGTGCGGGCAAGGGCGGTTTCGGGCAAATTGTTTGCTCCCTACGACAAATCTCTGCTCTGTAAGCTCGTTGTTCCTCCCGATGTTCTTTGCCGCTCGATATACGTTCTCGGTGACAAACCTCCCGCTGCATGAACTTTTTGCAAATCTGTCCAGCAGGCTGTTCCTGCTGTGCCGGCACTGCATAACTCTGCTGATAAAGATTGGTACCGCCGCTGCTGACGGTTGCGGTCCAAGGTTTTGGAATCGGTTGAACGATTCTGGTGGGCGTCAGCGACCTTCGGACGCTGTCGGTTGAACTTGGCCTTGAGGTCGTTACATCCGATCGAGAAGTTCTACTGCTGGTGTCTACCAGCTCTACACGCCGGTATGCCGGTTGCCCGGGACAACTTATCCGATCCATCGCGTCAATTTCGTGCCGACGACTGTTCTCCTTCAATACCCTTTCGACCTCTCGATCGATGCTTTCACTCCGATGCCTCTCGGTTCTGTGGCTCAAAGCTCGCTCGCAAGCCTCAATGCTGGCGCGTTTCTCTTTGATCTGATGGCACCTTTTGTCGAGAATGGGATTCGGATTGATGTATAGGGGACTGGCAGTGGGATATGTGATATCTTCGATAGGTTTCGGAGGTGGCCACACGAGGCTCCGGCGGGACTTTACGGAGCCGGGACGGGAGGTCTGATCCTTCGTGCTTTTTACGATCTCGTAATAGCAGGATCTTTCGTAAGTCTCGCTGTTGGAGGTTTCTGGGATGACAAATGGGGGATGGCGAGATGAGCGATAAAGATAGTTCGCCGGAATTGCAGGGAAGAGCAAAACACGACACACGAAAACGTGTATAATGCACGCGTTCGGGAGGGTAAGTGATCGATTAGATTCGTCAGGGTACGTTAGAAAGAACAGACAAAAGAAACAGAGAAATTTGCAGTGAGTAAGAAGCACGATGAACCGCGCGCGCCCGTGGTCTCTTTCCGAATCTATAAAAGTATACATTTTAAATGCAAGCGGAATAAATAGTTTAAGCTTGCCAAATAAGAAACTGGCGAGTTTGTCAGAATTGTATATATTATATAATAATTATAAAAAAAGAATGTAGACGAAATAATTATTAAATATTTAAAAAATATATATATGTATATGTTATAATGATATTCATTATAATCTATCAAAATTTTATTTTATATGTATTTAAAAAATTAATTATATCTCTTATTACGTTTATGCAAATGTGTATTAAAAGATATTTGCCTATTTTCTTTATTATAAATTTATAAAATTATGTAATTAACTTTTTATTTGTAAGATATTATGCTAGAATTTTTAATATCTAAAGAATAACAAAGAAGAATAAAGTTATATTTTAGTTTAATAAATAATTATATTTAATCTGGATATTTTTTTCGACGGAAGAGGACCACGAGCACAGCCCGGTACGCAAAATTAAGAAAAAGAAGCAAAAATCATAAGGCATTTAATTAAAGATTTAGTCTTTTGAAAAAATCTTCTTTAATCATTATCTAAATCGGCAAATGTGCATTCTTGATAATCACTCAACACTCGATACTTTAAATAGAGCAGCGTGAAAAGCTGCGTGCCTTCTTGTGTTAAACATCGCTTTCATGAACCATGAACGGTCGACAGTAGCAAAAAGATTCTACAATAACAATGCGTATTAGCATTGATACATCCCAAATATTTGAAATTATCGATGCGAAGCGAAGACAAATGCTGTAAGTGTCAATTCATGGGCGAGTATCGAAGAAATGATGTGACGCAGTAAAAAAAAATCAAAGTAGACGTGCGTTCGTTGTTCGTTCAATGAAGAACTTATGCTTTATTTCGCATCTGCATTTATTTATTCAACACCTTGATAAACTGTCATCAAGTAACGCTTTAGAAGTATTGTTAAGTCAGTGTGCTATCTCACGATTTCTTTTTTTCGGAAGAGATCAAACAGAAACCGTTCCGAACATTATTGGAATATAATATAATAAGCGTTGCAATATTATTGATCAACTGATAAATATATATTAAAATAATTATGGATTTTTTTATCCACATTATCTAATTATCGAGAAATGTTAAAAACTTTCTTTAAAAAACTCGAAAGAAAAATCGTGAGTAGTAAAATAAGTGTTTATAGTCTGGCACTTTTATCATCTTGATCGTGTTTGCATTTCGGTTGCCAGCATGAAGACGACGACGGCGCCATTGAGAGCTATTGATTCATGCGAATGTGAGGGAGAAGGGTCTGGGTTTCGGGTTGAAAGACGGACCGGCTGAAAAAAGATAAAAGAAAGATTATGCGCGGAAAGAGAGGCACGATAACACACGGTCAAATTTCACGAACAGACATGGGAATTGATTCCTATTTTCCAGAAAAAGTTGTTGCTAGATGTTCTTATATAGAAATATAATATTTCTATGTTGAAATTAGTAATATAAAATTTCTTTGAAAATAACACTATAAGTCTTTTTTAATCTAAAAAAATATTGTATAAATTTTCTAGAAAAGAAATTATATAAAAATTATTAAAGAGAAAAAAGATTACAAAAGAAAACATTTATTTTCTCAATGTGCAGCTAAGTATTATCATAGTATTAAATATTAAATTTCTGATTTTATTACAAACGATTCCTAATTTTAAACTTTTTCTCTGATGGTATACCAAACATACTTAAGATACTAACTTTTGAATAATTTTTCGAGTGCATCGTGCAAGTTTTAAAAGTATGAAAGTTAAAAGGGATGAAAACGCATATTGGAAGGTCGCTACAAACTGTCATAGCTCTCAGAGTTCGCCGTCGTCGTCGAGATAACGACGAATGATAAGGAGCCAAGAATGAGACGATCGAAACTGAGAGAGGACCTCTCCTCCTCTCTCTCTCTCTCTATCGCTATTTAAAGAAACCATTACGATATACAGACGACCAATACTGCGAGGACCAATGATCGATCGATTGTTCGATATAATGATACGATACGTGTGTATATACGAGCTGCGTGCAAGGGAGAAAGAGCGATATAAAATGTGAGAACGTAAGCCAAAGGAGGCGTATCAGCCAAAGCTCGAAACTCGGTCAACCGGCGGCTCTAATCTATTCGTCGTACCTCTGAAAGGCGAACTTTTTGGCTTTGGCAGGGTAGAGTACCGACCTATTTGCAAGAATCGAAGGCAGAGTTAGGCCACGGACGCACAAGACGAGATCACAATTATCTTAAATCGATTACGAGATCGCTCCTTCGAACTTCTCGAAGATAACTGCGTAAAATCGACGCAGGTTCCCCGAATAAAAAAAAAAAAGATGAAGAAAAGAGGCGACAAAATTATCTGTTATTTATCCGTTGTCGTGAATAAATATTTCGGCGGATCGAATATTTCGACTTGTGACAAAAAATATAGATTTTGATACATCTTTAAAAATTTTTTAATTAACATCACCACACATTACCTTCATTCGTCTTCTTGTATTTGCGATAATTTTTTAATGCGATATTATGTAATCTGAATTACATACAAAATATACAGATAAAGATAAACGAGTTTTCGTCACTCTTGTGCTGTTGCAATTTTTTAAGTTTACACATCGAACCTGTTCATATTAATAATAAGATTGTGACTTACCTGTCACAGTCTGGCTTTGAGGGCGTGGCAAGGTACTGCTTCCGGAATTCAATGTCGGAGTCGGAGACAGACTGGATGAAAAGCCACTCGATCCACCGAAGGGCTTCGGACCAATGAGACTGTTGCTCGTTGGTGCCTATAAATTCACAAATTTTTCTCTTTAATTGCTATTATTGTAATACAGATTTTCGTGTAATTTTTATATGAGAAAAATAAGATGTTTTATAATATTTTAATATAGTAGTTTATTTTATATCAGTTATTATTTTCTTGTTTTGGATATTGATAATTCTTGAGTCAAGTAAATAAAATAAAATGAAATCTGTCGTCAAGAGAGATGAGGCGTAAAGTAAAATCACAACCACAGAATTAACAGATTGCAAAAGGTTGTCAGTGCCAAATATAGCCGAACATGCGAGATTTCGCTGCCTTGATAACGCCTGTTAATGCAAAAGTACGATAGGTTAATCAGTGACCCATATCGCGCGAAGTCTCAAGGAAGGAACATTGTACTCCTCCCGTGCTTAAAACCGTTATTTCAGCTATGGAGGTCATGCAAACAATTGCATACGATTTGATTATCAGCATATGAAATTTTGGGGGATAATTAATTGCTGCACGTGTCCGTGTGTATACATGATCAAAAATATTTCCATGATACTTCATCATGATATGAAGATAATTACCCATTTAAAAATTTTAATTTTAATTTATTTAAAATCATAAAATTATATTAAAAATATATTTAAAAAATCATTAGTTTTAGAAATTATTATTCTTCTGCAAATAGAATTTTAGTCAATTTTTCAGTAAATTAAAGCGAGCATATCTTTACATTGGCTAATTGCTCTAAAATGCCATTACGTTTTACATTATGCCAATTTTAAATTTAGATTTCAATCAATTGAAAATTTAATATATACATAACAAAGAGAAAAACAGTTTAGCAGTTTAAAACTTAATTTTTCATATGTTTCATATATTATGTAAAGGCTCCAAGATCAACGATTTTCAATCGCACTGGTAAAACATCACTTTATAATTATGTTATCTTGATACAGTCTCTATGACAAAAATTCCATTTAATTTCCGCGGCGTTGAGTCGAAGCAACGTTTCACACGCTGTCCGTTTTTATGAAATAAATTATATACTAACGATGAAGAGCGATCGAGATAAACGAGAGCGTTACGAATCGTGCTGGGACTTTACCTGGACTGATCGTAAGCTGGGTGAATCGACAGGCGGGATGCCAAGGCGGGTGGTGGGCTGCAATGCACAAAACGACACAACGATGTCATGTGGGACGAACGATTAAAAACAAGATGTGTGTGTGTGTGTGTGTGTGTGTGTGTGTGTGTGTGTGTGTGTGTGTGTGTGTGTGTGTGTGTGTGTGTGTGAGACAGAAAGAGAGAGAGAGAGAGAGAGAGAGAGAGAGAGAGAGAGAGAGAGAGAGAGAGAGAGAGAGAGAGAGAGAGAGAGAGAGAGAGAGAGAGAGAGAGAGAGGACGGGAGAGCGAGAAGGAGAAAAGACGAATCAGTAGAGAAACGGTCCCGCTTACGACAGGCTAATTAGTCACGAGTTCGAAATAGTCGGTCGCGAAGATGATGATTAATTTAACTAGGCAGTCAACTGATTCAAGGACACTTTGGGTGAATAACAAACCAGTGATTAATTAATCGGTTTCGTAATAATATTTGATTCAGTATAGATGACTCTTTTTTCGATGATCGTTAGTGTATTGATCATTAACAAAAATTTTCAGATCGATACGTTTCTCGTTCTGCGTATCAGTTAATAGATATGAAAAGTAATCAATTATGTCTGTATTTCGTATCCATATCATTTCTCTAAATTTTATGCTAGAAATTTTATGCTACAATATTACGTCATAATATAATTTAAGACATTGATGCCTCTAACATTTAATTTACTATATACATATCACAATGCAATATTTTATGATATATTAATACATAATATGTAACATATCACGAAATACTACATTTATAATATTTCATCTCGATTACGTCAGTTTGGTTTAGTGATGATTTGATGATCATTTACATAAGGGAATCACGATGAAAAGTACGTTAGCGTGAGCGAATGCAGAGATCGAGTTTTCGAGCACGTTGCCAACCTCTGTGCCACCTGTTTGGATGGTGATCGTGCTCGTGAACGTTTTCGACTCGCCGTTGCACTCGCCGTTCCTGATGCATCCGTTCGTATTCGAAGCCGATCGCCACGTACGCTGGGATCCGGAATCGGGGCTCGTACGATTGCACGCCTGGAAAAGCGATTAGTGCCAAGCAAGGACCACACTTGTTAAATTCTCAAGATAAGCGCGCGTCCCGCTCGCCGGAAACAGATCTTTCGCGGCACGCGGCGCGATCATCATCGTGAATTTATAATAATCAAGTATCTTATTATTTATTATAAAGAAAGTTTTTTAAACTTTGTAAGAATGTAAAAGAGGTAAATGCGATTGTCTCGGTGTTCAAAATACGTCGCGGAGACATTTTCGATTATTCGATACACGATATGTATATTCTTTCAAGCTCTCTTACTATTTAATCGCTAAAATTATTATCAAATTTAAATCTTTTAAACTAGAGGTTGTATGGCTATTGTTTCCGCCGCGTGTTTCGAGAGAGAAATCGTTAATGCCCGAGAAATTTTGCCGCGCGACCTTCGCGCGACTCGCGATCGTAAGAAATTCCGTGAAATCAGACGCGAGTGCAGCAAAGCCACACAGCTTAATGCAAAATACTCGCTTCCATAAGCCATGCCAAAACGGGCAGAACAAGAAAATGCGTGCGCGAAAAAGTCCGTCCGTGACCATGCCTCGTAAAGAGAATCAAATTATGATGAAGCAACTCACGGAGAATGGCTGAGGCGACGATCCGTGATTGCTGAGGGGTGGCGATAAAGGTGCATTCGCCAATGCCGCGCTAATGGTACTAGCTGGTGCTTTGCCACCTCTGTCGAATTGCAAAGGATACATCTTGTCAATTATCTGCATTTCAATATCATCCCAACTTACTCGTTTACTTACACACTTATCCCTATTTTATTTTTATTTCTGTCTTACATATTTATTATATCCTTATTTTTGTCTTTATTTTTATAAAATTCTATATTAAGCTTTTCAAGCGTGTAACGTGTAAGATAAGTACTATAATATCGTATAACTTACGGTGGTATAGTGATGGGTGCAAGACCAGCCGGAGCATTTTGCCTGGCGACGAGTTTCGCGTGGATATCGCAGTACAATTTATTGTTGATATTATAGTAACCGACATTCTTCAAGGACGTGCCGCAGGTCGAGCACTTGAAGCACTCCACGTGGAGGTTCTTTTCCTTGATCCTGACGAAGACACCTCTGCGGGAGAATAAGTAAATTAATAACGTTTATTTTACATCCCAATGCAGTAATTAATCTTCATTAATGTAACGATAAATAACAATAAACGGCGAGATTTCGGCGCATCGGATGTGCCACGAGTTTTTAACTTTATTGCTATTCACTCGAGTTCAAAAAGAGAGGAAGGAAACATAAGAAACTCGCCGATACCTCGACGAAGGAGGGAATAACTATTATTTATATATTGTGAATCTCCGTGAGAATTATATTCGAATGAGAGCGATGAAACGAATAAAGCTACAAAGAACGTGTTTAGAATTGATTTAGAATTGATTTCTGTAACGGAGTAAATATCTTGAAAAATATAACGCTGTAAAAAATAACTGATATATTCAAAACTAGGTAGACCATAATATGTATGAATGTTTGAAAGTGTAGTGTAATGTTGTGATTGTATTGTTCGTAATAATGTGTATTTCCTTATATAATCAAGATTACGACCTATTCTTTAGGGGGAAAAAAAATGGATATATTTTAACATAACTTTTATAATGTTTGCAAAAAATAATAAAAGATAAAGTTTTAAATGTTTTTGTCGTAAAATACCGTCTGTACATTTCTTCGCGTAAAAAAATTATTTTTTACTGATCATCGAGCACAGAAAAAAAAAGAGAAAAAAATATCGCAAAAATATTTTGGTTAAAAAAAATACGACAAAAATAAAAATCCACAGAAATGTTTACAACATCGAAAGCAGTTTTTTTTTTGTATACGTTACTATCAGTCATTCAGTGTGCTATAAATGCGCGAAAGGTGCTATTAAGAGTGCAAAGAGTAAAAGAGAAGACATTTAGATAGGGCTGCGTTCAAGCTGCGAGCGAATAAGAAACTTTCGTTTCGCCCAGATACGACTTCCAGTAGGTTGTAAGCTGTAAGCTGGAATGATTATATATATGACCAGCGAAAATTCGCCCAGCGGGAGATAACAGTGATAATAAAAATGCGCAACCATCGAAGTATTCGCTCTTTCTGAAGAAGCGATATTGACGAAAAGAGGTGGCAGAGAAAGGCGTGCTTCGAATTCATCAAGAAGACAAATGTGCACTTCTCTTATCGCGTAAATTAATTTCTACAAATTATGCAATTTCTACGCAAATTTATACCACTCATTTATAGTTTAATTTAATTTTTATTTCGCATTTATTATCGGGCTGTTACTATTACCCGATAACTCTACTTTTTATAATTTTATATATAAATTAAATGCAATAGAAATAAAGAGACGTGCACGCGTTTTCTTCGAATCGAAATCTTCAAGATGATACTAGCATACGACAATCGAGCAATTCAGAACGGCATCGTTTTCGGGAATTTTTGACGATCATTCGAGGCGCATAAATCGCCAACGGAGAACGACAAGATTAGATATAAATAGATATAATAGAGAATTATATCTATTAAATTATAAATTATTTTCTACTATGCACGCATATTACTGATATTCTACACAGACTAATATTATTAAAATATGCTAACCGAGAAAAATATCTCATTAACCCTTTAAAATTTTCATCAATATATTAGCCATTTTAATTGAAGTTTAATTTATCAAAACTCGATAAATTTATTAATACTTTGTTGAGATTAAATCATTTTTACAGATTTGTAATTAACAAAAAGCTTTATAATTAAAAAAAAAACAAGCAATTTTGATGAACGCATTTAATCTTTAAATGTCTATTGCGATTAATAAATTAGGAGAATCTGGATCATTATACACACGGAAAGAACGGTGGAAATAATTTTGTTGCACCATCAAAATAATTATGTAGAACACTCAAACTGATTGCTAAAATGTCAAAATTTTTTACAGCATTATCATCATTCAGCGACCTACTATAATTATTCCAGATCTGTATCTAGCTAAATTAGATACTTCAGCAAAACCGTTCTTTCCGTGCAGTTAATAATTTCTAGAAATTTTGTCGCACCGCGATCGTATCGTTCTCAGTATGCGAATGCGAACATCTCGAAAACGCCAAAACGAAACCCGCCGTGGGCCGTCTCGTGCACAAGGGTGGCAAGAGTCTCGCTCGTAAATAGTTACACGATCACTCGGTCGCAGTTGCTACAAACGACCCCGCCCGGCGTCGACGAGCCCGACCCGGCGGAAGATTCCTGCTTTTGCGGTTGCGGTTCTCGATTCCTTCCGTACGATTCGTCCATCCATACAAAGTGCCTGCTATCAGCAGGTGCGCTACCATCACCGCCCATAGCATGAAACAGAGGCGTAGGTGACCTCGGTGAAGTGGCCCTCCCGCCAACCGCGTGGCTCACCGAGGAGTAATACTCTGTCCTTGAAGGAACTACGACATGGAAGTAGAGAAAAAGCGCCATGACAACCGGGCAGCATCGGGAAAGTGTCGAATAGGAGAATGAGAACTGCTCTTTCGACGAAGCCCCTCGGCGATCGCGTTCGCCAATCCGTGCGAGTTTCTGCATTCCCAGATTAAAACACGATTATTAAATAATTCAAAAGAGATTTTCGCAGACGTTACTTAATATAGAATTAGAAATCTAAAAATTAATTAACTAATATATGTAGATATTAAATAGACCGATATAGATCTAACAAATCTGTATTATCATGAGATAAGTACTTTAATCTGAGAATCGGAAATCCGCACGACATTCAGTACGTCTCGCACGCACGCAAGTGAGAAAGTGGTTGTCGTCGTGGAATGCAATCGTAATTATCGGCACTACCTCCTCTCTCGCCGGTGTCTAGCCTCTGAAAATAAAATAGACGCGACCAAAACGCGTCCCGAGTCACGTAAACTTACACGATGAGCCTTTCGCACTCGGCACAAATGTTCTGTCCTGGTGGTAAGCTCGTTTGCGGCGTCGACGGCGTCTGCGGCTTCGTTTCCGGCGCCTGGACGGGCCTCAGTCCTGCCAGGGCGGGCGAGGATGGCGTTATCACGCCGCTCACGGCACTTGGCTCCGCTATTTCGCAAACAAGTTATCGTATCGGCATGCAACAGGTTGGCTGGAACCGATTCTGGCCCAGCCGTCAATCGCCGAAGAACGCATCGATTTCTCAGATAGATAAATGTGGATAAGTTTCAGATAGAATAGTCGTAAATAGATTACTCTCTATTCTTATTTTTACGTAAATTTGCAGAATATCTTATATATGCTTAATACATTGCAAATCGTGAGATTGCAGTTACAGTAACATATAATTAACAGGATAAATAATAAATTATTTGACTTGCAAACATCTCACCATAAAAATTTGATATTGCAAGATTTTGAAGTTATCAATATTTCAAAGAATAGGAAAAGTTGTTTCAGTTGCATCGTACACTAACTAGATTTCAACAAGTGATATTAAAGATACACGGTTGAGCATATATTTCGTGTAATATACGTTCTTTAGCGATCTCATGTAACATTTATGTATATATAAATGTTATAATAGAAATAATTATATATATATGTATATTAGTATTAATAAATTTTAATGTTCAATTTCTTCAGAAATTGTAATGTCCAATGTTACTAACCAGGTTCTGGGGTCTTTGGCTCCTTGTCCGCTTCTTGGACCATTTTGAAAACCTCGCTGTTCTCAGCATTGTAATTCTTCTCGTTCTTTTTGAAATTCACTCTGCAATAATCGCATTTATAAATTAATATGTTTCACGCTCATAAAGACAGCCAGCAATATTAACTGATCATTTGTTAACTAACATTTGTTGATGGGACCAGCTGATAAATTAGACGATTTCTAATACCGTAAAATTCTTCATAGACTCTTTCAGTAGTATTTAATTAATATTCGCAGAAATATTTTTTTTCATTATAAATTGAATGATTATAAATATAATCTTAATCGTGTAATTTTAATTTAAAAAATAATTTTAAAAAGCAAGTATTTTAATCCCGTCACTGACTATTCCCCTTCTTCCCTATATCCGGTTTCGCGATTTTACCCAAGGACACCTCCGGCAAGGACCTCCGCTTGAGCGGACAGTGTCTCCGCGATTGTCTCCTCGCTGTAGATCCCCACGGGGCTGTTGTACTGTTTGTTCACGATGGACTTAATTGGACCGTCGCCGGTGCCGTTCAGCTGAAAATTATTAAGTTTCGGTGTAGAAAGATAAGTAACTAACTGCCTTTCGTGTTTTTGTTGCAGGATCGGCGCAACGGACGCAGACACGCGGATTAACGGTCGATATACTAACGAATGGCTTGGGGCTGAAGTTGTGTCCGCCGCCGATTAGGGGTCCGTCCTGTTTTTTCGCTGCCAAAGAGGTCTTTGTGACTGGCGCGATGTTACTCGCGGGCGCGGTGTGCATCGGAGACGGCAGGCTTGCGGTTGCGGGCGTCACATGCGGTTTCCAGGTACTACCGCCTCTGTAATGATAATTTATCGCCCGTTAAAAGACGGCGGTGAGTTTCGAATTATACATCAGTCGCAGTTTTTTTTTTAAATAAAACCATTCTTATCCCAAGAATAACGTACAGAACACGAAGAATTAAACGGTTATTGCGAAAGAGGAGATTAATTTTATATATAAATTGAGATTTATTTCTTCTTATCTTATAATCTTTAATTTTATAATAATCAATAATGACGCGATATTTTTACTGATGATTGATTAACGCGGTAAAGCCAATTAAAAACATTGAGGTGCTTGACGTAAATTTCTGAGATCATTGAAGTGGTAATATTTTTAAATACCGAATCATTCGTTTGTCGCGCTTTGTTGTGTTTAGCGTCTCACCTTTGCACAGTTATTTCGAAATTATTTCCGGCCTTGACTATGACATCCTGCGCATCCTTGTGCCTCAAATTATACATGTCGGTGGTATTGACTTTGATAACCGCATCGCCAGCTTTAAGACCGGCAGCTTCCGCCGGAGAGCCACTATTAACCTGCAACCAAAGCAGATTGACTTACATTTACGCCGAAAAAAAAATCTGGATTAACAAACTATCATCGTTACTGTCATTGTTTCTGATTACAAATATCATTTTTATATTTGCTGAGTGCATAACGTTGATCTGAAGATCAACTTGTTATTCTTATACATTTCTTAATGAAAGAAGAATTTGATCAGCTGCAACTTTTGAAACTCTCGTCTCGAATCTCGGGTCTATTTTTACGAGACGCGTCGCCGAGTCAGAGGCTCTCCTCTCCTCTCCAAAGTCCAGACTCCAGAGCCACTATATTTAAGTGCACGCGCGTCATTACGCCTCGAATGTCGGACACTGTGCATCCATTCACGTTAGAGACGATGTCGTCGTCAGGGGGCGGGGAGACGGTTGACAAAAAGAAGGATGGGGTGAAGAACGTTGAGGGAAAACAGAAGTACCCAAATTAAAAAATCAAGCGGTCCTTTTTGTAAGCGATCTTTCGTCGGCGTTCTTATCGAGCGTGCTAATTACGAACTCGACTCGATGATGATGGAGGCAAAATTAACAAAGACCTTCTGTGTGTCGAAATATAATCAGAATTAAAAAACCTAGCGAGGAACTTATCTAAACTAACTGAATATTATTGATGACATTGATGTAAAAAAATATACAATATAATATTATTTAATTCTAACTTTATTTAAATAGTTTATCGGGTGCTTTATTGGTACAAGTGATATAATATTTTGATACTTTATGTGTAGAAAATTAAAAATAAATAATTTTATGTTGTTGAATATAGAAAAAAGATTGAATATATATGTTATATATTTTAGGAATACGAAAATGATTTGAGACGACGATCGAATTTAATTATCTCAAAGAATTAAAATGTATCGTCATATTTTCTCGTACTTTTACATATCGTACTGATTTCGTAGCATCATGTTCAACAAAGTAATTTAAAGAATTAATCACCGAACGAAACAGACACATTACGTGATGTACGACAGATACAATGGTCGAGCAACGAGAGAAGACGCGCACGCGAACGGTTCGTTATCGAGTCGGCCGTAATTCTTCAATATTCTGGCAGAGCATATCGGAAATAATTAATGGGGTTTGACCCAATTGTAGACGATCGCGCGAGGGTGGGCACGAGTCCTCTTTCTATAAATATGTCTCATAATATATATCGCCGTTATTTTTATTGCGAGTCGCGCGACAGGAGCAGCCGTCTTCCCGTAAAACATCCAGATGGAATAGATCTTATTTCATTCGTCTCCTTCTCGAAAAGTGGGTTACTTCGTAGGCAGTTGAATTGGAAATATGACACGATATACATATATTTTGCATTTCATCGCAAATATGTGACGACCGCTTTTACAAACGAAGGGAATTACGTCAACGAATTCTCATGATTGCTCATTCGCAATTCGCGTATTAAGATTTCCAAAGTTGTTGCTTTGGCGAACAGTTTAATAATAAATACTTAGAAGGGCCGTGATTATAAAAGTATACGTAATTTATCGGAGGCGTTATACAGTATGTGCTTCCTTAAAGCTCAAGCTCAAGATCAAGATCAAGAATACATATGTCAAGAATACGTATGATTAATTATACTTTTTAAAAATTATAATAAAAAAGTAAAAACGATTAATTAGTAATAGCATCGGTTGTAACATGTTGTGTCATCTCGCAAATGTGTAGACAATATTAAAAAGCAATATATTCTGTGAAATGAATATATTTGAATACGTTCATTATTTTTACTTAAATTAGTCGTATTCTAATGTACACAGAAAGTGTTGCTTCAATCTTCGCCGCGCGAGTTTCGAAAGTTATGAAGAAAGTTTTTACGTTCTCTCACTTAGTGAGAACTAAGTCTCTCTGTCGAATGGAAGGAAGTGGAAGGGCCTATAACCATAAAAATGCCACTTTCAAGAATATACGAGCTTCTATATACATGCTACGCTTGAAAATCTCGCGCCTGTTACTTTCCCGGTTTTTCATCAATCTTCCTCATTAAAGTTACGATTTCTCTGAGATCTCCTTGATATCAAATTCTCTTTATGTTAAAATTCGCTGTTTAATCTCGTGATTTTTACTCCTTTCGACATATACTCGCGCGGAACGTCACACCAGCAACGCTCGAAATCAGAACATGAGCTTGAAAGAGCAGTTTGATCTACGCGTGTAGTGTTGCCGCAAATAGAAGCTCGCAAGCTTGCGTCATCGCTCTGTGTGATCGTAATACCTAGTTTTACTGTTCAACCTCGTCTTCGATTCGATAAACTCCGGCGATCTAGAGCACCATGACTTCGGAATGATCTTCACGGTTAGATCTTTACGATCACGACGATCACACCTGTATTGTAGTACGTGCACTTTCCAAAACATCATCGTTCTTCGTCATTGACAAGTGTTCAATCGAGAGAGAGAGAGAGAGAGAGAGAGAGAGAGAGAGAGAGAGAGAGAGAGAGAGAGAGAGAGAGAGAGAGAGAGAGAGAGAAGTAAAGCGACATAAGATTGAAGAAAGTACAATTTTACGTCGTTAAAAAGTCTGATGTGAATAAGCAAGCATTAATCTCGTCTTTGGTACGTGTTATCGTTAATGTATGAATCATCATTTATAACAACCGCGCGATAATAAACTTGCACGCTTCAACGGCGACGGGTTGAGTGTTAAAAATCCAGATGAGCGCGGCCAGAAAGTATGCCGCGCGTTTCGCGCGTTGCTCATTTCCTGGCGACCGTGTGTCTTTCGGCCGATGCCGCTTAATGGTCCACCGATCTTCGCGGTGTCCCTGCGGTGTCCACGAAGACATAGGGACGTAAGTCAGGGTTAAGCTGCCGGTGGGCAGACCGCTTCTAAAAATAGTCCTGGACCGGTCTAAAAATAGGCCTCCCCGAACACGTTACGGTCGTTACGTACACTCGCAATCGCGAGTCGCAGCGGCGGCCGAGAGGTAGAATGCATCAAGGTGCATCAAAAGCTCGTTCCGATGCACGCGACACGCCGCGCCGTCGTCCCGCGGCCGCGATCGTTTCCATTCAGCAAATAATTGCGGCGAGAGCCGATGAATGAACGCGCGAAGGAATGCCTCCGGAGGTGCTGTACGGTCGTTTCCGCGAAACGTAGATCGCAAAGTATCGAGAAATTACTCATGCCTCCCCCTTCCTGTATTCTGAGGTTTAACGAATTAAAGGGAATTTAAAGAAATCATTTCACAAGTACACCTTGAACTTGTAACTTGACTCATGATTCGAACTTGAATAGGTAAGGTAAAGGTACCAATACCCGGACATGTACCTATATCCGGACACCTTTATTATTTATAAGTATAACGCGAATTAAAATCAAAAATAAAAGTATTTTTTCTTGTTGTTTGAAACTTCAGTTATAATATCCAAACGTTTATTTCCATAAATTTATATTTTTTTAAAGGTATCCAGACACAGGTACGTGTCCAGGTATTGGTACATTTCCTACGCTTAAGTGTCCGGGTATTGGTACTTTTACCTTAATTGTAAATTTTTGAATACGGTTTTTATTAATTTCTTCATATTTAATCTTCGAAGGGAGGTAAATTGCAATGAATCTTTATTTTCACACTTCTCTCTGTTTAAATGTAATATGTAACGGATCGAATTCGCTTTCACATAGATTTTCACGTTTCCAATGCATTCTGCCTGTTCTACATACTATAATCGGGAAATCACAACAATTGAACAATTAAATTAGATCGTAATCAATGCCACCATAAATCCGATCTCGCGTTTTACTCGACGAATAAGTTCCCGGATGTCAGTTATTGCGTCCGGAATACTACCACATGTCCGCCTGTTAGAATTGCTCTAAAAATAACTGCCGAATATGCGCGAGGTGTGTATCTGTGCCTGTGTGTGCTTGTGCGGGTAGGTAGATGCACTCGTGTGTATAGTGAAACTGAGAGGGAGAATACACCAAGGTGTACGAGGTACGCATTCCAATGGGCGGATTATCAGAGACGGATCCATCCCACCTTCCCATGTTGGAATGCATCTGTTCTTTTTTCTCCGTCTCTCTCTTTCTCTCCTTCACTTTCTCCGTCTCACCTTAGGACACGAGAGGCCTCTTAAGGCTCGTTCATACGTGCAATATCCTCAAAAACGCCGCGCCGCCGACGAGGAACGCATTCGTGCGAACCAGTTGCATTTTATGCCGGCAAAACGTGCGGCAGAAACGCGAGACGCGTTTCACATTTTTCTGCACGCAGTGGTTTCCTTTGTCGATGCGTCGAGAGAAACGCTGAAACCTGCACATAAATTTCCGTAGCCCACTTCCAAGTCGCAATTAATACGAAAACGTTTAATTTTGAAATTTAATTGGATGTATATTAATGTCTAATTAATTATTGCGTGTTTTACGGATTTATTTTAACGATCTGTTATTTTGCAAAATTTGGTGTATTGTTATGCATTGATGTAATAATATTACATAGTGTAATATAATAATAGACCGTAATAATAATAGATAGTGTGTAAAATATTTAAAAGTAATAATAAAGCATTAAATTTTTTCTGATATACACGTATAAAAATGTATTTAAAACAATAGATCAAATAGAACAAAAGTGAGCTTTTAAGTCATGAATATTCCATATGGAATTAGGTAAAAAGTGATTTTGTTGAAATATGTTAACCGATATTTTTATATTATGAAGATATGTAAGAAATACGGAAAAGACGCAATAAGTTTTTGTTATTGCTTGAGTCATTGCTTCGAAGTCAGATGTATCGATGCGTCGATGACGAAATGAATATCGAGAAACTAAGCTAAATGCCTTCGCCGACTTTCATGGTAGGAGAAATAGACAGTAACGTCAGACCGAAATTATCGGCGCACGGTCGACCGCATACGCACACAGCGCTTATCTCTTCAAACAAACTGCTCGTTGTTATTACAAGGTATAACAATATAACAATAGACGTATGAATACATGCGCGTACAATGTGCGAAAAAAATTATATGCTTTCATCCGCAAAGTGCTAAATATCGATGACGTCAATCTATATGTGGTAGATATTTGAAACATTACTACAAAAGATTTTTTTAGATTACTCCGATTTTTATTCGGTTTAATTCTCGTATAGGAATGCATATCGGAAAGATCTGAAATTATAGTGAGAATAATCTCAAAATCGCGATTCTGATCGTACACAGTATACCAGGTGTCAGGAGACGAAAACGAGAAAACGGAGGTCAACGCGAGAGCGTGAAAGTAGAATCAATTCTCAAAGGTGCGTATGAGTCGGCATGACGGAGGAGACAGTTGAAAGAAATTACAAAGGATCGCAAAGGAGTATACCGTCAGAGTGCATTCGGGACCAGTGGCACAAACACGTGTGAGATATACTTGAGAAAGCTTCAGAAATCGATATTGATTGAAGTACATATATAGAATTAATTTAATCTCTTCGATATAACTTCTCTCTTGATTTAATTAAAAAAATTTTTTTCTTTCATACTATCATTATAAGCAATCACGAGCTTCCGAATTTCCTGAGAAATTTCTTTTAGGAAAATATCTATCGGTCGTTGAAAATGGTTGTGGGACATGTCGCAACTCTCTGGAGAGACGGAAATGTTTCCGTCGCAATCGGCTAAACGAATCCGTTTGCGGTTATTTCGCGAAGCAGGGCGCGATCAGTTTTCGCAAACACGGCGCGAGTGTTTGTTTGCGCTTAAGCGCGGGTGAGTTACTTGACGACGATGCGAAAAAAAAATACTGAAAGCGCTTTCAGTCACTCCCTTGATTCATCGGACCGTCGGGATTCTTCGAGGCATTTAAGCTAATATTTGTATACGCGTCGCCGACCGCGGCGAAAGGAAGAGTATGGTGGAGGGTGCATTTCGGCGCTCGGGTGAATCATTTCTGATGAATGAATCCTGATAACTTCAGGAATTCCGGCAGGTGATGAGCTCATGTCAAAAACCGTCAGTAAGAAAGTGACGAATGGTGACGCTTGTCACGCGCGGTTAACATAAACTCAGCAGAAACGCGACGATGATTTCATCCCGGATTGCGTCGTCGAATGCATTTAGATGTGAATTCTTCCGCTCTTTATTCATTTAGTTGAATCATTGACAGGATGAAATTATGTGCACAAAGAGCCTCAATTTTCCATATAATTTTTGTGGGACTTTTTTTTTTATTAATTTTGATTAAGCTTTTCTATTGAAAGCGTGAAAGCAAATTTTATCGTAATTTTTCAAGGAGAGATTTCACACTGAATAAAATATTCTGTCGACTCAATGTTGTGAGTATCAGATATTTAGAATTAAAAAAAAAAAGATAAAAATTTTATAAATACACACAAATATAAAAATATCTGACATAATCAGCTTTCGAATTTGATTTTATTGTGTAACAGAAGTTTAGTTTGAGAACTCAGACACTGCCTTCGCATTCTTGTAGTAATGCGTATTGGTAAAATCGAACGAATGTTTACGCGCGCGACGAAGATATACGGCGCCCGATACCACCGCACCGGTCCGCGTTCTGCTTTTCTACGACGCGGATTCGCGAATGTATATATAGTTGAGCGCGCGCGGAGTTCGACTATCCGCCATCGTAATCGTGACACAACCGCCGCGATACGATGGGGGTGTCGCGTTACCAATGGATTCACGTGGTGGTATGGCCACGACAAACAAACGGGAGAATACTGATTTCTGCTCCGACTTTTGGCAAGCTTCCCACGACCGCCCCTCCCACTATCCTTCTCCTCATTCTCGAAATCGAATCGACATTTACGACACAACGGCGCACCGAAATCTCCGGCCTCGTCATCGAGATACAATTTCACCCGCCAAATTTTTCGCTGATTTGCCAGTCGCGTTTACCAAAGGTTAAATCAGCTTTCTGTTTTCTCATTCGACTTATTGTTAGACGATTCAATAATTAATTAATTTAATATTTCTCATTAATTTTTTAATATTATCTTTTATTTATTTGTAAGACAATATTGTTCGATAGTTTTAATGAAAGATCTCTCAGTTTGATTTCTATTGACACGCGCACAGTCGCTAGCAATCACTGTTCTTAAATGTATCGTCACGATATCATATGATAGTAGTTACATTCATATCTTACAAATATCTATTGACAATGACCTCTTTCTTAAATTATGATTGAAGAATTTTTTCGGGCAAACCTCGTTTCTCTCGCGGCCAATCGTACATCTCGCCGCTGCTGCTCGTGCAAAGAGAGTTCGCTACGAACGCCTGAGAGGAAGCTCGGTCCGTGGATATTAATAGAGGCTGAGGCCCGGTGGCGGACGCGCGCCACCGAGCTTACTCCCGTGGATATAAAAATATCGCTTTTATTTCTCACCGTGGCGTCTCGTCGAGTCGCCGAGACCTTTTTTTCCCTTCTCTCCTCTCTTTCGCTACCGTTCGCCGCACGCATGACTCGATCCTTCGCAAAGTATCCGCGTTATCCTCATTACGCGCGCATCATTCCGATATCATTTGTCATGAACCCTGGCCACAAGTGATATTAAAATTGCTCGTTGGTGTATCAATTTTTCAAAAATGTGTCTAGACGCTTTCATTTTAGATGTAAATTAATGTAAAACGTGACCTTCGGACAATTGTTTAATCATATCAGTTTGCACTTGCGAAGTTGCGAAAAATTGGAAGATATCCACAAACTAATAAATATCTGATATTTATTAAAATTTTAACAAATTTATATGTAGCAATTACAATTATAAAATAATTACAATTACAGTTAAAAGAACGCACGGATCTTTTGCGCAATCGAAGTTCTGTTTCGCATTCGGAATGTCGTTGTATCGCTCGCAATGTCGTCCTCTCGCTCGAATCTCCAGAAGAGTTAAGCCAAAACACCCACGCAACGCAAATCTCTCGTCGCTGCTTCCTTCGCTGCGCCTGCCTCTCTCTCTCTCTCTCTCTCTCTCTCTCCGTTCTCTTTTTTTTTGTTGGTACACCACTCTCCCGAATATCACCTGGTCCGCTAGAGCTCGGCCAGAAATCTCGACGAATTTTCATTTCACAGGAATTCGGATTCGTGCCACATTTACGCGCGGAAAATATGCGTAACTCTTGCCAAAACAATGTAAATTGATCACCGCTCTCCGTTCACCTTTCCTGAGAACTTTAACCACACGTGTTAAACACAGAGATTTAATTTACCATGACTAATCAACTTTAATTACCTGATGTTAGAAGCGATTAATTTTAATTGGTATACGCAATATAAGTAATTAATTATCTTATTCTTTCATGTTACGCATTAATGTTAAATATAAAATCATTAGTATTTACATGGAAATTACTTTTTAACAGTGATGTGCATTTAGAATAATTTTAATTCACTTAACTCGATTTATTTTGGCTTGTAACGTATTACTCTTATATTATTTTGATATTATTTATATGTACTATGTAGAAACTGCCGGGAAACTACAGTTTTCCATGATATAAACAGGAGAAAGCAAATTGGCTTGCAAGTGAGTCTGTCATTCTCGGATCGTTGGCCGAGGATTCGCGGACGATTTTCTCGGTTTTCGTCCTCATTTAACGCGACAAATCGCACGCGAATGCACTTCGCGGAAATCCAGATTGGATGCTCGTCTTCCGCCCTCATCGACGCCGATTTCGGCGCCGAATCACGACGAACGGCCCGGTCCATGCACCACGATAACCGTGAACATCCCGCGCGCGAAATCCAATTCACTCTCGTCTTACGTCCGCAAACAAATCGCGGCGCGATTTCCCGGTCGCGTCGTGCGCAGCAGTGCGGATGCAGCAGCGTAAACAGAACTCGCGATTGCCGGCAGTACAGCCGCAGTCAGTCGAAGGGATAATTTTAGATAGTCGATGTAAAAAGCTAAATATTTACCCCGATAGAAACCGAAACGCGCTTCCTGCTTGATAAGAAAGATAAGATTTTATTGTGTGTTATAAGTGTTATTTTAGCTGAAGCTCTTTTTACATATTTCTTGCCGTTTTAAATCACGTCATTTAACAGGATTGAACATATTCACTTTTAATTTAATACGATTTAACGTGTTAAATGACGTAATTTAACACGTAAAGAAACATGTAAAAAGAATTTCAGTCTAATGTGTTATTTTTAGGTGTTTATGTAAAAATAACACACTTGGATTTGCAGCGTGGTATATACCTATCTAAGAATTCATGCTTTGACGACACTATCATCGTTAGTAGTGATGTACACGTGTATGTGTTGTCACTAGATAACCTAATCGCTTGAAAATGAAGGTTATTTCCTAAAATGTTAGTTAGCTATTTTATCATGTATGTTGCGTCTCTTGTACTTGTTAACAACTTCGTAATTATTTTAATTATCATGATTAATTATTATATACATATATTAATAATTAATTTTAATCATCAAAGAGAATTAAGAAGATAATATTTAATTTTAATATAACTTTCTGTTCAACTAGCTCTATAATAAGAAAACATGATTAGACTGTTTTTGTGCAATGTATCTAATTAAAAAAAATAATCGATTTTGTGAACCATATGTCCGTCGACGCTGGTCTCAAATTTCGCCAACGGAGAAAATGATTGCACATATTTGTATCGCAGTTGAATGCAATGTTCCAGAAAGCGATCGTTCTTATAAGAAACGACAGGCTTTCATATTTAATGAGCTACTTTATTGCTCGTTAGATGAGCATGTTATTAAAGACTTTCTTTTCATCTGGAATTTATTCTTGTTGAACCACCCACATCTGTGGAAAATCGTCAAATATTGCCACACATCGTATATTCACCTCACAAAGATTTTATTTGTGGATTGTGAATCAATCAAAGCCAATTTTATTCAAAGGACTTGTGAACAAAAAGTGTCACATATAAAACTGTCAATTGACATTTATAGGTTCAATTGTAACTAATCTAATTTTCAGCTCGAAATTCCTATGCATTTTTTAAAAAACGTATATTTTAAAACTTTAGTATACGTTAACGAGTTTATCTCATTATTAATTTATTCTTTCTTTTAGTAGTTGCTTATAGTAAAATATTATAAGTTCTTTTGCGCACTGTATAGCCAACAAATAACACACCTATATAACATTAATCGCGAGGCAAAACGCTTTCTTGCGTAGCCTCGTTAAAATTCCATTATATGTACAACGCATGAGGAAGTCCAGTTTAATTAGCAGAACGACACGCTATTATTAGGTCAACGCCACGTGCGTGACGTTAGTAAACGCCGAAAAAAATTCCTTTGAAATATTTTTCTCCTGTCACACCTTTCACCTGCGGCGGTCTCCTCGCACCTGGAAAAGTCCTTATCAACGGTGCGTGACGTCGTAATCGGCTAACGACGTTCGCAACTCACGTCGAGTCCTTCCACGGCGCGATAACGCGACACGCGTGCGTGCTCGCCGTTTTCCAGCAAAATATCGCGTAACGCGAACGCCCACGCTTCGATGCACCGGTGCACCGGTGCACTCGCCGTGGAATCACGGGAAGCGTAAGCAGATACAATCTCTCTCTTTTGCAAGGGGAATAATCTACGGATAAAAACCTGCCGCACGGCAAATCTTGCGCGTGATCTTCGAAAAGTTGTACGTTGCATTAAAATTTAACGCGTGTAATTAAGAGCGATAAGAAGATCCGACGACGCACGCGAGAAATATAGTACTGAAGTACAATTTAAACGAATTAAAACGCATTACTACTTAACTGACGCACTCAATTAAATTAAAATCAGAATAGATTTCTCCCATGTCACTGAATATCAACAATTATTTCCGCTCTTTTTATGCTGAAATTATATTGCTGCTATTTCGTTATAATCGTTGTGTAGAAGGTACGTAAGGGAAATCGGAGACCGTGTCACCCGCGCGTGCAGTCCTCGTATCTGAGATTACACTGGGGAACCTTCGATATTTGTTTACCATTCCTATCTTCTAAGTAGGAGGAGACGTATTTTTGTCGATTTACACAAGTTTGGTCGGTCCAATAGTGAAAATATTTATTGCTGCGGTGATCGACAAGGCTCGCGTGCGTATTCACTCGTAAAATCACGATAAACGAGGCCCTAACATTTTTACGCAGCCTCCAAAAATGCGCGTCTGACTCTAAATATTTTCCTGTCCGCCTGTTGGCTGATAGAAATCGTTCGATTTCGTTTCGAACGGGACTGCAGACCGGATACTCGCGGCCGCGTTATTTGTTTCGGGAAGAAAACGTGGGTCTTCCCGCGAAGACGACGTCGAAATCGGCGCCCGCTGCCATCGTCGTTGCGAGCGAGGCCCGACCTGGCTCGCGCGGGTTTCGCAAAGGCACCTTCTAGAAATAGAACGCCCAAATAATTTGCCTCGGATTACCAGCGACGTACGCCGGTGGCTCTCCCCCTTCTGCTCTTCCTCATCGGAGCTAATCCTCGTGGGCGCATTTTTCCCAACTTTCAAAACGAGATCACGGAGTTATCGTGCAAAGTCTCCACGCGAACAAATAACAAAGAATTGAGAGAATAGGAAGTAAGGAATTCAGAAGTCATGTGGTATATATAATCCCAAATGCCAGAATAATACGTTAAATCCATTTATACATCAATTCTTGCTTAAAATATTGAGAAAGAAAGAAAGAGGCTATTTTATTTAAAGTAACTTTAATTCTTGTCACTAAACTTTTCTACGAGCGAGAAATTTTGTAGGACTTATAGTAAAAACAAGTCGCAATGAAACGAAAAATTATATTCTCATCGAACGTCTGATCTTTACATGTATATTTGATATTTGATGTTGCAAAAATATTGTGTAAATATTGCATTTAAAAATCGCCAACGTCAGTATATAAATATCTCGCGCGTGTCCGCGTCGTGTTTCCTCATCCGCGCTCCGTCCGAAAATGCGTCCTTTAGCCGAGGAAAACGCGTATAGATCAGTTATTCGCGCGATTAAAGGGTTGGAAATTATCGTCGCTGCGCCAAATGGTTTTATTCGTAATCGGCGTTTCGAACTTGGCCTTCTTCGTAGCGCACCACGTGGTTCGTTTATTTTACGAGGCCGCAAATACGGCGAGCGTCCGGCCGGAACGCCCCCCCCCCCCCCCGGCTTTCTCGGAAAGGAGAGAAATATGAGTCCGACGGTGTCAAAGGCGTCTCGCACAGGTTCTCGCGGAGAGACGATTACCGATCCGATTTCTACCTCGCGATTCGGGGTACTTGAACCCGATCGCGCAATCGCGCAATCGCGACGATGTCTCTCGCCAAAACGCGTTAAGATCCGCGAAAATGTCCGAGCGTGCGGCAGGAAATCCGAGGAATCTGCCGTCCTTGAGACTCGAATTACAACGATTTTCTGGCGAAATTATATTTCGTGAAGAACACGAAAATACGTATCCTCCTTTTAACAGCGAATCGAATACGGAGTTTTGCACGAACTTTGTATGAGAATTACATATGTTATTACAGGCGAGTTTTATTTTTCTTTTCAACGATAAAAAGGAGGATGATTTTTTTTTTAATAATCGTTACAGGGGCATTTTGTAAGAACTGCGTTCTCTAAATGTCAGAGCGGCCTTCAAAGCGGAATGACTCACACAATAACCCGAGCTTTTAAAACACGTCGAGTAGACGAAACAGCATAAACGTACTCCCGTCAACAAAAAGTTCGCGTGAGGAGTTACGGATTACGGGAGCGCGAGAGAGAACGTTGAATCTCTGACAGCTCGCGCGTGAAAGCTGTCGCTAAATTCGCGATGGAGCAGCCGCGCCGCTCGACATTGGCACTTACGTGCCGTAACGTTTCTTAATAATAGCGCTTATGGCCGTATAACGCTGCTCGAACGCTCGGGAAAAATCGCGGGAAAGAATCCGCGGGGAATAGCGACCCGCGTCTCTACACGTTCGCCAAAAGCTTCTCGTGTTACAGCGCCAAGCATCGCCAAAACACGTCGGAAGCGGCGGTGGCGGCGACGAACGGCGGCGGCCGCGGCGGCGGCGAGCCCGGCGTTTCTCACGTAGTTGGCAACGATTTCTGCCGATGCGCGTGAAATAATTTGGCGTTTGCCGTCGCGTTACGTAACGCGTATGTGTGTGACGCCCCTCTGGATCGTAATATCAAAACACACCCGATCTCACGGTCCTGAAGAACGAAAAGCTCGCGCAAGAAAGCTCGCGTTCCGGAGATCGGCTTTCCTCTCCCTCTTGAAATTTGTACGAGGATTTTGTTGATCGTAGGGTGTTAACGATATCGAGAGATTCGTAAGGCGAATAAAGAAGAATAATGATAATCGGTGTGATAATGATTAAATCAATTGTTACGATTGTTAACAATTTTTTGAATTTTATTTCGAATTGAATAAAAAAGAACAAAGAAATCTGTTTTTTAATTATATTTTCTATGAATTATTTGTACTTGAGACGTGTTTCGTCGCGTAAAATAAGAGACCAACCGAAAGCGATTCCGATATCCTAATTTTCGTGGTAATCGATATTGGTATTTTAGATCGCGTACTAATTGTGAGAACGAGGGACTCGCGTTGCGGAACATTAACACGTGCCGTCTGCCTGTCGAGTGTCAACTTCAGCCTTTGATACAGATTTCATTTCCGAGGACGAGACGCGAGGGATCCCGTTTGCGTTTCACTTTCGTCTCGCTCCCGCTCTCGGAGTTCATTATCGTTATTCGCTTCCGCGTACCAGAGATTCGTAAATGTTTAATCACACGCCGCGGAACGAATTTACATCATAAAATTAAGATATGACAAAAATTTCTAATAAAGTAGATACGGAAGGTATCGCATAATTGCATCATGATCGAATCTGAGGAGACGGGATTATGTATATAACATGATATAAATTTATTCCAGTAGATTGTAAATTTATGTTAATTATAATAAAATCTAATACTTCGACGTTTCAGAACACTCTGAACATATTAACATCAAAAACTCAAAAAACAATATTTTCTTTGGTTTCTTCTACCCCTATTTCATATATAATTCATTTAAATTTGATTGACTAGACCCAACTTTATACGCAATCAAAGGTTTATATACGAAATTCACGAAAACAAAGCTTCCTCTATGAGGAAGCAAAATAAATTTGACCAATGGAAAATGCGTTGACATCTCAAGAGAGGCTTAATCGTCGCATAATGGAAACGCTGCTACTCGCGATTGTCAGACTCCAATTGTCAGACGGGAACATTGATCGATATATCTTTGTGTTCAATGAAAATTCTATTCCGCCCGAGTTGTGGCAATTGATATCTCGCGAGCGACGAACGAAGGAAAGACGCAAGCGAGAAAGAACGTCGTGTAGAAGCGAGTGCATATGGAAGCGCTGTATGGTTTCTCTTCATTTTACAATCGGCAGGTTCGTGATTTCGAGGCCGATCCTCTCTACTGTCGAAATGTTTGACTATCGAGAAACGTTGAGCGAACGACAAGGAACCGCAGATGAAAATAGCCATATAAAACATCGCTATATATAAACGGCTGCAAGAAATATTTTTACTACTGCTTCTGCCTTGAGAGATCCAGCTCGAGTGGCTTCTTGAGCTACGCTCCTTCAAAAATCTCTTTAAAAAATCTCTCACGATATTTCTTTCGAGATATTCATAATGGATCAATATAATATTCGAGAAACATTATACGTAGTAAGCGCGCAATAATCAATATAATAATCAATATAAAAGATACAAACGTGAACAATGCCGCGGATAGTATGGAAAGCGTATTCGTCAGCAGAGATTTGCGGAAAAGCGCATCTTTTAAATCTCGAACGCAACGTTGTGTATATTTTTGCGTTATCGCATCGCACAGTTATTTAACTCGAGTTACACCTATCACAATATATAGATTATTTGTTAAAATTTATTTAAATATAATATAATATTTTATATATTAATATAACAAACAAGCAATTTTAAATGTTTCACAAACATCATAGCGCTATGTCAATACGTAACACGAGAAATAGGTATATTACGAAAGAGATTTGTGAGGGAGAGAGCTACGTTATCACTCCTATCATATCACAGTTGATAAAATTCTTAGAAATAAAAATCATAGCTGACGTAAGGTCCCGGACATCAAAGTAAAGGGTCAAGTGAACGATCCAGATTGACTCACCTTTTGCACGACGAGCGGCGTGCCGAAATCCTTGCCGCCTTGCAGACGGAAGCCCCAGGGGGACCCGTCGAACCTGGACAGCTTGACGCTGATCAGTTGTGCCATATCACTGTCTTGCCCGAACTGTCGATCCGTAGGTCGAAATTAAACGATCGTAGGAACGAACGGTGAAATTGATCTCGAAAAACTGCGACGACGGCTGTTGGTGAACGAGCCCTTAGCTCGGCTCGGCTACCTTGGAGATATCGCGATGCACCACTGACAATTGGGGTCGACAACGTCCGTTTCTTGGCCGTTTGTGTATACGTATACTCTATAAAAGGGGGGTATATGTATCGCGCTCTCTCGAGTGGAACGTGAAACGGGCACGTACGTTCCCTGAAGAACGCGCAGACCGGAGTAAAGGTATATAAGAGGCGCCGAGGACGGTCAGTCGGGCAGCGGGGCCTCCTCGCCACGCGATTCGGAACGAAGAGGAGGAGTGCGAGAGCGCGGAAGGAAAGGGAAGGAATAGCAGGAGGGAGATAGCAGGAGGAAGGAGGGAAATGCGTGGTGAGTAGAAGGCAGAGCTGGATGGAAGGCGGGGGGATGGAGAGAGGAAAAGAGACAAATTTATTGTATTCTGGCAGGAATCTTTCTCGAACAGCGACGTACCGCGAAAATAAATGGCGAAATTTCAATCAAAAGTCTTTTAAGTCAATTTCGAAATCAGCACCCGACAATCGAACAGTTTCAATATTGAATTCGAATCTGAAACCATTTGGATCTTTCAGAAGAAAGGTATTTAGATTTAGACACAGTAAAATAAAAGCGATGTCTTGCAGGAACAAGACAGAAGTCAATTATTCCTCCTTGCAATGCAAACTATTTTCATTGGAATCTTTCTTAATGTCCGAAATAATGCAAATTCTTCGCGCGACGACCGCCTTTGTCGCAAAGTTATGAAGCGAAGACAATCGGATTCTGAAATAAGGTCGCGAAATAATAGTCTGCGACGGAATGTGATCGAGCGCCGTCGTAAATAGAGACTAAGGAACCAAGGTAGCCGGCGGAAAAGTAAACCGAGCGTCCTCCGAATTAATTATTAAAATAATACATTATCTTTTATTATTACTCATTACAAAATTCCCAGAACGATATCCTGTCAAACGACTGAGCGGATGTCGATGCATCCGGTGCATCGTGCAAGGTGCTCCTTATACTATGGCGGTAGGAGACAAGGGGAGGAAGATGCAGGCAATAAGATATAACGCCAGGACGGAAAGAGGAGGACCAGATCGAAGGAAAAGGACGAGGCAAGATCGGGAATGTCGAGTTGACCATCTCGATGACCATGACAAGAAGAGCGCGCACGCGTTTTGCGTCTCTTCCGTTCTTCTCCGCTACTACGCTAATTGCGCCACTCTGTCTGGCTTTGTTCGATGTGATCTAAATTATTTTAAATTGAGAGAAATATGATAATCATGAATGAAATTTCGGCAAACTGTTAACTAATTTCGAAAGGAGAATTTCTAAATATATTTTTTATCGCACAAAGAATTTTATTTTATTTTACTTATATAGAGATTTAACAAATAAATAATTATGAATTAAAAATTTAAATTTTTTAGGCTATTTTAGAAGTTATTTAGGTAAAATATAAAGGAAAGAGTTATTTTTTCAATTATCTTCTCTTGGTTTCTTTTACTATATTTTCTTTTTAGTTTTATCGTTGATGTGTATATTAAAATGCGCGTTAGCATGTAAGAAGGAATTGCATTTTTTAAATGTATGAGCATGTTTGGAATCTCCTTTATCTGAATCTCGAAGATTTTCTTCCGATGTATGAGAAGAGCGAGATAGACCTAAGTCATCGTCATCAATAGGTCGAGTAGAAGGTTACGAATGAAAACTCGATCGTTAAATAAATTTTAACGCGCTGTCACATACTTCCCATGTCATTAAATCTCTCAGTAATCAGATATGAATTTATCGAAATTGACGCGCGCCGTGGCGGTGAAGACGCACATGAATTATTCTGGAGAAAAGAATTTCCTGTCCCCTTTATTTCCCCGTATACAAAAATTATGTGAGAATTCCTTCGCATGAGGCACGCAATAAAATTATGTTACGAGCTTTTCGTCAAAAATATTTAACTGCTTGAAATTCACATTCTCATTAAAATTCAATAAATATTCATTTCTAGGATCTGACAGAGTCTTGATCTGACAATGACTATTCCAATTTTCCAGTTATGTATAATAAATGTGACTTTATTTTTTAGGATCACATCGAGACTAATTTATGCGTCATATTAAATATATATTTTGTCGTCAAAATCAGAATTGATAATGTTTCTCGCAAAAACTTATGTATAAAATATTAAATTATCAATAGTATCAAATCTACTCTGAAAGAGACAAAGGTTCAATCGACATTGTTTATTATATCAGTGCAATTTTTTTCCCAATATTAAAAAAATGTTATTAGTTTCAAATTCTATTAAAATGTTAGGTTCCAATTTTGCCAAAACTCCTAAGTATTTTTGTCAATACAATTAATACTTTTTATTTTAATTCCTCCTTTTTATCTTAGATATAATATATGTAATAGATATGAGCATGCTTAAATACAACAGCTGAAACAAAACGCATCTCTTCTCAAAAATCGATATGTAACGTATCAATGGTATAACGTGCGAGTTCGAAAAATCGCAGACAGGATACCTTGATGGACGCACCCGCGCTTGCGGCGACTGCATTCTGCGCCGGTGGCGGTCACGAGAGCGCGAACTAGTTCGTGAATCATGCCTAGAATGCTTTACATAAATTGCTCGGGGCCGACGTCACGATCGGGTACCCTAAACAAGCAAGAGTGAGAGGAGGACAGAGAGAAAGAGAGGGGGGAGGAGAGAGAGTGAAAAAGAGAGGGAAAGAGTGAGTGATTGAGAGAGAGAGAGAGAGAGAGAGAGAGAGAGAGAGAGAGAGAGAGAGAGAGAGAGAGAGAGAGAGAAAGAGAGAGAAGGAGAAAACTAAAGAGGTTCATCGGCCAAGAAGGCAAACGTGACTCAGCTGGTCGTACGCATACGCGAGACGCGGATAACAGGGACCTCGGAAACCCCGGAAAGGAGAAAGTAAGCCTCGCGACTCATCCGCGCGGGACCAACCGCGCGGATTTCCGAGCGAGCGGACAATTGCGGTCGTTTACTCGGAAACTTGCCTTTCTAGGTCGACTTCAATCATCGTGTGTTCCGGAGATCCGGCAATCGCCTCGGGTAATCCGCGTTGAACGGAATGACGAACCCACGCGTACACGCCGTACCCCACGTGGGACCATCATTCCCACGTGGGGTACAGCGGTACACAGAGTGTATCGCGATCGCTTCGAGAAGCTAACAGAAACTAACGGCGATACTATCGGTTCCCGGAATGCATAACAAGTAGCCGTAGGCAAATGGATCCCTCAGCTTCCACTAATACCTTAATGTCGTTATTAGCGAGTGGACGCGGACGTATAAAGTGTCAATATAAAGTGAAAATGGACGCACGCTACTTTCACGTACATTCACTTTCTAAATCACTTTTCTCGAAAAATTAATTAATTACCAGACGCTACTACCTGTTAGTCACACCTGATTACTGAACAACCTGTATATAACGATGTAATTATAGGAATATGTATTGTTGGTAAAAGAATAATACCATACATTTTGAGGAGTATAATGCTTGATTATTCCGGCAGGATGTAAGATTCTTTGATTTTACAGTTTACAACTATAGAAAAATGTACAGTAACAAGGTATAGCTGCATTTGCGCAAATTAATTGAATTCACATACTATAATTCGCAAATTAATTACATTTACCATGCTTTGGCGCATTTACATATTTGTTGAATTAATTGATCCGAACGCGCGTGTAAATTTACAGAAAAAGGCTAATCTCTTTGATACGTGCAGTGTGCCGGCGGGGAAAATCTTTCTCGAGGCGATTTGAATACGAACATACGTACACACACACACGTGCTTAGAATTATTACAACCACATTGTATCTCGATGATAGTACGGTAACATTCTTCAAACGCGATCAACACGCCAGATAATTGCATTCCTAATAATTTCTAACGGTTTCCTTGAATTTATCAGATATATGGATTTAATACATCCTTCAAACATGATTTTTAGATTTTTCGCGTATGAATTATATATTACATTCTGATCTATGAACGCTGCTGCATTAGTGGCTGACGCTTCGAGCGCTTCTGTCGTCTACAACACTCAACGCCGGTGATTTCTGAAAATATATTAAGAAATTAGATTTTCCTTGTTCTCCCTCGGTTAATAATAATATTGGAATAAAAGTAGTCTTGTTACCTTAATTTAATTAATTTAATAAATGTTAAACTACTTAATTTTAATTCGATTGAGTTATTTTGTTTGGAATTATTTACTCAGACAGATTATATCATCTGTTTAATTTTAGTTAGTTTGAAATCAGATAAGATTTGATATTTATGGGATCTAATAACACACAATTATATTGGGATGACAATGATTAATTGGCAGTATCTGCTACCGGCAGCTTCATTAAAATATTTCCGTAAACACATTTAAAATCGCTTAAGAAATATTTCGGTTGTCACGACTTCACAATTAATTATCATCACCTCCATTCTGTCTAAGCGATTTATATTGACGGCCGTGAAAAATTACAAAGAGACGCTTACAACTCTTTCGATTATATCTTCCGCCGCATTGACTTTAGGGGGTCTGGCGGGGATGCCCCTTTTCGGTTCTCGCTCCATTTTATGAATCATCTTATAAACACTCGAATTCATCAGGTAATCATAATTTGGTAAGCTCGTCTTCTCAAACTTCTTGAAGTTTACTCTGTACAATCGATCGATTTAAAACCTTTTTACTTGGGATCAGAACAATCGTGAATACCTATTCTCGGGATTCTTTCCATCTTGTAGTACAATTTTAACTCGTTTCAAAATTTTTTTATCAGGGTCGTAAAATTATTCTTACCCCATCGCTTTACCGCGAATGACTTCCGCTTGGGAGGACAACACTTCCGCTATCATCTCGTCGTTGAAGAAGTCGTTCGGGCATCTCCATCTGCGACCTTGCGTAAGTTCGAGTTGCTTAGCCTGGGGCCACAGCTCCTGCGAGGGTTTCTTGCCTTTCTTGTGCACCCTTTGCTGAAAGTTAGAATTCGACAAGTTAACGACTTTGTTCAGGTTCGAAAACGTTCACCATGCATCGGTCGCGTAAAAGAAAACAAAATTACGAAATTCGGATTCACGACACATATATATACCCTTTCGATATCAATACAAAAATCGATTTATAGCAAAAAGAGGTGATGTAGGAACGATAAATTCACAAAATAGGGATATCAATCGTAAAAAAAATACATATAATTCGATTCATCGTGCATTTACATAATTATTATCTCGAAACAGGGTGGACTTTCATTAACATTTGACAAGTCTGTAATTTTTTAGCACGATCAATAAAAAGGGAGAACAGTACGATTATCATTTCAACCTAGGTAGAACACGAATCATTCCATTTATCGGGGGTACCTGCAATTCCTGTATAACTTGGTCTTTTGGTGACAGTTTAGGATCTGGTTCGAAACTTCCTATAATGTAGCATTGTTGTATTTGACAACATTATCTCATATCTATCTTAAGTATGATAAACGAAAAATCTTTTAATATCGCGGAACTTTGCGTTATTATGAAGTAACATTTCATCGTTTAATTAGAATGTTTTCGCAAAATTTAATATAGTTAATGCATGATAAAATGAAAAAAATATTCACCATGCGATGGTGCCGGACTGGGCGATTTCAGAAGCTTAGTTTCATAGGAAACGATGAATTTCTTCACTCTACTTCCTTCCTCGTCCTCGCTCTTCACGGAAATCATACCGTCCAATTCCTTCGTCTCCGCTTCCTCTTCTTCCATTTCCCCCTCGTCATCGCTAGGCTCGATCACTTGCGGCGTTGACCTTGATGACGTCTTGCGCTCCAAACACGCAATCTCTTCGATGTAATCGTAAGTCTCCGTAAATTCCTCGTCCTCCTCGTCAGTATCCTGTTCCTCCTGTTCCTCCAGCTCTTCCTCATCCTTCCGCCGCGGCGCGACATTCTCCTCTGAATGACAATAAGTCAAAATTAAAGCGCGCTATCAAAAAGGAAAAGTTTCAAATTTCTATGTAAAAATTTTAAAAATTCTACATCTAATCGAGGCTACATTTTTATACATTCAAATTAATCTGAATATGAATATAAACAAGTTAAAAATTTCCTTTACAAAGTAAGTTGTGAAAGAAATCTTTTGCTGGGGGAAATAAAGTTATTTAATTTCGATAGAACGCGAATCTCGTTTTTTAATGTAATGACGGACGCGAGAACTGGCACCCACTCAGAATCGAATCGTCGCACAGCGACGAAACTCAAAAATATGCCTAGATAATAATCGTCAAGGTCCGCTCTGGCTATTTTGAACGCGATTACGAATCTCGGTCACCTGACGACCCGCGGCGGCCACCGTTTCCGTTGCCAACGGACCGCTGCACGCCGCTGAGCTCCATGATCTTGTGCAGTTGCTCGGACACGATCCTCAGGTGATTCTCAATCTCGCTCGGTAGCTGCTTCAGAGCGAGCAACTGTCGCTGCACGTTCTCCAATTGTTGCTCGAGGCCGATCTCCGTGGATACCAGTTGCTTGATCTTCTCGTTATTGGCTTTTGCCGCAGCCGGATCTGTCGTGGAGACGCTCGAGTCCTCCTCGGTCGCTACTTGCTCGTCCTGCGTTGATCTTGCCTCGCAAGATTCGGGACGATGATCCTCCTCCTTGAACTCTGGTCTCTCTTCCGCTTTGATCTCGTCGACCTCGTCGCCTTTCTTTTCTCCTTCTGCCTTTGATACGGGACGTGAATCAGATTTTCCCTCTTGCTCTGCCCTGCATGCGAGCTCCGGTGTCGCAGCTGGAGTCGTTGTCTAAATCGTGAGAAAGATTGAGATTGTAGAAATATATTGGACAAGCATGTAAAGAATTTTGTCTTTAGATGACAGAAGTTTCTTAGTTTTCCAAATATTTGCAAAATTCTTTCTGACACATTATTTAAAACTTTAGAATATTATTTAAATCTTTAAAACATCTATAGAAGAATCTATCTAATCTTTCATAAGATTTTTAAATGTTTTAAAATTTTTATCTGAATAACTAGAAATGATTGTTTACAGCAAAACGAAACATAGACACATATATGTCAAAAACTATCTTACAAATTGTAGTAATTTTTAGCTTGTAGTAAAATAAAGAGAAAAAGAGAGCATATTTTTAAAAACTCGTAAATCTAAAAGATCAACGATAACAGAAAAATTAATCTTACTTTCATCTGGGAAATGTTATCTACATATTAATGTCATGCAATTGTTAAAAAATATTATTTTTGAAAATAACAAAACAATATCTCTTTCGACATTGTTTTAAACAATAAATAACTTTAACTGACGAACTTATCTCTTCGTTAACAAAATTGTATGTAAGATATTCAAGAATTGTGACTATTTTTTTATGATAATTGACAAATATTATAAATTTTTATTTAAGAAACCATTAAAAAAATACAATATCGTATATGTACTTACCTTTTTAAATAACCAAATTGGAAGTCTTGTATTTAGAGTATACTGTATTAAATTGGCACTTATGTAGAATTTAAATAGATATAGTATTTTATAATAAGGAACACACGTATAGGTAATGAACATCAAATCAATAATAAATACTAAATAATTAGAATAGCGATACAAAATAAATAAACTGTAATACGAGTTAAAGTACATATATCGCACTCCTAGAAGAACACTGTTATAACTAAAAAATTCACAATTTTTAGGAGAGAGGAAAAACAAATTTAATTCAATTGTGACTATGATAAACATATAAAGCAATTACAATTACGATATTTTGATATAATGAAATGTATACTGTTTCTTGAAGAAGTTTACCGTGATTCACTTATCAATTCACTTATGACACTATTCATTCAGGAAACCGCAACATAACCGGTTTAAAAGAATAACGACACTTCTGCAGTGGACTTCGCATAAATTTGTAATACCTGGGTATTATAGAACGTAGGTAACATTTTAGGCATACTTTTTGTAAACTTAACTCAAAATTGATTTTTTTTAGTTGTAACAGTATTCTATTCTTCTGGGGGTACGATACGTATAATAAAACGTCAGATTTCGAATTTTTTTTGCTCTTTTTTTGTTATGTAAAAAGGTTGATCGATAAAGAAATTTATAAGGAAGTCTAAGTATAAATAACCCATTTCAACATTTAATCATTTCAATATTTAATCATATTAACATATTTCACACATTTGAGGAATCACATAAGGAAAACGTTAAACACTTTTTCGCTTGTGTATTGAATTGGTCACATTAATTACCTTTGCATTCCAATTATTCTACAGTGAATTCACTCTGGTAACACTTATTTTAATAACAAAAAACCAAACATACGGTTACAGTGAAATTCAAGGACACATTTACGAGACATTTTATACGAATGTCAGTGATCCACGATGACCTAGTATCTGTGAGAGTTTCTAGAACAAATATAGAGATGTATAACAATAATCTGAGGTCAGTTAGAATCATTTCGGGACAAGTGATATCTATAATTAAATCTAAATACAATCACGGGATAGGCGTATTCGTATTCATTCGTATTGAAATTAACAAACTGACGTGATATTGAATTCTTAAATGAATTCAAAACTGAGTTTTGGATCGATTCTAATTACATCTGCAGTTTAATTATATCAGCAGCATCAAAAGAAACAAGATATAAACGTTTTCAGACGATCGTTAGATGACAATGACTACTTATACATGTACAGAAGGATGATCGAAGTACAAGGTACGAACGCATAAACCGCCAGCTTCGTGAAATCAATACCGATCTGATTCGTGATACCCTGATAGAGAATCGTCGGTACGAACGATAATCTGCGATTGTCGCGCTCGATTTCGGGATTGATCTTCTCCTCGCACTCTCCGCTGCTCTTCTCGGTCATCCTGAATGAGAACCAAGGCAGATTGAAGTGCATGCTCTTCAAACCGCCCCACGAAGCGGGAGTCACGAGGGAAACGGATTCCCTCCTGGACGACCTTGACAATCTTCTGCTTCCGCGATGGAACACCTCGCTGGATACGTAATCGCCGGTCGAGCGGAGAACACTTGACAGAACATTCTCTTCTCCCTGCTCTTCTCGCTTGATCGATCTCGAGAGTCGCCTACTACCACGATGGAAGACCTCGGCGGAAATGTAATCCTCGGCCGACTGTAGGAATTTCGATAATGCCATATCGTCCTCTTTGGCAGTGATATCGACGGATTTACGCGACTTTGAGAGTCGTCTGCTACCACGATGGAAGACCTCGGCGGAAACGTAATCCTCGGCCGACTGTAGGAATTTCGATAGTGCCTTATCGTCCTCTTTGGCGGTGATATCGACGGATTTACGCGACTTTGAGAGTCGTCTGCTACCACGATGGAAGACCTCGGTGGAAACGTAATCCTCGGCCGACTGTAGGAATTTCGATAGTGCCTTATCGTCCTCTTTGGCGGTGATATCGACGGATTTACGCGACTTTGAGAGTCGTCTGCTACCACGATGGAAGACCTCGGTGGAAACGTAATCCTCAGCGGACTGCAAGAACTTTGAAAGAGTATCTTCCTCTTCTGTGATCACGTTCGTAGGCTTGGCCGAGTCGGGACATTCATCAGCTTCTTCGAACGAGACCGGATTGCTTTCGGGAATATTGCATCCATTTTCAGCAATTTCTTCTTCATTCGGATCTAGATTGTCGGAAGTGTTAATGATAAGGATCGATTCCTTTTGCAACGGGCAGGACGGACCATCTTCGTGCCACTCGGAGATCTTTAAGATGCCTTTATCAGTTTGCTGCTTGTTTGGAATTGCATCGTCGGCAATGGAATTAGAGGTATTGATGGTAACGACGGGAAATTCATTTCGCGATGTGCACAACAAACCTTCCTCGACCCATTCGGAGATTCTGGAACGAACGTGTTCCACGAACAGTTCAAGGATCTCGAGATTTCTGCGAACCAGCCGCTCGAAGTATCGACCTCTCATCGTGCGTCTCATTTTCGATGATGTGGCGGTGATGACGAAGAGATTATCGAGACTGTTCTTCACGTGATCAAGAACGTTCGTCAACGCGGATCTCAGGCGCAGATTCTGCCGATGGAGACACTTTTCCACGTAACGTCCTTTCGTTCTTGTAGATTTTGGCCTGTCCTGTTTCTTTATTTCGATCATCTTCGGTTGATCATCGGTGAAGCACGTCTCCTTGACGTGTTCGAGAATAGGAGCGACATTCTTTTGAAGAACGTGTTCAAGGTAGCGACCCTTGAAACTCGAACGTCGCTCGTGAATCCTTGACAAGTTCGACGATTTGGAGACGCCTGGTCTCTGCAACAAAAACTGGAACAGTGTCGTAATCAGGGACATCAGCCGGATGCTTTCGTGTCTCAGATATGTCGCCAGATATCTTCCCTTCATTCTGGAGGCGCGGACGCGAGTCGTCTTCGGCTTTGAACGAAAGTGTCTAGCGACAGCGCTGACATTTCGAAGCAGAATCCTCTCGGCGTAATGCGCTCGCGCGCACCTGCTCGTCCTCTTTCTGGTCTCGCTCGACGAAAGGCCATCGAGGCCAATATTTTTTAACAAATCACATTTTCTAAAGTGTACGCTTCCCGATCTCGTCTTCGCGAACTCGTCGACTTGTCGATCGCGAAGAATGCAGGAACGAGCGTAACCGCGAAGAACGTTCTCCAGGTAGCGACCTTTGAAAAGCGATCTCGCTTCGATTTCGTCGTATCTGCCGGCGGAACTGTGTCTTCGAGACTGATTCGGCTTGACATGAAGGAGCTTCGATTTGCATTTGTATGTCGCATGACGCGCCAGGTGATCCTCAGAGGTGAGAAATTCGTTCGAATCGGATTCCGAAGGACGTGGGGGCGACAATGAATTATCAGTGTTATCGAGAGAGCAGGTTGAACACGAGGAACTTGAATCGGACAGGGCAGGGGGACGATTTTCTTCGAGTTTTTCCGTTTCATGCATCTTTACCTCGGACGGTTCCGGCGGTTCCGGTGTCCTGGCGACGGTCGCCTCCGATCCTGGCGGCAACAGACCCTTCTCCACGAGACGCGCGATTACCGTCTTCTTGTCCTGCTTCTTGATCACGACCCTGTAAGTCTCTCCCTCGTCCTCTTCAACCTTCGGCTCGTTCTTTGACTTCGGCACCGGTCGCTGGGGCTTCTGGAGGAAGGTGGAGGCGCGCTTCAACTCTTGCACCCTCTCAGGCTCGGCTATCGCGATGTGCTGCAGCTCCTCCAGAACCTTCGAATCTTTCAGGATCGAGGCTCGCGGTCTTAATTTCTTGAAGTTTACTCTGTTAACCGCGTCAAAGACGCGGAGAAAGTTATCGTTATTATTATTGAAAAGAATTATCTGTATTTTATTTAACATTAATTTATAAACTAATAAAAAGTAATTTATAAAATTCGTAGAGAATATATGTATACACGTTCTACATATTCTCGAAATTAATTTTAATTATTACTTTCAAACTGAGAATTCTGCAACGAATAAACAAAGTGTCCGACTTTAATAATTAATATAAATATATCCTGACATCTTTTTAGAACTACTGCTTAAAATTCTTATATGTTTCAAATGTTTTTGATTAATTACTGAAAGAATTTTTTGCTTGAACTCTTTAAGTGAAAAGATGATAAGGGGATGAATAAATCTTTAATCGCGCGGTGTTATCATCAGTTGGACTCGACAATCGTGGAAATGTACCCCAATAATCCTTTATCAGACAAGAGTTCCTCCTCCTCGAGGATCAGCTGAGCGATCTCGTCATCCGTGAGATTTTTGTTGGGCACGATCTCGCTGTTGGCGTCCACCGGTTTCTCCTCCGCGAGCTTATTCTCCTCTTGCCTGATCTCGTCTTCGGCGGACAACGGTTCGACGACGTCGACGGTATTCTCCTCTTCGTACCGCTCGATCACTGTCTCCTCCTTTAAGATCTGTTCTGGGAAGACCGGCGGTAAGTCTGCAAGCTAATAAGCAAACTCGACGTCATCGTCTCGTCGCCACTTTCTCTGGTACACCATATCTCTCTTTAAATGTCAAGCGGATTCGAGATCAAAGATTTTACCCGATGAAAGCCGAGGTTTAACTTCCGGTGAAAAATATCGCGTTTTTTTTCAATCGTAGGTGGGAAACAAATAGGAATCGTGCTGTTACGAGCAGAGCATTCAAGAGAGTTAGTATACTTAATTTATTATAACAAATCAGATCTTTTAAGAATCGTGATATAACAAATTTTTGTTGCATAATAAAATTTTTTTCAAATTCTATAAGAATATTTTTCACATCAATTTTAAACATTTCTTATCTATCAGGGAAAATGGGAGAAAAAGGCCGATTCTTTTAACTCTTACTTGGCGACGTGAACACTTATTTTTTTCTCATATAGTTTTTAAATCCACGAGAAGAAAGTCTCTCTCTTCAGAAATTCACGTAAAAGATTTTCAAGTTTCGTGGACGTGAGAAAGTACGCGGGAAAGAAACCAGATGTGCTCCGGGGAAAAAGATGGAAATGAATGGTCGAAGAGTCCTTGTCACCAGTTAAGAGTGCAACACGCACACAGGGATGCTGTTTACCTTTCATCTCACGGATATACTCACAGCGATCTTATATGGGACGATGTTCTCTTCCGATATCGCCTCGGCTGCCTTTCGTGCCTCCTCCTCTCTGCGCAAGCAACAAACACAGCGACCAAGAAAATAGACTTTCTCCCGCTCGCGGTGCGCGATTATGCGCGCGGATACCGGGATTATATGCCGAATGCACCGCGCGCGCGGATTCCGGGTGTCGGTCTCGCGCTCTCTCGCGCTCTCCGCGCGGATATAGCGGATCTCGCGAATGCGACAAACGGCGAGAGAACGGGGCGCGACCGGCGACCGGGGACCAGCAATAAAATCGCCGACCAATGATAAACAGATCTCTCATTCTGGGTCACCTATTTATAGGTGATGCAATACATTGCCACACACGTAGCTCATACGCCGGGATATTCTTGCCGCGCGTCGCCGAAGTTATTACCGAGAGTATGCCGGCGATGAATGACGCGCGCCGCCCGGTACGGCTCTCTCGTTAGGCACGAGAGATCCTTGAGGACTCATTAAATTCGTTACAGCCTTCGGCCATCGCGATCCGAAATTAAATCCGATCTTGGTAACGACGTAAGATGATCGAAAGGATTCGCACAGCCTTGGCCAGTTCTTCCGCACTTTCGGATGCCTCTATGTCTATATGCTACATTGGTTCAGTCAGAAGTTGCATAATATTTAAAGATTGATTACGTATTTCAAATATTTTATATTCATCTTCCTCTTATATATATTTCATCTTTTATTTTTTTTATTATATATATATATATATATATTGTATACAATATACTTTATTAGATTTAATTATGTATTTGTATGCAGCAGCAAGAAAAAATAGATAATCGGGATTCTTTAGCAAATTGCGCATTTATCAAAAGTATTTTGCTCGCCGTTTCGACACATGGCGCAACTTTAATATCAATAATCTCGGGAACTAATATTGGTTAAGAGCGATTTCTCCCGGGAGAGACCGTATGGGACAAGAACCTAATTTATACGAGCCGCGGTCGACATAGCTGTTGCATTTATGTACCCGCTTACTCGTCTTGGCCGCGGTGCAACCGCGATCGCGATCGGGCATTTATCTCCATTTCCTGTTTTGTCAGTATAACAATGTAAACATTATGTGTGTGTACGCATGAATCTAATTAACTTATATTCTTGAATAGTCCAACGGGGTAAAATGGTTTTTTTATCAAGTAATTTTATCAAGTACAGACGAAACGAAAGAAAAACATTTAAGACTGGTTGTTCCAACCTATTGGTGAACTAACTAATAGTTAAATCATATGTCTATCCTTGTTTAACTTGAAGGAAAAACAAAGACACATATATGATTTAACTATTAGTTAGTTTACCAACAAGTTGGAACAACCGACCCTTAAACGGTTGGAGGAACATTAGCCATCGCAATATTTCAAATGATGTAATCCACGAAATTAAAAACATCTCAATTTTTATAGCTTCTTTCTCTTATGTTACAAGTTCTTATGTGAACGTGTGTATTTACAATTGTGTGTAAAATACGTTTCAAAAGAAACCCTAATAAAAAAATTTCTCATATTTTCTCTGTAAGAATTAAGACTTATAAAAAATTTTGAAAAAATATATATATACTCAGATACTTTCAAAAATAATTGGGAGGATTTTCGGAATATTTCAGTATCCGTATGTGAAAATTTCTGATAAATTGCACAGATTTTCTCATTTATTCAGATTTTTACAAAGGTGTGTCGGCGAGAAAAATCTGAAATGTTCTATTATTATAATATTTTGTCAGAGTTTTTCTGAAAAACGTTCCAATTCGTATAAAAAAATCTGAAAAATTCTGAGCATTCTAAGAAAATCTGAAAATTTTTATAGAAATTCCGATTAATAATATGAAAAATTCTGAGACATTTTTCCACCAGGCAAGACTGCATAAAAGATGCAATATATGCTATAACTAGTATAACTGAATCTTCCCTGTCTCATAATCGATCATCGTCGCAAGAGACTTACCTTTGCACGGCTAAAACGAAATTGTTGCCAGCGTGTACTAATGCTTCATGCGCTTGTCCGTGAGTCAAGTTGCTAATCGATTGATCGTTCAATCTTACTACGACATCGCCGACCTTTAAACCCATACATTCGGCCAGGCTTCCCTCCATGACCTGTAGATCACGTTTCACATTTTACGTCTTGCTCCTTTTCAAAAATTCAACCTATCCCGCTCGATTCTCTCAATCCTGATTTTATTCTACTCTTTTAGCTTTTGGATTCAATCGCAGAGGGAATGATAAAAACAATATGATATTTATAATAATTAAATTGTTAAATTGATTCAAAGAAGAATTACCACGTCCGATTTTGTATTCATGTTCGGAATATAAAAGTAGCTAATATTATTTGAATTATAATCTCATGATTTTAATATCCTCATTAGCATCAATAATCGCTAGATAAGAGAAATAGAAAACTCACTCTGATAACGGTAAGCGGCTGCGGAAAATCGCTGCCACCAGCTAGTCGAAAGCCCCATGGTGTGTTGTCAAATTTTGTAAATTTTATGCTGATTGCCATGACGCTCTACATCTGAAATTATATCTGACAGGCTTATTTTTACAATAAGGCGATAAAGTATCGATAAAAATGTATCCTAATCGTGGTAAACAAAATTTTTTTTTACAGGATCCTGGACCTTACAATCGATTTCATAATCGGGCTGTTAATCGGCTGTTAACTAACAAAGTGAGCAAAAAACTGTAATATATTATTTATTTAGGAAACTCTTACGTTCAAATAGATATTCTAAATTGGAATTATATGCGTTCGCGAAGGAAAGAGCGATTACATCAATCGATTATATCGCAAGTATTCCTCAAATTCTGTATCGTCCTTTTATAATTAAATAAATTAATTGCTATTTTTTTAACATCACATGCATTGCCCTAATATATTCTTCCTATCTGTCATAAATCTGTCTTTATCTGTCCTATCTGTCTTTAATCGACAATATTTAAATACTTCGAGTTTGGTTGGATTATTACGTAAGATTCGAATACAAAATTTGTTTTTGCCAAAAACAGGATTTTGGCAAGGCGTAATAGTGATATGACAACGCAAATGTCGAATATATGCAATTTCCAGTACTATTTTAACGCTGTTTACGAATGCAACCGAAGAAGTAAACAATACTATATATCCCGATGAAAAATATGCGTCATTTAGAGAGGGGTCAACGATTCCGGTTACGCGAAGTCGCGAAGTGCCAAGGTAAGGTATATGTCTAAAAATATAATCATAAATCTTAAATAGAACTTAAACCGGCAAATAGATTTTAACCGACAAACGAGCAACGTGTGAGGAAATCAAACGTCGTCATCAAGTGATTGATGATATCTTCATATTAATTCTAGTCATAATTGCTAAATCAATATTGCTGAAATAAACACAGCTTAATTTGCACAACGCATCTTTCTTTCTTTACAAAATATAAAAACATCGTCAAGTGAAAGCGAGAATATATACATTCGCGCGAATGCCGGAGTTTTACGCAAGAATCGAAAGCGTCGTGATCTCGTCCGATTTCGCTTCCTAGATCTCGCGTTCATCGAGTAAACTCGCGACATGTACGCGACTCGCCGGAAATATTCGACTCAGACGATTCAACTTTCGTATAGCGAATCGTCATACGGTCCAAAGTCTTTCTCGCAAATTCATAAGTAGCGTAATCCCGACGCGATCTCTTCCTTAAATTCCGCTTTACTCCCGAGCCGAGCCTCGCCGAGCCGCGCGAATTCGCGCTATGCCGACCCGGAAGCGGCGGGCATCCGAATATAGAGTGTATGACGAGTGACGAGGTGGTCCCGAGTGTATGCCGACGGGTACGGTATATCCTGCTCGGCAGTGCTCGGTGGTGTTGTGTATATTACTTGCCGAGAGCGCGGCGGGCCGAGCTTATAGCTAATGCGGGGGTACGGAGCTTTTCCCAAGGAGACGAGTCGGGGGGGTTGGCTGGTGGTCGATCGGATATGCGACGCCGCGCCGCGCGGCGCGTGGACGGGGGTGCACGCGCGAGATGCGAGATCGCTGCACGTGCGGGGGACTCACCGCATTCGCTGGGTGCGTGACACACGGCCGAAACGCCGCGGAACGGCCGCTGGAGCCGGCGGCGAGCCGTGCGAGAATACTAGCGCGGCGGAATAAAGTGCCGAACGGGTGACGGAAGGACGGGCCGGGCCCGGCCGTTGCCCGGCGCAATACGGCCGAAACGGTGTCACGACAGGCTTTGCCAGAGGGCAAGACGCAGCGGAGCTTGCAAGCTGCAAATACTACGAGCGAGGGGCACGAGCAGCCGGTGACGCGCGGCTCTCGCGCCGCCGGCTCGAGATCTATTTACTGATCGATCTATATTGGATTTGAGCCTCGATTTCCGGTGGCGAATTACGCCCGCCTCCGCGGATCCCCGACGGATCCGTAAGTTTGAATGGGTCCTTCCCTTTCGGGAATAATGCTCCCGAAAGGAGGGCCCAAACTTGCGTCTTCAATTCTCGACTGTATTGCAGAAAAAAACACGCTGAAGAATGAACTTCATATCTTGACGCGATAAGAAAAATACATACAAATAACAGTAAAGACTTTTTTAATCGACCCTACTATCATTTTTTAATCGTCATAACAATACGACCAATGGTTTTAGTCGATTAATCGTCAAAACGTTTCGACCATGGGTTTTGGTCCTTCTAAATTGAATTTATTAATTTATTAATCAATTTAGAAGGACCAAAACCCATGGTCGAAACGTCTTGACGATTAATTGACCAAATTATTTCAGATTTTTCCCTTCAAATCATCTTTGTAAAAGTCTGAATAAATATGAGAAAATCTGTGCAATTTGTCAGAAATTTTCACACATACGGATACTGAAATATTCCGAAAATCCTCATCCAAATATTTCTGAAAGTATCTCAGGAATTTTATACATTTTTTCAGAATTTTTCGTAAGTCTCAATTCTTACAAAGTTTCTGAGAAAATATGAGAAATTTTTTTACCAGGGATGCGAGAAGAACTGAATATATTGATCGCATTTACTCAGATAATAACGTTCTTAAGATGTCTTTGAGATGGTTGTTAAATACGCTTGTTATCTGGGAACAGCCGTTTGATTGTGCAAATCTCCGACTTATCTTCTTATAGCGACAACGCACTAATATCCGATCAGATCCCAAAATTCTCCAAAATTTAAGCGCTGATTATTTACAATTTTTACATCTTGGTTGCGTCACGTTAATTACAGTGGAATAGAGATGATTTTAATAAGATACTTGCGTATTTACGTGTCCGCAACGACATTATGTGTACCAAGTATGTCAATTATGTAGAATCTATTTACTGATCGATATATTTAGACGCATGGGCGTCGCGATATCGCCCGCTCTGACGTATTTTGCACTACTTGTATTTTTCGCGAAGTAGTACGAGAGATGAGATTTCTTGATCATAGTAAAAAAAAAGGCGACAGTCGACATTCATTCATTTTGATGTAAAAACTGAGATGGATATAATTGTCTATAATATATTTTTTTATTTATATATTTGTCTGTAATAATATATATAGTATATAATAGTCTATCTATAATATCTATAATATACAACATATAATATATAATAATAATTTATAATATGTAATATATTATATGTACAATTGTTTATAATATATTTTCTTTTTTTTATATTCTTGTCTATATGTATATTATTATTCAAATGATATCCAACAATATTTTAGTATTACTAATAATACTTTATTTTGCTGCTTGAATCGATTTAGTCATTTTTTTAACTGTTTGTGTTAATCATACGCTATCTTTTTTTTTTCGAAAGAGAGAGAGAGAGAAAAAGCGCATCAGGAACAACATTGTGAGAAATTTTATAAAGATATTTTCGCATTGTTTAACGAAAACAATTTTAACAATACTAACTACAAATTTAATTGTAAAAGTTTTTAATTTAACTCTCTTTACATATTATCAGGTTTCATATAATCAAGCATCGATCTATGGATCTTGGAATAATTAGATCGGGTGTGTATCTGTTTTACAACAGTGTATGTATGTACGTACAATCAAATAAGCACAACGACGTAACGGCCTGATTGGCTACACCATATTGTTGACACATTTCAGTGTCGATTGAAACGTGATTAGTTACTTATCTAATGACTTATTAATTGGCTTATTATTAGACGAGATAGCGAGTCTGATTGGTTACGCCATATTGTCGATACAATGTTTGACCAAACCATGATGTGATCATGATTTGTCCAGTAACTTACTAGCTTGCAAGCGTTATACAAAATTAAAAAATACATATCGTGGCCATAATTAACACTTTTTCTTGCAATCGTTATCTAACCTCGGTCTAACCTCGCACGATTTACAGTCGATTCGTTGTTAAAAAACTGGAGCAACCAGTTGGAAACTTGGTGATAAGACTATCCCTTAAAAAAAAAAAACAGTCGAATCGTGTGAGATTTTTCCCGATTATCTTCCGAGAAAGTAATTGTGTCTACAATCTCACTATAACTTATAAAGTTGGACTGAAATTGAAATTAATTTTAGCTTAGGGTGAATTTTTTAATCAATTAACTCTTACAGCATCTTGAAATAAAGTTTATTTAAATTTGTCAAAACAAAAACAGACTATTCTTAAAATTGCGAATATATATAAATGGTACAAAAATATACTATCACTGTTTCCACCATATTTAAATATCTGAAAGACCTCTTCATTTCTTTTTTCTTTCGTCTTTTTTTTCTTCGCTTTTAGATACCTTTTCTTCACTGACATCTACGGATTGAGCTTTACTGTCTTCATACGTTTTAACAATTTCAGTACAAATGTCGTGCAATAAGCTGGATGCACCAATCCTAAAACGATCACGTGTCAACCAATCTTTTCCCAATTCTTCCTTAACCAAGACCATCCATTGTAGAGCCTCTTGCGCAGTCTTAATGCCTCCGGCAGGTTTAAAGCCCATCTGAAAATAAAAGATACCGTTATAGATGATCTCGATTATCACAAAGATCGGTAAACCGCCGTACCTTTTTTCCGACCAGTCTTTCGAACTCTTTTATCGCTCTGCACATAACAATGCCCATTGGCAATGTCGCATTAACTGTATCTTTCCCTGTAGATGTCTTGATGAAATCAGCGCCAGCAAACAGAGCTACCATCGACGCTTTGTACACATCTCTCAAATTAAATAATTCCCCTGATGATATTATAACCTTCAAACATATTTGTTCTTTCTTCTTATTTTCATCAGAAGCTTTATCAGAAGCTTTATCGGAAGCCTTATCGTAAGTTTCATTGCAAGCTGAACGAATAGCCTCCAGCTCATTATACAGCTGTAACCATTCATGATTTATAACTAATGATCGGTCGATCACAACATCTATTTCCTGTGCTCCGTATTCTATGGCACAGCGCACTTCCTGCAGTCGAGTCTCCAATGGATATTGTCCAGAAGGAAATCCTGCTGCCACTGATACAAAAATTATATTAAATAATATTGTTATATTCACATCAGGTGAATATAACAACACAGAAGAAACGTTTCGTTTCCTACCGCTAGCAATCTTAACTGCATCTTCCTTATTCTTCAATTTTTTCAAGGCAGATACTGCATCTTTTACTTTGGATGGATAAACACAAACAGCAGCTGTGTGAAGCGGATTATTCCATGCAAATGGTAGCTTTTCTATGGGTTTTACAGCCTGTAATATTAATAAATCAATCAGTTATTCACATTAAAGGATAATTTCATGTTCCAACTTACATTTTTGCACAATTGTTCAACAGTGGTACTCGTATCGTCATGACTCAAAGTAGTTAAATCAATAAAACTTATTGCCTTTAATAACCAAGCTACTTTATTGTCTCCCGTTATCGTTTCTGCCAAATAAGTTATTTGTCGCACACTTTTGTGTACTGCTGGCTCATTAATGTACACTTCCAAGAATTTTAGCCAGGCTAGAGTAAAAAAAATTCAAATATGATAATATATAAATACTATATATTAATATATATTATTGACAACTTTATTTATATATATATAATTCTTATTACTTGTACGTAAAAGTATTATAAATATATATGTATAAAAGTAAATATATATAATATGTATTACATATAAAAGTAATAAGAATACAAAACAGATGAAATGATATAGGATCAAAATTATTATATTATTTACCTTGGATCGTGTCGGTCACGTGAAAGACTACCGGACGGTTATCCATGATTTCAAGCGAAAAACTTGAACAAGTTTATACTAAGCTACCGCAACCTCTGCTAGGACACGTGATTATCGTAGCCCTCCAAGAATGTTCTGTGATCTGCGTTAATCTTCGTTCGAAATGAAACAGTTATGCCCAGTTGTCTTCTCTACGGCTACAAGTGATAAGGATGATAGGCACGAAATACAGAACGATACAGCGAACTGAGCGAACTATACTTGTAATACGTGATACCCCAATTTTTCGCACGTCACGCATCCAGGATCAGGGATAATAATCGCTTCGAAGGTCAACGATTTCTTGTATCTATCGACTTTCGGGAAAAAAAGCGTGTTTATTTTGTGTTTTTATCGCCAGCAGGTTGGTGTAATAAGTTAGAGTGAAATGAAATATATTTGTCTCACTCTAACTTATTGCACTAATGTGCACCAGTTCAGGAAGTTCTTCGAAAAAGAGCAAACGGACAGATTTCTCACGTGTATACGTGATGTGGATAGGCCTCGCTGGATATGTGGATAATCAAAACACTGATATGACCGATCGTCGATGACTAAATACAGAACATTATTCCCCTTGTTCCTTTTTTACTGGCAGTACTGAAAATCTATAGTATACGTGACGCAAACTATATATTTTCAATACTGCCAGTAAAAAAGGAACACAGCCATTATAGCACACTTTAAAGCTGTATAAGATCAGCGATCTTTAACTATGGCAAAGTGAATAACACATCATGAGTGCAAAATTTCATGTAATTGAAACTTTTACATATGTACACAGATACAAACTTACGTATTTGTATTACGGCTCGGCAATCGGCACGTATGATTTTATGCTCATAAATAATCATATAAATAATATCAGAGGTAAAACCCGAGGAGCTTTTGTCCCCAAGAAAATAATTTACGAGACAAAATACTGAGAAAGCGCGAAAGTTACGCCGCGAGCGAAACGCGCGCACCGGACGAAAGTTTAAGTAACTGCCCGCGCGAGAGATCGTTCTGTAAAAATTACAATCGTCAATACTAACAACTTCGTTAGCCTTAAATAGATGAATTAATACAGATCTATACAAATCTATTTGCGCTAGTTATAAAACTATCATTATCTGTGGTGCTCCCATTGCTCCCAATACTGTGAGGTCTGCATCTCGGCCAGTCGCGACACGGTACGGTCGAACGCGAAGATTTCCTCTTCGCCAGTAAAGATATTCGCCTTGTGGTCCTCCTGAGAACGAAATTAACATAATGTAATTAGTTCCATACGCGAGAGATTCGCATCTTTATAAAATCGTCTTTATAAAATACCGAGCCATGCGAAATCTTCAAATCGTCCATCAGCATTCTTTTCTCATCGGTGTATTCGGAGTATTCGGACTCGCTTTCCGATAAAAATAATTGCGTGTGTGGTACAGCTGCCGACATAACTACCCGTACCTACAATTTAATAAACTTTCGTTATTTATATACAACTTTACATTAACTTATTCATAGCCAAAGTTCCGTATCTTCTATTTTATCAAAATTTTCTGTATAATTGATTTTTTTAACCAATTATAATCGGTATAATTAATTTTTTTAAATCAATTATATAATACAATGATTGATGAGTTAATGTCTCAAATTGCAAATGTTATAGTATAGTTTATAATTTAATAGATTCTTACCCTATTATCGTACAATGTATCAATAAGAGTAATAAATCGCCTGGCTTGAGACTTAAGTCGTAGGTTCAACTGAGGCACGTCCCTTATTATGACAGTATGAAACACTTGACTCAATTGCAAATAGTCGCTCGCTCCGAGAGGCTGTATGGAGATCAATAGTTGCATTATATATTAATTTTAACCAACATAGTGTACATATACTTCACGAGGTGGAAGACATCTCACCCTGTCGCATAATTCCTCGAATGTGGAATCCAACACCTGCCCGCAGGTTTTCCGAAAAATGACGTTGCGTCCCCTTATGGAGATCGTACGCGGTCGTACAACATCGTTCTCCATAGAGCACAGGTACTTGAAGACCTTATCCACGTCGTTCGTGGCATCCTTGCCTTTTCTTTGTGTAATTTACACGATTTGTTAAACGGTGACGATATAGACAATTTTCGCAAATTGTACGCATCACATTTCTACATACATGAAGTATATCTTCTTATTTCCGGATCCCGATTTCAATCTGTAATCTATCCCAGAGTCCAAGTTGCTGACCAAGCAATGATCTTTCAGCACTTTTATAAACGGTACGAAATTTCCTCTCTGCAGCCCGTTCTTGTACAAATCGTCTGGCGATCTGTTACTAGTCGCGATCACTATCACGCCGTTGTCGAACAGCTCCGTGAACAGTCGCTTCAGTATCATCGCGTCCGCGATGTCCGTCACCTGCAATGCATCTGTTTTCATTGATCTTTTATTTATGGTTGAGCCTTAGTCTCAGTCTACAATGGGTGTTTTAAGCTCTAAGCTCTAAGAAATTGACCAATCACAGTCAATTATTCTCCTCAAATTCAACTGTGATTGAACAATTTCTTAAGGCTTAGGGCTTAAAACACCTATTGTAGACTGGGACATACAAGCGGTGTTTCCTCTCTTGAAAGCAATATGAATCTCAACCTGAAATTCATCGAAGCACAGCAGCCAAGTCTCCTCTGCAATGCCGGAGGCTACCGGATGTATCGGGTCAAAAGGTTGTAGCTTGGTGCTAGTGACATCTCGTACAATGGTCTTCTTCACCTCGTGCACCCTACTATGCACGTCCAACATGAAGGAATGAAAATGGAACCTTTTTTTATTTTCAATCTGAAACATTTTCATTTCAAAGTACATTATATTATACCGTGGGAAAATTTCATTTTTGTTCTGTACCACACATGGAAAGCTATATAATTTATCTCAATCCAATTACTTATTTATTCTAAACAATTTACTTTCATTCCATTGTTTAATTTATTCGTTTCAATTTTAAAAATCTTCCCTGCGATATCTGTTACTTATTTATCTGTTACTTCAACAACCGTTCAACAAGTCATGTAAATTACGCAAAAACCGTATATTATCTCTGTCATATTATCTTCAGATTGTATGAAAAACAAACATGTGTTATCGTGTCAAAAGGATTGAGATATATAATCTAGCTTTTCACGCACGGTGCTTACGCAAACAGCAACCAGAGAGATACCTGGCAACAATTGTAAAATAGGTCCATCAACATTGTTTTACCTCCACCCACCGCTCCGTGAATGTACAACCCTTTCGGCGCATCCCTCCGCTTGCTGCCGAACCATTTTTCCAACAGATTCAACTGCTGCGGCTTGTAATCGTGTACCTCTTGGTAAATTCTCTGCAGGGTCTGTGCTACTTTCATCTGGTACGCATCGCTCGCCAGCTCGCCCCTCGCTATTTTCTGCTTCAGAACGCTGACCGGTCCGCCGCTCAAGTTTACGTCTATATCGTGAGCGTAGCTGTATCTCTGAATGCAAATCATAGGTCGTACACGCGTCAACACGTGACAGAGATTATTCGCGCTAGCGCACTTCTTCGCGAGGTGACAAGACATACTTAATTGCGGGTATATTACCTGGAAAGTGGAAAAAAGCCAACTGTTACGAACTATGATTCACCGGGTCGCTCGAGCGTCACGCCTACGATCCGGACGTGTAGGACAACTTCGACTAAACTCCGATTTAATTTAATCGACGGCCAATTCAACCGACAGAATCGCTTAAAATATCCAGCTGTATAATTCGTCGCCCCTAATCTTCTTTTTTAATAATACTATCCACGTCATTAAAATAATGGTACTGCTTAATGAGTTTAATCACCGATTAAATTAATCAGGATTTGATCGGGGTCATCTATATAGTCGGAAAAGTCTGGCAGGAATAATCTTCCCGCGAATACACGCGTCGACGCTATCTACCTATTAGGGCTGCGGTCCACTTGACGCTACAAATGCTTTGGAGCGTTCTTCTTCTCCTTCTTTCTTCATTGAAAGAAAAGAGAAGAGGAATGCTTCGAAGCATTTGTAGCATTGTAGCGTCAAGTGGACCGCAGCCTAGGTATGTCGGTATCTATTAATGGTGCGGGCGCGATAACCTTGACGAAAAAAATGGCAGGCAAACGCACGGACGCACGTGTCTGCCGAATTAAAGCACTCACACACGTGAATAGGTGCACGTCAATCTCACGTTCGGAGCGCACGAGGAGGTCCCAAGGAGGAGGCGCGTGGTCCACGGGGCCAACGGGGCTACACACAGCTAATACAGCGCCCTGCGCCCAGGAGGAAAGGCCCGCTTTCCCCCGCTACGCGACTGTCCGTTTAAACCATACGTGCGGATAACGTCCCGCGCACCTGTCAAGCGCCTCCTGCCGCCCGCATTCGAGACGTGCCTTTTGAAAGACTCCGGTTCGCCGCGCGCCGTCACGCGAGAGCGGGCTCGCGAGAAAAATTACCACGAAATAACTATATCGACCAATCCGCGTCATCATTCGGCACCCTAGAACCGCTATTATTTCAATCTCGAAGTAATAGATAGATAATAGTAGATGGTAGATAATATATAGATAACAGTAGGTAGGAAATAGAGTATATAGATCTTTCATTACATCGATTTATAACAAAGATATGTGGTATATTTTTGCACATAATTAATAATTATATGAATAATTATATTTGCATAACATAATAACACTTAATAGATTACATATTACGTACGTTATATTATAATATAAAATAAGTATTGTATACAATGCGATGTCTTTACAATATAGATATATGGAAAATATCGAGTGCCTAATATATTTTTATCTATGTTACATTCACAGTTGTCCCTCTCTTTTGAGCATATCTGATCAAGACACTTCCATAGGAAGATTAGGAATGTGAATAAGAAATGCGAGATTGATAGCCTTGCAATACTTAATCCGCGCAATCCTAAAACGCTTTTGTTACAAGAACGATCGTGTAACACGAAATAAGATCCTCCTCGAGACCTCTCGGCATTACTCTTGGCATACTCAGTCGTTATGATAAAACTTTGAATAAAGCGAAGAAGTGTGCAGTGGCGGCCTTCGCTTGTCAGGACTGAACGCTTCTCTGGAAGAATAGTAGCGTCTTTCGATAACCTTGTCGAAGAATCTGCTGAGCTTCACGGACGAACTGGAGCCTGCCGCTAAGGATCTTATCTGACGGCAATCCTGTTGAGATAAAGCATGTCAAGCGTGTTGGGGCGAGTCTGTCAGGTGAGCGATATTTACCAAAAATATTTCGTCGGCACCACATTCCTCCGCGATGGTCGCAGAACGTCTGTGTATGTTGGATTTTACGAAATTGGACCCCGAGATCAGATCGAGCTTCGTGCCAATAACTAAAATTGGAATCTAGAAATAAGCGTTATTTGTTTATGCTCATATTGTTCGATATTAGTATATCGCAATAGCTCGAAAAAATTTCTGTCACCTGAGTCGAGCCCACAAACTTCTCAGGATCAAAGTCCTCGAACGACTTGGACCTTGAGGAAGTTCCGTCTTTACTTAAAACCTCCTCCAGCCATTTCTGCAGATTCTGCTGTGATTTACGATTTGTTAAATCGTGGACTAATATTATGCCTAGTTGTGAATGACATACATTTGCAATCACTGTCACATTCTGTCACAATTACGCGTCCATACATCGAACTAATAATAGGCATTATTACCTTTAACCATTATAAAAAATTGTACATACCGTTTGTGGGATTGTAAAACACAGATCTTGTGTTTTTGTGACTTTGGCTGCCGCCGACGTCCCATAGCTCGACGAAGTATCTCCTCTGATTTGGCGTGCCTTCCTTATATTCGTGCAGCTTGACTTCCACCGAGCAACCTATCGTCCAGGAAGGATTGCCGATAGGTTGCTGTTGGCATATTAAGTGTGTCAGCGATGTTTTACCGACGCCTACGATAATGAAGCTAGTTATTATCATTATATAGATCATAAGCTCTCTCATAAAAATAATATCTCTCTTACAAATGACAGTTCACAATATGGGTTACCATACATACATAATTATACATAACCTAAATATCTGAAAATTTCGAATATATCCGAGATATTAATAGACACATTAACGAGAAGTATCTTTATCACAATAATTATCCCAAATTCTGCTTGACTTCATTCAAGCAAAATATTATATTTACTAGGTATCATCAGTGATATTTTATTTAAAAAAAAAACAGAAAAGTACTGTATTTGAAAATAATTAAGTATTTCTCTCGTGCTTACCTGAGTCGCCTACTACAATAATTTTAACTTTATCGATCGCCGCCATTGATAAATCTTGTCAAATATTCTTTATTTGTGACAATTTTGACATTTGACAGGCAGTCGTTTGACAATTTGTGTCATGTTGGGTCAGTGATGTGAATCAGGGCCTACAGTACAAACTCCCATGTATTTCGCATGACCAGCGTTAGTGGCGCCCTCTGACACGGGACACCCTACGTTAGGGCCTGAGCAGAATAGCTGACTTATAATTTTAAGACAGTGTTTTATGCTTTAAATCTTTGTTTTTAGCAACGCACAATACTGTCTTATGTCTCAAGTCTTACAATGTTGACACTTTGTACACTCGTTTAAGACTTGAGACACAAGACAGTATTGTGCGTTGCTAAAAACAAAGATTTAAAGCATAAAACACTGTCTTGAAATTATAAGTCAGCTATTCTGCTCAGGCCCTTAGGAACTGAAACGTGTAATGCTGGGTCTACAATGGGAGTCGCAAAGTCGTGAGTCGCAAGAATTGACCAATCATGCTGGGTCTACAATGGGAGTCGCAAAGTCGTGAGTCGCAAGAATTGACCAATCACAGTCGATTATTCTCCTCAAATTCGATTGTGATTGGTCAATTCTTGCGACTCACGACTTTGCGACTCTCATTGTAGACCTAGCATCACAGTCGATTATTCTCCTCAAATTCGATTGTGATTGGTCAATTCTTGCGACTCACGACTTTGCGACTCGCATTGTAGACCTAGCATAACTGCACCTATCGACACATACCGTGTACATTTAAAATGATTATTCTTAGGTAAAAAAAAGCGCAATGGTTAAAAATAATATTGTATATTTATATAATAAAAATACATAATTGATACAAATATCGTTGAATTCCACTTGAATATAAATTTGCATGCAAATGTGTCTTGCAAGCGAGTCATTATTACGTTTAAATCGCTATTAAATCATTATAAATTAGATACCTGCCAACGATTATACGTGGTTACAAAAGAAAAGACATGGTAGCCTTTACTAATAAAATGCTACAAAATAAAAAAAATTATGCATTTTGTGTATTAAGCGTTAAGGCCGTACTACTAACTCCTTAAGCAACGTCAATAACTAAAAACAAAAAAAAGTTTCCTAATGATTGTCCATTAGAAATAAACATAAAAACACCGCTGTTCTCTAATAAACTTTACATAAAATTAAAAGTAAAAAACGTAAATTAAAAGTTAAAAAAAAGAAGGGAGAGGTAGAAAATCACAGCTGAGCGTGAGCGGTTTCTTGCTTCAAAATCGGTCTGGGGCGTTTCTCATCGTTCCCGTCGAAAGGGATAAAGCAGGTTGCTGTGCCGAAGTGCTATCCCTTTGTGTTATTTCCATATTTCCAATTAATTATAGCGAATTTGGGCGCTTGCACTAGTGCACACTGACTGTGCACTAAGGCTTGTTCTTATTGTTAGTTAATTTTTATATTTACAGATCATCTTAAATACTTTTTGAAATACTTCTTAGCCAGTAAAATGATCTGTACAGCATCCATACAGTATGTTTTATTGGCTAAAAAGTTTTTAAACATGTATTTAAGCGACCTTTAATATAAGAATAGATATTATAAACAAGCTTTAGTGTGCTGCACTAGTACAAACGTCCGAATTCACTATAAATCTTTTGCAGTAAATGCTCCCAGGAGATTCAGCCCATAATTTATCGGTCTGCAAAATAAATGACAATGAATAATTAGTACATATACAGTGTTAGCAGTGCAAAGTTTATCTCATAGAGAAAGATACTTACGAAAATGTCGTCTTCATATTCCACATCAGATTTTCTATTTAATCTTTTTATTAAATTTATTGCTCATTCTTCTTGCTCCGTTGAACATAAAATTTTTCCTCTTGCATTTCTGCCCTTCCGTTTAAAATATTATTAATAATTGTGCATTATTTAATTATAAATTCTTGTGCTATTTCCTCTAAGGCCTGCTGCAGAGTAGGACAATGTATCGTCTTCATAATAGATTTATCTTCGTGAAAGATTTGTATTAGTTTTTTCTTTATTTTGCATGTATAGCAGATGTAGGGAAATTCTATTTCTGCAAGTTCTACTTTCTTCTTAATTTCTTCCAAAATCCTGTCACTTTTTACACATTCTGCGCATTCAAAACATTCCATTGCTACTGTATTTCTTATTATATTTCTCAAAATTTTTTGCGCATCTACGTATATTTCAGTGCTCGTTGTTTCTGGTATCGCAGGTTCAGAATATTCCACGTCTGTATTGCCTTCTTCGTTTAGAGACGCTAGGTCACCAGCGTGAAACATTTTTAATAAGGCTAATGATGTACCTTCGTCACTCTCCTCACAATTGGAAGATAGGGATTTCTTAGAGGTCAAATTTGTGCATAGTAGCGTTTTAAAAGATGCACTGAATTGATGCGGCGAAGGATTGTTATTCCTATGACCGTGGTCTCTAACTCGGCTGAAAAAATTTTCCACGATGTCCTGATTAATATATTTTAAATTCAGTGCTGGTAATCCACACTGTTGTAATGTTTTCCACAAATAGATACTGCCTTGGATCGTCCATATCCAATTTTTTAGACATTTTGGTTTATTTCTTCGTAAAGGCCTGTGACTTTCTTGTTCAATGTATTCCATTTTACGAAGTTTTTGTACTGCTTCTTGCCAAAATTGTACGTGTGCACTTGCCGCATTCATTCTGTAACTCTTAACGACAGTTACTACGTTTACGCGAGCGTTACTTTTGTAGTAACTTACGATAATTCCTTCGCGTAAACGGGATTTTGTAGTAACTTGCGATAATTTACTCCGCGTAAACGAGTGATATATCGTAAGTTACTATAGAAGTAACGCTCGCGTAAACGTAGTAAGTGTCATTATTGTTATGATGTCGTTGCACAGGTATATTATATGGAAAAAAACTGCGCAACGTCGTTCAAACGAAACTGTCGTTAAGGGGATGCTGGAGCCGCAGGCGAACTCGATCAGCGTCGATAAAGAAGTGCTCACCGACTATATCTGTCCTTGTATAGACAAGGATATAGACAAGGATAGCACCTAACCTTGCATCTTCCACTGGTCTAAGTAATATCTTTTTTTTTAGGCTTCAAATCTTACTTCTAATTGCACGATATTATTCCTGACAGTTTTTTGTAGAGGGCTGCATCACTATTTTCTATAGAAAAACTGCAGAATTTTTGTATAAAGCAAATATTGTCGTCAGGTGAAGACAATATTTATAAAAATAAAATTTTTTTTTAGTTTATCAGAAAAAATCATGTACAGCCCTCTACATTTTTGTGCGTACTTTAATCGTGTAAAAGGATTTTCCATTCTGTTCAGCCAATTCAAAGATATTGCTTAGACCGATTATGCCTTGTCGCTGTCACGTTATCCATTTTGTGTGTGACGGCCTTAAGGAGTTAGAGAGTCCCCGCGCTGTGCTCTTCTATGCTTTTCTATTGCGTGACGTTACCGACATGGCGGTAGGTAATATCAACGTAGTTCCCATTTTCCGGGGGTCCCATCGCAGAGAGCGCCACTAACGCTGGTCATTATTCTTCCATAAGAGTTTGTAGTTGGGTGGCAGTGCCACGCAGTTCTCGCGCAATTTTCTACGCATGCGCGTCGAGCATGGTTCCATGATTTACGATGACCAATAGGAAAGACTCTAGCAGAATCTCTAGAAAAAGAATTCTCCTATTGGACAAGGACATCGGACGCAATGTGAATCCACCATTATGAAAAAACTTAGCCGCTCTAGGGATTTACATTTTGCAGCGTTCGAAAATTGGAGACAAAGTTGGCGCATGCGCGCGCGGTCGCGCGGCCGTTGGCAAACGCGCTCGATGCTTCAGCCGCGTTCGTATTCCGCCGTGCGCGCTCGCGGCGGCTCGCGAAAACGTCGGGCATCATGCGGCGCAATACCGTGGCGTACTGCGGGATTTTCCCGATCCTAACCTAGATCCAGCCGCGATCGTAGATCCACCGCGCGCTGACGGGTATAGGATCGTGTTCTCGTGATTTCTCAAAAATTTCCGAAGCGTAGGGCGATGTGTCCCAGCTCAGGACAAATATAACGATAATCGACGGAGGAAGGGGAAGAACAGAAGGGAGAGAAAATTCTGAACATTGTAAGAATTCGTAGTGTAATAATTCGTGAAGCTGCCCTTTTCTAACGTATCCGTCAATATTTTGCTGTGAAATGTCTTCTTTTTTAACGCGTCGATCTGATTTGTAGGAGAAAAATGAAGATACGCTTACAATTCTGCACATGTAGCAATCGTATCGCTGGAGAATGTAGTGCGTGTAATTATGGTAAAGTGTGTTTGGCATGAAACTGTGAGCGCCTGACATGTAAACGGATAGTAGCATTGTAATAATAACAATAATAGTACTGTGGATAAAATTTTATTGTTATTCGGCAACGATATCGATCGTCAAAAAGCTAATCTTGATCGCTTAAAATATGAGCGCCGAGGAACGACTTGTCACCGAGGTGCCTAGTAGCTTGAAGAAACTGGCACGTCTCGTCGTACGTGGATTTTACACGATAGAAGATGCATTAATTGTGGATATGTTGGTCAGGAATCCATGTAAGTAATTACATACTGATCTAGAAAATCTTTTGCAATTGAAATAAATATTTTGTTAATATAAAAAAAATATGCCAGGTATGAAAGAAGATGACATTTGTGAATTGCTCAAGTTTGAACGTAAGATGTTGAGAGCCAGGATATCAACGTTGCGAAATGACAAGTTCATTCAAGTGAGATTGAAGATGGAGACAGGATCAGATGGCAAAGCGCAGAAAGTCAACTATTACTTTATTAACTATAAGGTGCATAAAATGATTGCAGGTTTCTTTAATTTGACAGAAAGTACTAATAACAAATGGAACGATGATTTATAAAGCTTTATATCTTTGTTTTAGACGTTTGTAAATGTGGTGAAGTATAAGCTTGATTTAATGAGAAAGAGAATGGAAACAGAGGAAAGAGATGCAACCAGTAGAGCTAGCTTTAAGTGTCCGAGTTGTTTAAAGACATTTACTGATCTCGAAGTAAGTATAGCAATATGGTATAAATGATGAAGTTTTAAGAATTGAATTAATTAAGAAAAAATCAAATTTTACTTTTGATCCTATTTTATTATATTCTTATATTAAGTGATATAAGTGATAAGTGATAATATAATAATTGAAACAGTACAATAGTGTAATACAATATTACACTATTGTAATATTAATTCAAAGTTGGTGGTACAGACAAAATTTTATTAAATTCCTGTATAGGCGGATCAACTTTTTGACATGAGAACCGGCGAGTTTAGATGTACATATTGCCGGGAAATAGTGGAAGAAGATCAGTCTGCTCTTCCAAAGAAAGATTCCAGATTATTATTAGCAAAGTTCAATGAACAGTTGGAGCCGCTCTATATACTATTAAGGGAAGTAGAAGGAATCAAATTGGCACCTGAAATACTGGAACCAGAACCCATTGATATTAACACTATTCGAGGGTACATGTTTTTAAACGTATGTTCATATATTAAAAATGTTTATTTTATTAAAATTAATTATTTTCAATAGTATCGACATGAGAAAACCGAGCAGTCTTAGAGGACCTAACGAACAGTGGTCAGGTGAAGCGACTAGAATGGCAGGCTTCATGGTGGAGGACACCAGAGTGGACGTTACCATCGGAGACGAGTCTCCCGATGACAGTGCGTCGAATCACAGAAAGGAAAGACCTATATGGATGATGGAAAGCACAGTTATCAATTCCGACGGTTCACAGGTATTTTTGTTGTTCTGTCATGTCGTTTCTTTACGGCTCTTATTCTTAATTCGCGAATGTCTTACAGCCTGACGGCATGAATACGCAAGATAGCATCTTGGACAAAGCTGCAGCCACTGCCACAAATACGACGATAAATAATAAGCAAGGCGAGGACATTATGTCGGTATTGCTGGCTCATGAGAAGAAGGGCGGCACCAATTCCGCGTCTATCAAAGCAGTGCTTCCACAGGAATCCAGCGACAGCAGCGATAACGAGGAGGACGCGGAAATGCAGGCAATTGATACCGGTAAGAAAGAATTTAACAAGGGATTCCGACATTAAGACGTTTAATCATTTAAAAGTCAAGAGAATAATAAGATAAAAAATCTCGAAACTGAAAAAATGATGAAAAGGAAATTCACAAAGCATTCAGATAATTGCTAATTAATTTGTATTTTCTTAAATATTACTATTGCCGAACTGATTTATAGGCGAAGTAGAGGCGATGGATTCCGAGGACGATGAATTAGTACCAACCGTGAGTGTCGGTGGCAAGACAGTCGCGATCACCGACGTTAACGACACCTTGATTGCGGAAATGACGCCCATAGAGAAGGAGGCTTATATCCAGACGTATCAGGAATATTACTCGCATATGTACGACTAGACGAAGAACAACGAGAGTCGTCGTCTTCACAATGCTCTGCATAAGACTGATATTGATTTGGTATCGTTGTTCCCTGTAATATTTTGTATAGCCACAAAATATACATATATAATTTTTTATAATGATGCGACGATCTTTCATAGCGACATAGCAATCCTGACAGGATCATCTTGTATGTGTTTCTCTATCGATAAATGTAAGACAGATGCATGTATTCACTATAGCATTTGAAGGATTAATCGGTTTGAAAAGAGAAAAGATAAAAGGTGCGTTTTTACAGTTTCATATGTATTTTCTAATGTAATTGCAACTGAACAATACCGTCAATCAACAGTTTTTTTTACTAATAAATAAACAATTGAATGTGTGGAGTATCGTAAAACCATAAGAAATTAAGTGGGACGAATAATATACCATGTCACTTCTGGTAAGACGGGAAATTCTTAAACTTAACCAAACGAATTATTAGCTTTACTTGACATTCTTTTTTTTGTTCGTCTCGCAACGAATTTCTGTCCAACCACCACCATTGCACAGAAATTCCGAGACGATTTTTTTATATTTAATTATCTTTTCGCTTTTTTTGTATTCTTTTCGTTTTTTTTTTGTTTAGTAACAGTTTCATAATATTATAATACAGTTAATTTTAATAGTGTTCTTTTTTTACCTACATTCACTGAATATAGCTCGTTCACTGAAAATCACGTCAAAAGAATCCAAAAAGACGCAAATTTTAAATGAATTACTTATAATATTTTAAAGTTTTTAATCGTGTATAATAATTCACTTTAGATTTAATGTTAATATCTAAAAGGTAAAGTTGGTTTTAAGGCGAAAAATAATCCATTGTGAGCAAAAAGCTCAGGATTCTTTTGAAATGATCGATCGCAAGGTAAAAAGCGCTAATCTTTCGCTTTCTCTCGCTCTCGCTCTCTCTCTCTCTCTCTTTAATTTACTCTGGTTCGTTTAAGCGCAAACGAGCAAAGTCTTCAAATATGATATTATCATCGTCATCGTTGGCGTAGCAAGAGTTCTCGTACCGTGCCCTGTCGATGCTCTTGCTTTTTTTTAATATGGCATTTTCTCTTTCAATGGCACCTGCAAATGGAAAAAAGAACCGCTTAAATCAATCCGAATTGAAAATTTGAAACGTTTGATTTAAATTCTGAATTGAATCTTGTTCAAAAATAAAAGTAAAATATTTTATCTAATTAAAATATAAGAATATTCTAAGCGACATACCAGGGGTCGGATGCATCAGTTTGAATGGAACATCGGTGACCAGCTCGCCACCCAGAGTACCGCAATTCAACTTTACTCGGATCGAATAAGAAATCACGATACCCAAGGCTTCAGCCGGGCACTTGCCCTCCATTACCAGAGTTGAGGATGCCAAATTTACGTCGTCATCCTAAATGGAATAATCAAAATAGATTTTTCCACATTATTATTGGTTTATATATTGGTACATTATTAGTAATATTAATAATGTTTTATATATTAATATCTGTATTATATTAAAACATTAGTCTTTACATAACTAATATCTTTAAATATATATACTAAATATGATATCAGTAAAGTGTTATATAATCTTTTATATATTTTAGCAGCATAACATACATTGCCATGAAAGAAAAAGAGTCATGGATTAATAAAATAATTAGATTTAATCATTTGAAACTTGTTCAAGCGCTTGTTACGCACTTTGAGATGCCCGTCGAGAGCGATGCCACGCCGATCCTTGTTGCTGCTGGCCAAAGGCACAAGATAGAATTGCTTCGTGAAGGATGCACCCGGTGTGATCGGGCAACCCTCGCGAGTCTCCAAGCTAGCCACGTGTCGCGAAAATTGGGCATTTACCATGGTCACCTCGCAATGTTGTACCACGTACAACTGCGAAGAAGAAATAGCGATAGTAGCAAAATGCGACAAGTAGAAATTTTTTTCAAAATTTTTATTTTAATTTTAGAATATACCTTGATGTTCTTCACCGCCTTTCGTGAATTGTTCGTAACTGTGATGTTCGCCGCAACTTTCTCGCCATGATAGTAGATCTCTCTGTCCAATGTGACTTCCAGATTCAGTTTGCCCTGGGAGAAGGTGAATCCCTTAGAAATCAAAGAGCTGGGAAGTCGGCGGCCTCGCGTCGGTGGAGCGTACTGTAGCTTCTTGATGGCTAATGATACAGAGGACCTTTTGTGTCCCTGACAAAGTAAAAAGCAGGTTATTGCAGAAACTCTGCTTTAAAATTTTAGATACACGTTACTTTATCAATTTGTTTTTATATTATGCATCAACTTCTTTCATTATATATCTTCTTATCTCCTATTTCGATACCTTGTCTTCTTCGTTGTCTGCAACGAATACTTTCACAGCATATTCGACTCCTAGGGGTTTTCCTTGATCATCGTCGCCGGGTTGCAGGGTGACCGAGCAAGGAGCCGTCTGTGGAAAATGGAACGTGAATGGATATGCATTTGAACCCAAACGCTTCAGCAAGCGCTCCTGGATCGTTGTAGTCTCCTGCTTCTCCTTCTTCTGCGGTACTATCTGATCTTGACACAATACTAGCTCTTTGCTGAACTTGACTCCCATGACTTCATCCTCCTCTCGGCCATATCGGTAGGTTGTCGAGACCTAAGCATAATATAATATTACATATTAATAGGAAGTGTACTGAACATCTTTCAGGAATCATCCAAGTATTATATTTTTGCAAGAACGCGCTGAATGTCTTTTATGTTTTACCAACCTGGCCAAAGACCTTGCGCCCCTGAAGGTAATCATTCTCTACGACGATAACACCGTCGATGGGATCAGTATGATCTAGATGGTCGATAAAGTCTCTCTTGCCCAGATATACCGTAATTTTGCCTGAACAAGATATTTTGATACAACGATTATTAAGCGCGGCTTATTAAGGAAGACGAGGTAGCTTGAAGTAGAGTCGAGCGTACTCACCATTAGGAGTGGTCTTCTTGAATACCTTAACGGCCACAACAAAGACCAAAAACAATATAGGGAACATCTGGCTGTTATTTTTTTTTTCCTAAACGAACAAGTGATTTAGCAGAGAAATTTGTTTCCCGCCCAGAAGTGACACGTCCCCGGCACCCGGTCCGGATCCTCATATAGTCTTGCCGGGGCTTCCCTCGCCTCGAAGCCATACTGCTAATAATACTGTTAATAGAATTACTTCGTTATAAAACTAATTTAAGAGGATTGCAAGTTATGTGTGACACATAAAGAGAATCGTCGTGTACATTTTCGATCATTGCGCTTAATAGAATATAAATGTACAACACGCGGTAACACTGCAAGTATTGACATTTGCGTACGCAATATACTTAATCGCGATATTCTTGTACAAACCATAAAGTAAATCGTTTACAATAATTGTCCATTGAACGAAAAGATGGTACCAATTTCATTGGGAGGGAGATGAGTAAAGAATCTCACGCGTCTTCAGTCTTACGTTTATTTCGATAATGAATGTTTACACAATATAATAAGGAGGTATTTTCTGCAGTTTAAACGAAATCCCCTGAATTTTTCAAACGGTCGCTCGTGCGCGTTTCCACAGATTTTCTTCAGTGGTAAACGATACCTATCGCGAGCCTCAAGTAAATATTACTTAGCGTTAATTAATTAAACCCGGTTATATTCGTAATTTATTTCTTCTTCTTTTTTGCACATTCAATAGTCGATAGACAGTCGATGTTACATATATATACTTTTCTGTGTATATGTCTGTGCTCCCAAAAATATTGTGGTAACAGAGAGACACTTTCTTTCTTTTCTTTTGCGCAATATGAAAAAGGCAGTAGTAATTCGAATGCCCCTCGAAATCGTACGATATTGCTTCCTCGACAGTCGGTGACCATAGGCATATAGAGTCGATCGAAGATCATTTTATATTGTGCTTACAAGAACTTTCGACAGACGTTCCACTTGGTGCTCTAAATGCTTATTTTTTTTTTTATATTCGGTGGAATAAAAATTTTCAGGCTGGAACAAAAAAAATGCACGCAGCAACCAAGATTCGCAAGATCCTCATCTTAATCAAATAAAAAAAAAAGAAAGAAAATATCGCGCGCAGAATGTAGTACTACACAATGTAATGAGAATTACTACAAACTATAAAAAATTTTTTTACGACGGCAATAACAGTAAATAATAACATAGTAAATAGTAATAATCGTGACAAACATGTCTAATAATAGGCACAGTTAAAGAGTACGCTATATAGTTATATTCATTACTCAGCACTTTTTTTTTTATTACAACTACAGAAATCGTTGCTACCAGGGAACAGAAATGCTGTGCGTGACGAGATTTTATGAAATCTTTATTCCAAATAGTTACGCTTCACAATGCCTTCGTACAATGCCTACTATAATCTACAATATTATCCCGACACTTTTACAGCTCTCCGTAACGTTTATATCTTAAATGAGATCGTTCTTTTTCTTTTTACAAGAATTTTCAATAAAGAGCGTAAAAAAAATCACAACTGAAAAAAGTATTCAATTTTACCTTGTACATCTATGTAAGTTAAATGGAAAATTTTCTAGTCAAAGGAAAAAATCGTAGAGTTTGATGCGAGCGCATTGTAACTCGCGAATCAATCAAAACAAATTTATAACCATCAATTTAACAAGTTATTACACTAATGTATCCTTGTAGAGATTTCAAGTTTCCAAGTAAAAGTCGTAGAATTATTTAAATTTCTTAATTTACGCAATCATACATTGAATTCTAAACGTCATCCCGCTCCTCGCCGAGCAGTCAGGATTCGAGAAAGGCAATCCTTTTTATTCGCGAATGCACACTGTCTCCTGCCTCGATACTCGCAAAATGCCATCTCACACAGTTGCAATAAGATGCTTAGAGCATTGGTTGCCGTATATACTTGAGCAATATCTAAACTGTCGTAGCGTAAAGATAAACAAACAAAAAACTTACTGAAATGCCTTATTTAGTATTCGACATAATGCTCCATCTGTACGACAAGCACAAAATCTCCAAAATTTCCGCCTAAGTTTTACAATATCCCAAATAAGATAAGAGAAAAATATATCCGTGTAATAAGCTAGAAAGAAATCTCAGCTTTTTCTCTCGTTCTCTCTCGCACACACACACTCTCTCTCTCGCTCTCTCCCTCTCTTTTAGCTGGATATCAAGCCTCGCGGCGCTATAGTCTTGCACTGTGTACACATATCGTATTTTAACCGTAATAACATTTGTACATAAGTAGAATCAGTTCCCTGATACCAGCGCACTTCTAATGTCGAACAGTACAAATATTGTTAGTCTCGAAAGTATACATGGTAGATTTTCATATGTTTACAATTCACCGCAATTTGCTCTCTTTCTCTCTCTCTCTTCCTCTCTACGAACTTACGTTATACTAATCATTATTTTTTCTTCTCATTTCCTTATTTTTCTCTTTTTTTAGTCCTTTTTTTATTAGACACTGCTGAAACCATGGTTCATTATCTTTTTAGAGGCGATTCCCGGAGCGAGGCGGCGCTGCAGACCTCGGCGCAAGCAAAATTTGTCTCACACAGTCGAAATCTGCAATACGACAAAACATTTTTTTTTAATTTAGCGATAGATTTCTGCTTCGTGATATCTCATTAATTCGACGCTTCATTTTTTTCTTTAGAAAAAAAAAGAATGTTCGCAAAACTTACCTAATATTCCTCACAGAAATGTCTTCTTATAAATAAGAATCTTTTCTTATGATAGATCTGGAAGTATACAAAAATCGCGTGTAATATAAGGACAAAAAGCAAAATAAAACGCAAAAAAAGAATTCTTAGAGAAAATACTTACAACTCGGTGCAGCCGCGGACTCGAATCTTTTCTGTAGCTGATCGTACGTGAATTTGACGAAAGCGTCATACTGTTCGGAGAGCTTTAGATGTAAGATCTGATCGTACTCTTCTCGAATTTTCGTTTCTTGCTCCTTGAGCATTCGCTCGCAGATTACACCAACCTACAAAACCAATCTTACGGTCATATCTACAAAGCCAAAACTTTTATATCCTAATAATAATTGATGTATATCTCTAATAAAATAATCCCAACGTAAACAGAAAGTAGATTCGCATATTTCTTAATTGAAGGATGTAGATGATCAAAAGATTCTACCTGTCTAAATGTGAAAAGTGGTTTTTCCTTTCCGCTAGTGTTATGACTAAAAAGAGTTAAAGAAGAGCCAGATGGACCAGAAGGACTGGAAGGTCCCTCCATGTCCGATGAATCGCCGCTGTTGGTCTGGGGATGAAAGTGCAATTGTTTACGTCGCTGCAATCTGCGGATTTCTTCTCTGATGTTGGCTGCCATCTTTTCTGTATAAACAAATGTGCAATAACATATATATAGTATATATATATATAGATAGTATTTATATTAAATATAAATTAACTCTCAGCAGAATGACAATTAGCACAAAGAATGTTTATCTGTTTATAAATATTGTATTTGTAGATAATAATATTAAAAACAACTTCTTGTCCTTTCGGTAATGAAAAAGATAACAAAATGATGTAAGAAAATATTTAAATTTGAAAATTGGAATATTTACCCGAATAAATACTGGGTAGCGATCATGTAACTTTTTCCCTAGAGCGGAAATGTGAAAAGTTTCATGTAACTATCTCTTTCTATTGGTGTTGAATAGAAAGAGATAAACTTTTCACTTTTCACGTTCCATCCTAGGGGAAAAGATACATGATCGATCCCCAGGTGAGAGTTAAAATTCCAAGCTTTCCAATAAAACTTAACAGCTCGTTCTTTTATTCCTCTCACATTTAATTTATATTAACATATTTATCAACATAATAACATGAAGAATCTTATATGTGACCACAACCTAATTGCAAAATAAATTTGTACAACATTTTAATCCCTTTTTTTTTTGAACATTTTAAATATAGTATCGTCCAATCGATGTCTAAATAATTTGTTGTCCAAATAAAATAACTATATTATTTAATATTATATACAATAAAATATATTACATTATAATGTAATAACTATGTCATTCAGGCACGTCGCACGCTACACAATAACGTCTGATAAGATTTGGATCACAATTTAATTACACGCGTATAGCTTTCCGTTTTTGTAAGCGCGCTTGTAATAATTTTGTTTTGTAACAACTTGCCGCCGCGCCATCGCGCGATTGGATTACTTATCGCTTCTCTCACAATTTACTATCTGCCCATTCCGCTCGCGGCTTATTTATCTTATGCCTCATTGTCAGCTGGCACAGTTCTAATGGGCTCTTTTCGTTTCTCCCGACCGCGGTTTTCGTGCTTTCCGCCGATTCGTTCCGCAGGTTTAACGACTTTAGCCCGCGGCGTACCTGAACAATGCTCGTATTCCCCTGTGATTTCCCATCTTTAAACATACTAATAATCGCCCAATCATGTCTCTCGCGCATCCCCGCTGACAAGGCGGACGTCAGCGATAATTCTTCTTCAAAAACGAAACATCACTTTCAATATATATCTATATATACATACACACATAGATCTTTAGAGTGCCGCGTTACCATATACATATATGCCTATACATTATGTCTTGTTGCGCGTGCATGGAAAGTAGAAAACGCGTCTCCCCGGGCGCAACTCCGCGCGCTTCCTCTCGCAGGAAAAATCGCGGAGAGGATGGGAAGAAGAAAAAAAAAAAGAAAAAGGGGGGACGAAAACCCGAATCCCCCAAGCGCGTCCGTTACAACATTACCATATGATTTACATGCCCCCTCCCCCATCCTCACCCCTGGAGTATGGACTCTGCGAATACAGGTTTTAAATCGCTAGAGCTTAGCCGCCCCTACTCGCCGTCTCTCTTTCGCCCGTTCCTTCCTCCTATCTCTTCACGCCCCTTCAAGCTCATTCCCTCGTACGCAATGAAGAAGCGTGCAAAGGAGAAAGAGAGGAAGAGAGATAGAGAAGGGAGCAAGAGAGAGAGAGAAAGAGAACGGCAGGAAGGCACGGGGGAGAGGAGGGCGAGAGACAGAGATAAACACACGGGGAAACGCGACGGGTGCGACGGAGAGCGGGAGAGAAAAAATGGCCGTAGCCTGCGGTGTAATTACCAGGCGTCAATTTGCTGGCTATCTCGCCGAACGGCGACGGTTTCTGCGGCAGCGAGCCGCCGCGCGGCGACGACGCGGACGCGCCCGGCGACGCGCACGACATCGGCATGCACCTCCGTCGCTTGCTGGGCCGGCCGTGGCTGTGCACCGGGTCGAACTCCAAGGACCTCTTGAGCGTGGCGCACGCCATGGTGCTACTGCTGTCGGCGCTGGTGGCGCGGCGTTCTCGGGCTTAAAGCTTACCGTGGGTCGGGTGATCGGGTCCCCCCCGCGTGCGCGAGAGGCGAGAGTGCGACTGGCGAGTCTGACGACTGACTGGACTGACACCCAGTCGGGCACGGGCCGTGGCCCCCCCGAGGGGGAGGTAGGGGGGAGGGCGGGGCACGGGGCCGTCGACGATGGGCGGCCGCGAGAGGGGGGACGGGCGCCGCGTCTCGCGTGACACCAGACACCACGAGTCTTCGTCCAACGGCGTGATACGGACACGGCGAGAGGGTTCCTCGTGGACGCACGGAGACGCACGGCTTCTCGAAATCTGATCGGCTCGCTCGACTTGAGACTTCACGGACAGAACTGGGGCAGAACTCGTAGGTGTACGCGCGCGCGCGCGCGCATGAGAACAACGCCGATCGACGCGCAACTTCCACCAGTTCCACCGACAAAACAAATACTGCGCTCAACGCGATGGCAATATGGCCGTCGTTTCTGGTTACGCGTAGAGTCCCTATATATAGGGACTCTATAGTCTCTGAGTTTAAAGCCTTGTGTACACGATACTAGAAATCGGTCCGAGTTTCGGTTTAAGCCAATCAACTTGCAGCTCTTACAGAAAAGCAGCAGTTTCATTGGCTTAAACCGAAACTCGGACCGATTTCTAGTATCGTGTACACAAGGCTTTAGAAAGAGACGAAGAGTGAGTTTAATCGAAGGTTACAGTTAATCGGAGATGGTGAAACCGGCCCTTATGCTGGGTCTACAATGCGAGTCGCAAAGTCGTGAGTCGCAAGAATTGACCAATCACAGTCGATTATTCTCCTCAAATTCAACTGTGATTGAACAATTTCTTAAGGCTTAGAGCTTAAAACACCTATTGTAGACCGGGACTTATCGATTCTTGTCCAGTAGTCATGGCGCAGGATACAATAATATTTTCTCGGGATTGCCTTTCATCCGCCATGTCTTATTACTTATTTACCGTTCGGAAACTACTTACACCTGGGGTGCACCCTGCCTCTACCACTATTCACCCGAGTCTTCCTTCAGGGTAGCATTTCCGAACGCAGCCTTGACATATAGAAAAACTTAAGCAGTAAAACTTAAGGGGGGAGCACACACTTCTGCACAACGCATAATGCGTAAGCATAAGAAAATTGATTGGTCCATACACATATGCATAAGAAAATAGACCAATCAATTTTCTTATGCTTACGCATTATGCGTTGTGCAGAAGTGTGTGCTCCCCGCTTTAAGCAATAAGAAATCAACGGTATGGATTCACTACCGCTTAGGCCCGTGCCTTAAGTTCTTGACTGTGATTGACTGATTTGCTTACTGCTTGAGTTTTACTGTTAGTTTTTTTAGTGCTGGTCTACAACCTTGCTTTAAAGGGTATTTAAGCTCTAAGCCGTAAGAAATTGACCAATCACAATCGAATATTCTCCTTACATTCCATTGTGATTGGTCAATTTCTTACGGCTTAGAGCTTAAATATCCTTTAAAGCAAGGTTATAGACCAGCACTTAAGGGCCATCTACAATGAGTCGCAGTCGTAAGAGTCGTAAGAAATTGACCAATCACAGTCTATTATTCTCCTTGCGGTCGAAGAATAATGAACTGTGATTGGTCAATTTCTTACGACTCTTGCGACTCCGACTCATTGTAGATGGCCCTTTAGGCCCGGTCTACAATGAGTGTTGTAAGTCGTAAGTCGTAAGAATTGGCCTATCACAGTTCATTATTCTTCGACCGCAAGGAGAATAATGGACTGTGATTGGTCAATTCTTACGACTCACGACTTACAACACCCATTGTAGACCGGGCATTAGACCCGATCTACAATGGATGTTTTAAGTCGTAAGTCGTAAGAATTGCCTATCACAGTTCATTATTCTTCGACCGCAAGGAGAATAATGGACTGTGATTGGTCAATTCTTACGACTTACGACTTACAACACCCATTGTAGATCGGGTCTTATGTGCCACGGCCTTAAGGCCCGGTCTACAATGGGTGTTGTAAGTCGTAAGTCGTAAGAACTGACCAATCACAGTTCATTATTCTCCTTGCGGTTGAAAAATAATGAACTGTGATTGGCCAATTCTTACGACTTACGACTTACAACATCCATTGTAGACCGGGCCTAAAGCAAGGTTGTAGACCAGCACTTACTTGCGCTCGAGTTGATTTCTCTTTTTCTCTCCAACGTGAAAAGAAAAAGAGAAAAGACCTTAAGCCTTGTGTACACGATACTAGAAATCGGTTCGAGTTTCGGTTTAAGCCAACGAAACTGCTGCTTTTCTGTAAGAGCTGCAAGTTGATTGGCTTAAACCGAAACTCGGACCGATTTCTAGTATCGTGTACACAAGGCTTTACAAATGAATTTTGCAAGAAGTTAAAAATAATATAGATACAATACATATAAAGCACGTAAATAGCGTGCGGAGTAGAGTCCCTCTAATAAGAGTCGCGACATCTTGAGTTTCGGCAAAATAAGAGAGAAAGAGAAAGCGATATGAATGTACATATGTTACTTGTATATCGCTTTCTCTTTCTCTCTTATATCTCTTTCTCTTTCTGTTTCACGTACTTTTGCCGAAAATGCGAACCAATCAAAAGTTGCTGCTACGTGTCGCGACTCTATGCCCGTATCAGACTATGGATTGGGATTGAGATTGGATTGAAATTTGACCAATTAGAACAAAGTTTACTAAACTTGAGATCAGTTTTCTCTGTTCTGATTGATTAATATTTCAATCCAATCTCAATCCCAATCCATAGTCTGATACGGGCTTTATTAGAGGGACTCTAGTGCGGAGTACATACAGAGTACACTCGCGCATGCGCCGTACTTAATAAAATACGGAGCGCAAGCCGCAAAGGCCACTCCGCAAGTCCGCACGCCACTCCACAGTCCGCACGGCGCACAGTCAGCACAATTCGTAGTGTGCGTACACCGATAATGTCGATACTCACGGTTTTCGTGGTCGAGCGTTAATTTTACGCGGACGTGTCTGATCGCGTACGGGCGCGGCACGATGTCACAGTGAAGAGCGGCACGGTCATATTTTCAGGACCTCGGGGAACTCGTGCGGGGAAAGGCGGACGTGCATGCATGAGTGCGAGCGTGCGTGCATGCATGCGTACGTGCGTGCGCGTTCGTTCGTGCGGGCGTGCGTACGTGCGAATCTCCTCTCTCCTACGCATCGCCGTCGCATCCTCGTCGCGTCGCGTCGTACGGCGGCGGACGCGCGGTAGAGAGGACGGATTGTAGGTTATGAAAAAATCGCGCAAACACTGGACGAGCGTGAGTAACATATCGACGGTGTGCCTATTGAAGACGAAGCGTAATCGCGCGACCAGTCTCGGGGACGATAGTCTGTTGAGCTTAAACATGAAGGAGCAGGACATACCCGAGTACCTGGAGGGCTGCGGGCTGTCGGCCTGCACGGCCAGCAGCGACATATCGGAGGACGTGGAGTTTCAGATGATGCGCGAGAGCAAGGAGAAGAAGTTCTCCACCGCGTCGTCCCTCGGCAGCAGCAGCAGCAGCCTGGTCGACTCGAAAAAGATCGTCATGGTCAAGCATCCGGACTCGAACAAGCCGAAACCCACCACCAAGAGGGGCAAGCCGATCCGGGCGGAGCTGGACGTGACCAAGGAGTTCGTTCGCTGCCGGGAGGAGTGCGTGAAGCGGCTGGACCTGAGCAAGGCCAGCATCACGAATCTGCCCAGTTCCGTGAAGGAGCTCAAGCACCTACGGGAGTTCTATCTCTACGGCAACAAGCTGGTGACCCTGCCGCCCGAGATCGGCTACCTGGCGAATCTGGAGACGCTGGCGCTGAACGAGAACTCGCTCACCAGTCTGCCCAACACCCTGGAGAACCTGACGTCGCTGCGCGTGCTGGATCTCAGGCACAACAAGCTCAACGAGATCCCGGACGTGGTGTACAAGCTCACGTCGCTCACCACGCTCTTCCTGCGCTTCAACCGCGTCAGGTACGTCAGCGACAACATACGCAACCTGACGAATCTCACCATGCTGAGCTTTCGGGAGAACAAGATCAAGGAACTGCCCACGGGGATAGGGGAGCTGGTCAATCTCATCACCTTCGACGTATCGCACAACCACTTGGAGCATCTGCCTGTGGAAATCGGCAAGTGCGTGCAGTTGTCCACCTTGGACGTGCAGCACAATGAGCTCCTCGACCTGCCGGACTCGATCGGCAATCTGGTGTCGCTGACGAGACTGGGTATCCGATACAATAGATTGTCGAATATCCCGAAATCGTTGGCGAACTGTAAGATGATGGACGAGTTCAGTGTCGAGGGCAATCAGGTGTCGCATCTGCCGGACGGTTTGTTGGCGAGTCTGTCGGGTCTCACGCTGATCACCCTGTCCAGGAACAACTTCACCTCGTATCCAGCGGGTGGCCCGGCCCAGTTCACGAATGCCTATTCCATCAACGTGGAGCACAATCAGATCGACAAGATACCCTACGGCATCTTCTCGCGGTCCAAGCACCTCACGAAGCTGAACATGAAGGAGAATCAGCTCAACGCCCTGCCGCTGGACATCGGTTCGTGGGTGACCATGGTCGAGTTGAACCTCGGCACGAATCAGCTGATGAAGCTCCCGGATGACATACAGTGCCTGCAGAGTCTGGAGATACTGATACTCTCCAACAATCTGCTGAGACGTATCCCGACCACCATAGTGAATCTGCACAAGCTGCGGGTGCTGGACCTGGAGGAGAACCGCATCGATATGCTGCCAAATGAGATTGGCCTGATGACCGAGTTGCAGAAGCTGATCCTGCAGTCGAATCAGATTACCGTGTTGCCGCGCACAATCGGACACCTGAAGAACCTCACGTATCTCAGCGTAGGTGAGAACAATCTGAGTTACGTGCCGGAGGAGGTCGGCACCCTGGAGAATCTGGAGGCGCTCTACGTCAACGACAACCCGGGCCTGCACAATCTGCCGTTCGAGCTGGCGTTGTGCAAGAATCTCAATATTATGGATATTGACAACTGTCCGTTGTCACACATACCAGCGGAGATATTAGCCGGTGGGCCGTCATTGGTGATTCAATTTTTGAAGATGCAGGGTCCCTATCGACCATAATTATTTTATTAAGGTTGTCGTGTTTTACATGTGATGCAGAGTCACGTGGATGTCGATTCTTAATCATGAAAGGCAGAGAAGGAGAGGGAGAGAGAGAGAGAGAGAGAGAGAGAGAGAATTAAGAAGAAATTGTTCAATGACATACAAGAGAAATGTATTTATAATAATCGACCATATACGTATGTCGATTTAAATTCTCATTCTAATGATCTCATTTTAAATATATAACGAAGTAATGAAAATAAACGCTACCCCATTATATTGTACACAACGAATCACACAGATTATTTTGTTTCAATATTGTAAGGAAAAATATTAAAATATCTCTGACTGCAAGAAAAATGAAGTAACGTGTAATGTAAAGATAACACGACAGATAATTTTATTAAATTATGTAAATTATAAAAGATATAAACCGTATTATATATTTTATATTTGCACTTTTAGCTCACGTTTTATATTTTATCAAAACATGATTCGATGTTGATGAGAACGAAACTTATACAGTATTGCTAAAAAAATACTGTATAAAAGTATGTTTTTACACAGTGCAATAAATCGTTTTTTTTCCTTTATATACATGAAACGTAACAGTTCTACTTTATATATTAATGTATTAAGTTTGTTTACTAAAAATATTTATTTTACATTTATTACAAACATATTATGCATATTGTATTTTTATTGCTAACAATCGGTTTAATACTTAAAATAATTCCACGTTTTAATATTGCTTTTGATAATAAATCAATTCTCTTATTACACACAGAAAGTATTTTACGAAGCAGATGACTGTCATAAGAGATATTTTAATGCGTATATTGCAATTAATTTTTAGAACTTATTGTTAGTAAATTACATGTAACAAGTTACTGTTATATTCCATGTTTATTGAAAAAGTTAAACAGTTTAGAAATATTTTAAATCATAATCATCTTTATAAACAACAAAATTACGCGACAGAACACGTGTCCTCACGAAGGAATATAATAAATGTCCTGTCATATAAATACAAAGAAACAAGATAAGATTTTTAATCTGCTAAATGATAAGTGTTAAGAATCGGCATCAGTGACATTTGCTATATTAAGAATTTTGGTTGAAACTTCGTAAAAAGGTGAAAAAAGATATTTCACTAAAATCTTCACTTAAATCTTCACTTAAATCAGGAATTGTGATTGCGAAACGATATACGTAAATTTACACACTTTCTCATTCTCCAATGTCGTATACGCGGTATACTGTTTCTCATTTGTTCATACAATATACAATATAGATGTAAGCTCTTCCACAGAAAATCACTCTAATACAGAAAACTATAGCTTTATCAAAAATTCCATACCGATAATGAAGATTACACTGATATGCCTGTAAAGATAAGAATTTATATAAAGAAAGAGAAAAAACAACAATGACCTATGCGTATGAAGCAAACGGTGTACAGACGTCCAGAATTTGAGATTTACTTTTATTATGTAACTTTACAATAACGGACAACGATTATGCGTTTCGTCGAGATTTACAGAGTAAGTGTAAGGTGAACTCTATGTGCAATTATTCCTATACAAAGTAGCGCGTTTCTCACGGTAATCCGCATCTCTCTCTCTCTCTCTCTCTCTCTCTCTCTCTCTCTCTCTCTCTCTCTCTCTCTCTCTCTCTCTCTCTCTTCATCATCTCTCTCTCTCTCTCTCTCTCTCTCTCTCTCTCTCTCTCTCTCTCTCTCTCTCTCTCTCTCTCTCTCTCTCTCTCTCTCTCTCTCTCTCTCTCTCTCTCTCCCTCTCTCTCTCTCCTCTCTCTCTTCCTCCTCCTCTCTCTCTCTCTCTCTCTCTCTCTCTCTCTCTCTGTTTAAATTAGATAAATATAGATATATGCTGGAAAAAGGGAGAGTATCCGAGCGTGAAATGCATATTACGGTTTGCAGACCATCACAGAAATTTTCGATGCGTCAAAGTGATATTGGACAAGGAAAATGATGACGGCGAAGATATCCTGTAATTGTACAAAAGACGGAAATAACGCGCGGAGATCCTACTCTATTTCATTCATACATTTTGCGCGACAATTAAAGCAACGAATTTGTTCCAGGATGTGCTTTCATTAGATTAAAGAGATTGCGCTGCCAAGTGTAAGCATAAAAAAAAAATAGAAAGAGGCAGGAGACACATTGAGCATTTTCCTGAGATTATATTTTGCTAAGTTCCATAAAAAAGCGATCGATTTTACGGCTAAATTTCATCTCTTTCTCTTCCTTCCCCCTTCTCTCTCACATCAACGTTGTTGTTCTGCTTTTGTCTTATTCGCACAAAGAAATAAGTAGTGCCAATGTAATTATAACGTTACATGTATTATATATCCGTGAATATATTTGTATGCGCGTTATATTATTAATTACAAAATAAGTATTATCGTATGTATATCATATAGATAGGCTCGCATTTAACGATGTGCCTACAGATCTTACGAATCTTGAGGTCTTCTAAGATCTTTATGGCTTATCGATTTCTTCATTCTGAGTGGTCCTTTCACTTGTGTATATGTTACTGAACTGTATTTCTCTATATATGTTAAGTGGCGTAGCCGTGTAACATGTACAGGCTACCGCGCGTCATAACTTAGCGATTGTAATTAGCTAATTCGTCCTTGTTACATCATTTACAACGTCTTATGGCTTACTTAAATGTCGAGTCCTCGTTATCGTACATTTCAACGCTACACGCGATTGTGTAATTTAATTAAATTAATTTAATTAGAATTTAACGCTTCTTCGGTAGGAGGTATAGTTTTATTTAATATTAAATATGCGAACGTGATCGGGATTATCGCACGCTTCGTTAATAACTATCGCAAACTGAGTATACTAATACTTACTTTTTGATACGTGTTCAATCGTAAATCAGGAATGTCCGTGATCTCTCTGTTAACGCGCGATATACGCGAGAATATACATTCGCCGAGGATGATTTGCGAAATTAGAGAACGGCTTACGCGTATGCTTTTCAGCATTGCAAATGCTAGATCATTCAGTGACCGCCGACATATCAATTATCAACGCGTTCTAATAATCAGCTAACGTTCGGTACTGTGAAAACCTCCTTTTACCGTAATTGAGGGTATTAATTCCGCGAAAAGGGAAACGTCTGCCATGCCATGTCAGAGTAATCTTTACTGTCCGTGAATAGGCAATAGGTATATCTTGTAAAAAAAAAAAAAATAATTGCAACTACTATGGCTGTGTAATAAAATTTTTATTCAAGTGCTGCAATTGTCCCTATAATATCAATTAATAGTCGTTATCACGTATTCTTTTTTTCTTTGTACATCATAAATTTCAAGCCCTTATTTTCCATTGCGCAGCAGTTTCACCTAGAAAGGGAAATTTTTTTCGATGTCTATCGAAAGCCGCTCGATAATCAATTATACATGTATGTTATCCTGATTTTTTTTTCTTCGATCTTCGACGTGACGAAATTTGAGATGAAACAGTTACCACTGTAATTTGTAATTTACCAATTCCATCATTATTCGAATAAGCGATGAATTAACTAAAGACTCTCGATATTAAAATTAGTCCCAATTTCTATTTTGATTCATTTCTATTTCGAATATTTTGCAGTCTATGAATATTAGCAGAATTTTTCTGATATTTTCTTTTGAAAATTACATTATTTTTGTACACTTAATTTTTAAATACTCACATTATGCTCGTCGGAGAGTTTAAAATTATTTAATTTATCTATTACCACTCAAAGTGGTAGAGCCAAAACGTATGACTTATAATTTGTATTAAATCATTAATTAAATGTTACATAACGTTAACTCATGTACAATTAACTGCGTTTGACTCGAAGCTCATTTTTACTTGTTACTCATTAATTCTATCGTTATTTTATTAGATGCGTTTTGAGATCTATTATCAATTATACAATCCATTATCCGTTATTTATTATTGTGCGAATTGTGAATCGTGCACATGACGACGACACTTGAATCTGGACTTGGAACTTAACAAATTCTCCGTTCGAAGTTAACAGAAATATTCCTTCACACTGAGGTTCAATGCGTTACAAATTTCGTTTCTATATATGATTATACACTTTATATATGTGTATCTATTTGTATGCTATGGTATGTATCTAATTTTTCTGAAAGAGCGGAATACGCACCTCGCAAAAATCACGATGAGATTTGTCTCTTGACTTTCCATCTTAAAGTAAGAATCTTTGTCGCTGAAAGATCATCGTATGTAAAATACATTAATTTGCAAGTTCTTTCCATTAGATTATACATATACACGGTTCGACGTTGTCGGGCTGCGAATTAAAAGTGATCAGTGATGAACTCGTTGGTGAGTCTCGTTTTACAAAGACTATATTACCTTGTAATCTGTTACGACGATACGAGCGATGCGACACGCTTGCGGGGGAGGGGGGGGGAAAGACACTAAAACTTAATTAGTACAACTTAAAAATGCACGTCGGAGCGAACGTTGCGAAGGTTCTTGCTAATTAATGAGTATGTCAAATATTTTAAGTCTGAAAGTGAAAACTTCTTTCATTGTATTATATAGGATAAAGGTTGCGACACACACATACACATAACGGTCGCCATGAGCTCCCACTTACGCGAACTATTAATAGTGAAATGCGTCTTATCGAAGACGTAAACGGTTCATCGATATTAGACAAAAGATTTTCTTTTTTTTTAAGTATGACGTAATTCACTTGACGTTATGTAATGTTATGTATAGAAACAGTGCGCGTACACCGTGCGCGTTATCTGGAATGGAAATCTTTGAATTTTAGTAATAATGTAGTTTCGTATATCTATTGCTTTTAATGTATTTTACACGTTACTACGTTACGTGTTATCTATAATTACAGAGATGTGCGTCAATGCTTTTGTAATGTTTTTAATTCTGTGCATCTCGATGTTCATTTATTGTTGCAAAATGTTAAATGAAGGAGTTAAGTGAAAAATATTAAACCACGCGGTATCAATATCTACATATATACATGTATGTACATATATTTTAATATATATATAAATTAAAATATTCAAATAAAAAAAACAAATGAATTAAAAAGAAATATTTAAAATTCTAAAATCTTAGCATTCGCAAGTTTCTCAAACAAGAAAGGTTTTCGAAAAAATAATAAAAAAATAAAAAAAATACGAACATTAGTATGTTCTACATTTAAAAAGTACAATTTAAAAAAATATGTTAGATTGATTACGTTAATGTTTTTACGATATTATCTGAGCGATCGTGACGTGGCGATCGTTTAACAAATTAGTCTTTAGATATTGTAATGAAAGTCTTTTGCATGTGAAAAATTCATCAAGCCATTCACATGTAAGTTGCCAAGATCGTTGATATGGTATAATCCATTGCGATAAACTGTTAAACAGTTAAAAAATAAAGAAGCAAAAATTGATAAACACGGCACATAGTCCACGTGGTTTGCAAGTGATAAATTTACTGTGACGTTTGCAAACGCTCAGTACACTATTACGAGAAAATAAATGCTTGTCGAATAGTCTATTGCGCAACACACGATATTGTGTTAATTGTGTACAATTCCAAGAATGTAATATTAAATGTAATTCAATGTACATTGTACGCGGAATGCTGTATAGATATTTCTAAACACGCAAATATATTATAAAATATTTTCCCGAGATTCACACGTTTCTTCGATTCTTCGCGCGATCTTTTTCCGATCCTCCTGACATTCGTTTAAAACTTTTGCGTATTTTTTTTTAAGTTATTTTAACATTTTATTCTTGGATTATAATGTAACACAGCTAAGATAATAATTAAAATAAATCGTTATAATAATTTTTTATTTTATGTTATAATAAATTTATAATATCTATGTTGGAAAGCAAATTCCTTGGTCATCTTTAAACGTCGAATATGTACCTACTTGTCTTGATTGTTAATCATAATTATTGCTTATGCTCACGGTACTCTTGAAATCTGATGGAAATCTCACTGCGTTTCTTTAGAGTAAAATTTTTGAACTTCTCGTTGCTCGTGAACTGTAAACATTAAAACGCATGCCTCGTTATTGTTGCAGTGTAATAAAATAGCCAACAGAGAAAGGAAATAATCCTGATTACCGTATTCGAAGTGAACATAATACTTCTTTCAAGGGACAACTGAGGATAATTCGTAGGAATCGTAAATACTAATTTCTTCTTAGGCGTAACATTCAATTTGTTGGTCTCCACTTGTTCTGCATAACAAATACTCATATTGACTTGATATTCGCAAAAATCAATCGAACAGTATTCCAATAAAAATGATACGTCAAAGGAATATTTTGCATCGATCAATTACATAAATTAATTAAATAGATTTGAACGGTTTATTATCCAAATTATATTGGAACGATTTCGTACTTGCGTGGCCTGGATCATTCTTATATCGTTTGATTTTATTTATATCATTAGGAATTACTTCGTCGTATATCGGCATCGATATCGTCTCGCGTTTGCACAAAGACTCTGAGGGACGTATCAGTCTACAATTGAGTAACAAATATTCGTACAAAGTTATCATTATGATTGTTTTAAAGCGTCAGTTGTACCCTCGCTATGTATAATATCGTTATGAATACACCATACGCACTTCAGTAATTCTGTAATATTATCCGAAGTTAGTTGCAACTTTCGTAATTTCGTTAAGGCGCTCTCCACCTCTCGTTTGACGTCCTCTCCCTGATTAAGATCAATCATTTCCGCTTCGATAACTTCGATTTCGTTCGTGAGCTCGATCAGCTCGGGGTTCCTTTCCGTAACTAACGGAATTACTTTCGGTTTAATGAGCGCGTGCGAATGAAAGAAGCCGAATCCTTTAAGGGTGACCCCGACCGTAAGGGTGACCCGAACTTTGATTAACTTATATTGGCAATTAACTTAGGAAAGTAATACTATTTTGTTGATGTAGATAGAATTATTAATTTTTTATTGTTTAATATATTATATGAAAAAGGATTAGATTAGGGAAAACGAATTATATAGTTAAATATTATATTTTAAGTAATTCAGTCGGTTAATTAAATCCTCGATTAACTTAATCAAAGTTCAACCGAATAAGCTGCTGATAAAAATGTTTAATCCTTATTATATGATACCTGCACCATCTTTACAGTTGCTTCTTTGTTTCGCACAGTCCATAACGAAGGGGTGATATTGAAAGACAGCAGAGAAATCATGTTCGCGCGAGAATTGCCATATCTGTTCGCACAACGAATCCTCCAGCGACCATACTTGATAATTTAATTTCTCCTAAATTGAAAGACAAAAAATATCCCGCGCATTTAATAGCGATTCAGCGATATAATTATATTACAATAAATAACCGATTATTGACTATTAAGCTTGGTAAAAATTAAATTTATACAACAACCTGGGAAGAAAGTTTTCAATATATTTATATATAAAATATGTCCATATATATGTTTTCTTTCTCTTGTATAGTCTCTGATTCGAATATACAAGAAAAATAATAGAAAGAAAATTTAAAAAATAATTAAAAGAATAATTATCGCATTTTTTTTTCAAAAAAGTGAAGTTTGAGGAACTGAGAAAAAATTGCCCATGTATGTAATATAATCATATATGTGTATAAATGTTATAATCGTATATAAAATATAATTATATTCGATTATACATAGAATATTGTATTTTACTTTTTGTAAGAAAAACAATGCAAAAGTTTTTTTTCTAATTATTTTTCAATTATTCTTCTTATTAGTTTTTTTTATGTATGTATACGAACAGAGATTATACAAGAAAAAAAAACACATAAATGTTATGTATAAAAAATTTTTCCCGGGAACTAATTAAATTTATATTCAAATTTGTGCTTAATTATATTCAAATTTGTACAACTATAATATCTTTTATAAATTAATATGCAACCACAATAATAATAATTTTTTTAAATTCTTTAACAAATTTTAAAATTATTTAGTTAAAATATTGTAGGTTTATTACCAGCTTTCGTTTTTCTTCCTCCAGTATCTTTTCTCTCTCCAGAAAACTGCCCTGGTACATATTTATTACGTCCTTCATGATTCTCAATTCTACGTTTTTATTTCCGTATGCGATCAGAGAAGGATAAGAGACAGGGTTTCTCGCGTTGTTCATGGAAGCGACGTCCTTGAAATCGGTCATCTTTGTCGTTCGCCACATCAAAGTAGAATGGAACTATCTAAAAATTATAGCTATATATATTATTGTTACAAAATTGCGGGTACGTACAAAGCGTTCCAATGGCTTCGTACAACGATTTCGAGTTTACATTTAAATCGCGCAATGCATAGATTTATAGCGTTTTCTACTGGGAAAACTAGTGCAACACTGGTGCACACTGAGTGCAATTTTATTGTTTATTGTAAAAATCAGTTCACATATTTTTAGTGTTTAATGTTCCACTGTGTTTAATTTGACAAATTTTTATCAGTAGAACATTAAACACTGAAAATGCGTAACCTGATTTTCACATTATAATATAGAACAATAAAATTGCACTCACAAGTGTGCAAAAGTGTTGCACTAGTTTTCCCAGTAAAAAACTTTGAAGTCGAAGACCATTCGTTCATGAGCCGACTTCCGCCGGGATTCGACCACCGCGGCGTATCGCCAAGCGATTGGTCCACAATTCGACCAATAAGCTTGCGACTTGCGAGAGTCCAATCAACGAATGAGGAACCGTCGCGTCTCGTGACGCGCATTGAGAACCGCGTTCGTCGATTCCTCGGCATGTAAACAAATTAACAAAGTTCAAAACACGAGACCGCATGCGAGATCTCGAAACGTGATTACGACCGTGCGTTCCGAGGATTCCGAGACTTCTTGCGGGCCTTGGCCTTGTTACGCGGTTATTGGAGGTTAAGTACGCGGGAACGAACCGACCATGAACTCGAACGGGATAAAGCTGATGAAGAAAGCGTAAGTTACTTTCGACGTAGTCTCGCGAGATCGGAGGAATATATCTTCCAACCGTAGACTTGAGATATTTACGTGTCTTCGACGGTCCAACGTGTCGAAACGAGGCGGGGACGTATTGTTGTAGCGACTCCTCTCCAATTTTTCTCTTCGCGTTTGCAGCGACCCGTATCCGCAGGGGGTGCGATGCCAGAAGTGTCTGGAGATGGGACACTGGAGTTACGAGTGCAAAGGCAAGAGGAAGTACCTGCACAGATCTTCTCGCACCTCGCAGCTGAAGAAGGCTCTTCAGCAGAAGCAAGAGGATGACGATAAGTATGTTGTTTGAGTCCTCTTATTACGCACAAACGTCCCTGGACGTTTTTTATCGAATTATATATCCTTTCCAGGAAGGAAAATTATATCTTGATTAAGGATATTTTACTTAACAAGCTAGAGTACTTTAGGCAATAATGTTTTCAACTTACAACTTAGTCAGCTTATCTCCTTCTGACTAAGCTGACTAAGAATTGTAAGTAAACCCCCAACAATTATAAAGACAAAGTTCAGGAACTTTTTAAACAGCCCTTGTATATTAGGTATTTTTGAAAATGTGATCTTGATGCAAGGTAAAATATCTTAAACATAGTCTGGATAAACTCGATGGATCTAATAAATTAATGCATTGTGTTGTGTTTTAGTCAAGAGCAAAATGAAAAAGTAAAGGGTAATGTCAGGAAGAAAATGAGAAAGGAAGAGCCCAGCAGTTCGAGCACCTCGAGCTCCTCCAGCAGCGAGAGCAGTAGTGATAGTAGTACCAGCAGTTCCTCGTCGGACAGCGAATCGGACTCTAGCGACAGTGTGTCTAGCAGCAGTAGTAGCAGTAGTAGTAGTAGCAGCAGTTACGGTTCCTACAAAAAGAAATAGCACGTACAGATTGTAAGGTGAACCGAGAAGAAATCTCCTTTTGATTGCTCTGTCCTGCCTTTGACAAAATAATCATCGTCCTATCTGAGCACAATGTCATTTTGCCTTGAGCGGGATAACTCGAGAGAGGAAAGAGCTGACGGACAGTAGAATACTTGTAACAAAATTCTTTATGCCTCTTGTACAAGGTACATGTGTAATTTGTCAACAAATAATTTTTACCTCAACCTTTAAGTGTAAGACATGCTTGCTTAAAATGGAATTTTGATGATTACTTTCTATTTTTTAGTTTTATAATCTAACTACATGTTAAGATGACTTGTTATATTTCTGCTATTCAGCTTTTATATGACGTATGTATGATATATATGTATCTTACTATATGAGACTATTTTCTTCACGTTACTTTATGAGAATTCGCATTGCGTTAATAGTAATCACGTTGTTTCTTTTCATAAAGGCTTTAGAACTTAATATGGAATGTAAATGTGAAAATCAATTACTAGTTATTGTATAGAATTGATATTTAAATATAATCTATTATTTTTGGTACTGCTGTACGCACATATATAGATATATGATAGAAATGATAACGGTTTGATTTATTAAAAACACAGTATATTTAATGACGGTAATTGCAATGATTGTATTCGTGTGACAGTATTCAACAGAGTGATATTAAAAGATGTTAATCAGTGCTCTGTCAGACATCTCAACGTCAATGTGTCGATATAAAAAGTTCATGTGTGGGATAGAAAAAAACATCGCTGTTTGTTACGTATAATTCAAATACATGTACAAAAAATACACAACGCCGCTTTTCTTCGGATTAATCTTCGATACCTTCAGGCAGAGTCTGCACTATTACTTTCCTCCTTGGCTCGTAGACAAAATTGTTCGTCTTGAATATGTCACTCTCGTAAAACGGATGTAGATTATGTATGTCAATTTGCTTCGCCTGCAATCATAAAATACTAGTATCAGCGTGAAACGCTTTATCTCCCACACGGGGTTGTAAAAATGAATGAAAGTTGTCGTGTGAACATTTAAATGATGTAAGATAAGATTCTTATGTAAACTATTTTTTTAACCTAGTTATGACAAGATAAAGAAATTTTTCAGTCCAAACCATTTTGACATAATTTTTAATTAGTTATGTATTTGTGTTAGATCCTCATATTATTTCCGTACGTATCAAATGTAACGTAATCGTTTGCATTACCCGTTCCAACAGATCCTTCTCCGAGATCTCGACGGTCGTGATTCGTCCGCCGTGCAAAGCTTTTTGAAATGCCAGAGTATCCAATGTGATTTGTCGTAGTATGTAATATAAGAGTTCGCTGTGATCTTTCTTGTACGATAGATATTTCTGGAACGTCTGTAACAAGATGTGGATTAAACGCAGTCTTCAAGATTACAAGCAAAAATTAAACGCAGATTGAAAGGGTAAATGAACAAATGGAAGTGAAGAGATACCTGACGCATAGATTTCATAACGGAATATTTCTGCGTGTCGACAAAACTATCGAGGATTATTCTAATAGCTAGATTCATATCACTCTCCTGAACGTGATCCCTCAGATGCATCTTGGCGCTAGCCTCCGCCATACGAATAATGCTCTCAATATGACGCACGGTAATCGGCAAACTTCCAGTCGCCTAAAATGTAATAACGAGATAAAAACGATATTGCGACGCAGCAAAATCTTTTTTTCAGTAGTATTTAATATTTTCTTATTAATTTTTTTTTCAAGAACATATATAGTTGACATTCTTGTTTTACTGGCTCACCAAGCTTTCCTGTCGCAACTGGCTATATAGTTTCGCCACTTTGTCTTCATCGATGCTGGTCAGCTTTGGATGTACGTTCTGCTTCGCGTAAACGATGTATTTTTTTAGAAGGTCTTGTGGAATGCACAGACCTTGCGTGGCGGGATCCAACACTATAGCTTGCGTCCTCTCTGATCTCTCCGCGCTATCCGTCGGATGATGCTTGATGTGCGAATTTACGACGAACTTGGCCAGATGACGATCCTGCATAGGATCAATCTCGTCCTTGACTATGCACAATACGTCAAATCGTGAGAGAATCGGCTCCGATAGATCCACCTGTATATAAATTTAATACTTAATATATACATAATTATATGATTTGTTCTACTTGTTCGTAATTTCACAATTTTAAGAAAAATTCAAATTTTATAATACTATAATTCTATAATTTTATATTACCATGATCGTATATATTTTAAACTTACAATTTCATTTACGAGTTACGATTTTGTGTAAACGTAAAATTAAAGAATTCTAAAAGTACATACATTTTCTGCAAAGGTCATACTAGGGTCGTATCGACCACCGATAGGATTAGATGCGGCTATCACTGCGCATCTGGCGTGAAGAGACGTAACGATACCGGCCTTCGAAATAGAAATACTCTGCTGCTCCATAGCTTCGTGGATAGACGTTCTGTCCTGATCATTCATCTAGGAAAAATAAAAATTACATTGTAATTGCTTCTAATAACTATATCATTATACTTATCAAATAATATTAAAATTATAACGTAAATTACAGATGTGTATGTAATTTTGATACTACATATAAGTAATCTATATATAGATATTAATATGAAAGCTATAAATACTAATTACTCTCTCTTTTTCTAACAATAATATTGATAATATAAAAATACGATACTTATAGTGTTATCAATACGTTACTAGTTATACAAATTATATAAATTTAACAAATTGATAGACGGCGATACGAGTCAGGCGCGGTACGTGGTGCGCAAGTAAAGAAATTAATAGTTACAGAAGTAACGAATTACAATGTATATATATATATATATATATATATATATATATATATATATATATATATATATATATACATATATATATACATATATATATATATACATATATTCCAACTTAATAAACTGCGCGCCGATTATTTGTCGGACTTGAAACACAGCTATCGTTGGAAAATTAATACCCTTCCCTCCCCGGAATTAAATCTACACGATTTAATTATTTAAAAAACTGTAAAGAAATTATTGCGAAAAATATTACCTCAGCCAGGATAATAAATAATTAAATCGTGTAGATTTAATTCCGGGGAGGGAAGGGTATTAATTTTCCAACGATAGCTGTGTTTCAAGTCCGACAAATAATCGGCGCGCAGTTTATTAAGTTGGAATATATGTATATATATACACACATTGTAATTCGTTACTTCTGTAACTATTAATTTCTTTACTTGCGCACCACGTACCGCGCCTGACTCGTATCGCCGTCTATCAATTTGTTGACATTTTCACGAGTCTAATGATATATTTATATAAATTCGTACTTTATCGAACTCATCGATGAGACATATTCCGTGATCGGCGAGGACCAAAGCCCCGGCTTCCAAGGTCCATTCTCTGCTGATCGGTGATCTCCTAACGTAAGCGGTCAAACCAACGGCCGAAGCGCCTTGGCCTGTGGTAAAGACAACTCTCGGTGCCGCTTTCTCTACGTACTTCAAAAACTGCGATTTAGCGGTGCCAGGATCTCCGCACAGCAGAACGTTTATATCACCGCGAAGCTTGTGCTTATTACCTGTACATCGCAACAAATGCAAATAATAGAAGAGAAAATGCATAAACAGAAGATAATTCGAAGAAGAAATAACTACCAGGATTCTTCGGCTCGCCACCGAATATCGCCAGCGCCAAGGCTCTCTTGATATTTTCGTGGCCATAAATCGAAGGTGCGATACTCGTGACTATGCGATCCGCGATGCGTTGATCTTTACTCAAAGCGAGTATACTTGAGATGTCCTCTTCCGTCAGCGAGTCTACAATTTCTTTCGAATCTTTGACAAATAAATGATTAGCTAATAGTACTGTGGAGAATACCGGGAACCCCTGTAATACAAAAGAGATGTAATTAGAATTTTATCCCCGTAAAAAACTACTCTTGCAAGATACATGCCGCGAAACAGTGGTAATTAAAAATATGACGAACGTCATGCGAGGAAATATAATTAATTAATATTATTACGCCCGGGACTCATTCGCGTGTCGCATACACTCCTCACACTCGCGCGCTGCGGAATCCTAGCGGAAATAACTAGACTCGGTTTTCAAGAAAGAATTTATTTATTTGACAATAGATACAGAGGAGCACAAAGCTGCACATTCACAGTATTCACACGGCTTGATATCTCAGCTCTGAATCACCATGACTTCTACTTGAAAGCTGTTCAATTCGGCTCGAATCTATCGGGTGTCTCAGTACGGGCGTAACACTGCCTTCTCTCTTCTAGATTGTCATCCTGACAATCAACTCAGACAGTCCCTTGGCACTGGCAGGATCCTCTTCTCAGTGCAGATTCCAGAACATCAAGACGGCTTCTTGCTCTACCTTGAGCTGCTGCTACAGGTTACTGGACTCCATACTTTTTTTGGTCAATCTGCCTGAAGGAAGCCTACGTCCTCTTCTTCGTAGGGAGCAGATTCCAAGGCAGGTCTCCAGTCGGCATCTCTTTCTGAGAGAGTGGACCAGACTTCCTCCAAGGCAACCTTTCAACTACTCCCTCGCAGAGATCCCATTGTTCGGACTCACTCAACGCAGATTTCTCTTTTTCCTTCCCATGAGTCTTCAGAAGTCGTCGTTCTCCTCTTCGAAACGTCGTTCTTCCTCGAAGATCTTTGGGCAAGGGGCAAGGGGGAAGATAATTTTCTGTGGATTCTTTGTCGTCAAGAGACTCTCCTTGTTCTTGTATCGATATTTGCCCTCCGGTCTCACGGGAAAACCACAGATCAAAAACCGTGGGAGAGGCAATCTTCTTTTAATTTGCAGTCGAAATCTTCCCATGAAGTGAACTAAGGTGTTAGTAAGCGCAAATTCCCTCTGTGCCTGTTCCTCACGCAGCTGCCGCATTTCCTGAAGCAAAGTCGCTGTCTCCGACGTAGGCTCCGGGTCTCCGCTCGAGGCTTTTTCCTCGTTGCCGTCGTCTTGACCATAATTCACATCGCTCGACCGATCCCGGGACGAGCTCCCAAAATGTTGCGCCCGGGACTTAATCGCGTGTCGCACTCACGTCCACGCTCGCGCGTTTCGGAACCCGCAGAAATAACTCGGCTTATGAGAAAGAATTGATTTATTCGACGATAAATACAGAGGAGCACAAAACTGCACGTCTATATGGCTCGACGTCTCAGCTCTGAATCACCATAACAATAAATAACATCTGTTTATCAACAACTACCCGTTGTCACGGACAACGCTTCGCGACTTTTACTTGAAAGTTGAAGGCAGCTCGATTCGGTTTGAGTCTCAGCGCGGGGGCGTAACAATATGTACAAAATTTAATCTTACCTGTTCAGTATTCAAAGAACCGTCGTAATTATTGGTGTAAACAGCTGTAACGTCTATCTCGTCTCCTGGTTTACAACGATCGCAAAGATCGGACAGCAGAATGCAATCTTTGCTGCGCGGTATTCTGCCAGCGGGTATTCTACCTGGGGATTCTTGTATCGTTATCTTTTGATAATTTCTATATATAGTTTGCTCCATATTGATCTAAAACACGCGAAATATTCAATGTATATAAAAGCGATTGTTTTTAAATAATTAGATGTAACAATTAAACGTAAAATTCTTCGGCTTACCGTGAATGGACCGACACTCTGACACTCGGGACAAGAGCCTGGTTTAACTTCTGTGTTTTGAGATTGGACAAACGGTCCGAGAACGTAGTTACATTTCGTACAATCGTACTTCACTATTGATAATTGCGGCAGGACTCCCGTAGTCGCCGTTACAACTCCAAGAGTTCGAACCAATTGATTCAAGTGAAGTTTTCTATTGTAACAAAGTAAAAGTGATATAATTTTACACATGTTCGATTTGTATTGTTAAGTTTGCAAGCTTGATAAAATGGTATGAATTAAATGATGTGTATCAAGTATGGATCCTTACCTGAACGTGCGTAATTCTTCAATCAACGGCAATTCCGATATTCTCACATGAATTTCCGACGTGACTCTCTCGTAACTGGGAAAAATTGTAAGCACCAATTCTTTCGCCACTTCGTCAAATATCTCGAGCATTTGAAATGGTGCTTCTGGTAAAAAATAGGCCAAAACATGTTCCTTACTGGCGAGAATTGGAAATTCCACTACGAAACTGGACTATTAAAATAAACATAAAAATGTCCTATGAAATAAAAACTGTTAAACAAAAAATAAATATAAAACTTTGAAATGAGAATATTTTATCTCTTTAAAAATAAGAAAATCTCATATGTATAAATATAAAAGATTGTAACACAAGGTATAAAATAAAATAATTCTATAATTTTAGAGTATGATAAAAAATTAATTAAATCAATGAAAGACAAAATATATACTTTTTAAATTAAAGCTTTTATTATGTTAGAATTATATAAGATTCGATGTATACCTGATTACTCTCACACATATGGCGAATACGCTCTTTATACATGTATTGTCCTTTGGAATTTGTATGAGCCCGAAGGAAACTTTTAAAGCGATTTGAAATTTCCGTTCGTGGTCCTAGCATCATTACCCATTCCTTTACTGAGTGTCCTTTGGTATCCTCTAAGTTTTCGATGGATTCGATCATCTGAAACAACGAATGGCGCTCGTTATTTAAATTGTTATTTAAAAAGATACCTTTATGTGGGATGGTTGAGAGATTCTTACTTCTGCATCTTCTAACATGCCAGTGGCAGCCTTTTCAGCCATACGACGTCTGCGTGCCTGCACGTCTTCTTCGTCAGTTTCATCTAAAAACACAAAGGAAAATATCTGTGTAAAGATATTCAATCATTTTGTAAATATAATTTTGAAATTTTACAGATTAATATATCAGAATTAATTTAATTGTATATACAAATTGTTTTCTATCTTTAGATATTAATAAATGATAAAATAAAATTACCATAAAGAAGATCGCGGTCATCCCTTATGATACCAGCCGCACGATCTCTTCTTCGCATTTCTATTTCCGCAGCTACACGGTCGCCTTGAGACAGCTCTGAGTATTCTTCGTCATCCAATAGATTGGGATCATATCTGTCCAGTGCTGACATAGGCCGATAATCCCTGTCATAATAATTATAATTTTATTATTATTGTTAAAAATATAAGTTTATTGCTATTATTGAGTATTTCTCTCACACACAAAATAATAAAACTAGATATATTACTCTTTCAAGTAATGCTTTTTAACATTTGTTTGTTAGATATCGAATGTTGATGTATACTTATTGTAAGTTAGTTTACTTTACATATATAAAAATGGACACTTTAGAAATGTAACATCCTTACGCCTCCATATTGTCTCCGAATAATTCCTCTCCCTCTTCTTCCTCATTATTAGCATTATTTTCTCCATCAAGTAAATCAGATTCATCCTCAAACGGCTCATCTATATCAGGTGCAGGAGAAGTTTGTTGGCTCATTGCATCGGTGTGTCGTTCAGAATGTATAGGAGAACTTTGACTCTTGTGTGTACATGAAATAAAATGTTACACATACTTCATTTTTCTTAATTATAAATCTAGTAAATCATATTATTATTTAATGCATTCAATACATGTATATGTTGAGACTACATAACTAAATGTATATTGTTACATATATACATACATACACGCATGTTTACAAAATTTTTATATACATAATAATATATATTTATATGATTGTCAGACGTAATATATATTATACTTGTATAATTATCTCTTTTTACTTGCATCTTACGCATAATTATGTCATGCTGTTGTATTGGTTTCTATGCGCACGTGTATACATGCGTGATATGCGTCAGTAATAAAACAATAATTCTTGAAAGTTTACCATGTTGCTGTTTACGATACGCTTTCCGCCGCGAAAGAAATTCTCCTTCTATATTATTATAAGATGCTCGATGTAGCTAGAACGTTCTTACTTTTGTAACAGAACTGGCGAATCGAGAATTGTCACACAAGCCCACACAAGCCGTCAAGATCAAACCTAAAGAAAAGACATTACACTTGGCGGGAATACTTTGTAAAGAACCGTGCCATAGAACGTCAATAGCAAAGAAAGGTAAGTGTGTGGTAAGTGCGTCGCGTGAAATTCCTGACCAATAAAATGCGATCCAGGTCCAATGCCGACGAATCGGCTTTCATTTAACCTTACAAGAATATACTATACGAACTTTTCCGTGAAAAAGTATATAGATTTAAAAATTTATGAAATTATTTTAGCTATACTTTTTTTCTTCTGGAAATCGGGATTCGCATATTTCTCAAATATAAAAGGCATTAAAAGGCAAGATTAAAAATAATATATGTAATAGTATATTTTCTAAGTATTTAAAATATTCTAATCGATCGCTATAATTAAAAAAAAATCGCTTTTAATTTTTATAACTGCCTATTTCTGCAAGTTATAAATAATTTCAGAAGGGAGTATCAATATCTTTTTGATGTTCAGTATGTAACATTTTTTTTATTAAAATGTAATATAATTTATTACAAAATATAAAACTTATATAATATTTAATGAATTTCACATTTTAGATGTACATAGAGACAAACATTTCATTTTTTGTGTGTGTAAAATATTGTATATTAGCCAAACAAATTTATCACGCATGTTTGTTCATCTTACGATTAGTTTATCATGCGTGTATGTTTAGCTTTTAATTGTCAATTATGATGTTGGCTTAGTTTACACCGTAGATACTTTTAATACGGGTATCAAGCTGGTGCGGACTAAGCGTTAAATACGGCCGATTTACATCAACCGTATTAAGTCATATTTGGCCTAGTTTACACCAATCACTTGATACACGTATTAAATAGTAAATAACTAGTAAATTTATAGTTTGATTATTGGCTGATCAGCTCAAATATACTATTTGATACGCGTATCAAGAGATCATGTAAACTAGATCTACTATTCTGATACGCCGTCGTTTACATCGATCGTACCAATGGATTTAGTCCGAATATAGAACTTGGCGTACTAAACGGTCGATGTAAACTAAGCCGATCAACAAGGGAAGATCAGATAAAAGTGTGGTGGATCAGACTATGGTATAATAAAATTATGGAATAAAATGAAACGAAATGAAATAAAGCTGCTTTCTAATCGTTAAGCCCCGATGTACTGCTACCGCTCCTACTTGCACTACCAGATAGATGCAGTTTCGTCATTTCTTCCGTCATGTAATCGTCATCTGTAACAATTCATACAAACACATTAATCATAGAATTTTCATGCAAACTAAGACTAAATCTATCTTTCTTTGTTGCTGTTATATGTCATAATTATATTTAAAAAAAATATAGTACATTTATTTATACACATTTATCATTAATTTTCTTATTTTTTAATTATTAATTTTTATATTTAATTCAAATATCTTAAAATTGATCTATCTTAATGTTTTTAAATTATATCTATTTTATTATTAATTTGTATATATACAGGCTATCCTAAGTTTTTCCGGACAAATTGCAGTAGAATGTTCTATGAGCAGAAATAAGAAAAAAAATGTTATATAAACATAGGTCCTAAAATGCTTTATTAGAAAGTTATAGCAAAAATTAGAATGTGTTTTCAAACGCTGCAGCGTTGCAATTTCCGCTCTACGAACTCTCTACTGACCGTTTCTAAACTCTCAATGAACTTCCGCAAACGCTCACTTCTCATTTTCGTCAGGGATGCGCTCTCATTTACATGCTCTCTCGCGCGCGCGCTAAGCACACACACACACGCACGCACGCACGCGCGCACGCACACGCACACGCACGCACGCACGCACGCACGCACCCACACACACACACACGCACCCACACACACACACACACACACACACACACACACACACACCACACACACACACACACACACACACACACATTCTGACTCCGCCGTTTTGAATTTTCATATTATTCATCATATCAGATTTGTTTTCAGTGACCCCAAAACCTACTATCACGTGCACAAGTTACGTGTCTTCCAAGTTTAATCAGCACTTCGATATTAATGAATTTTTATCTCGAAAAGGATGCGTTATATCGAAAAATCGCAAGAGGGCATTTATACTTCAAATTTGACGCAGAATATGACCATATTTTTTTCAATTACAAATTTTAAGTTTCGATTTTTCGTCCGCCATATTGGATCCGCCATTTTGAATTTTTTTAAATCCAATATACCTAACGTAAAGTACACGAATGAACACACAATTTAGATGCAAAACAAAATTTTACTCTGTGGTTTTATAATTTTTTTTCAAGTTATAACTTTTTATTGTGTGACTCTCTTTATTCTAGGCGCCATACTGAGTCCGCCATTTTGAATTTTTTAAAATGCGCACTCGGTATTCGAAAGCTAATATGTTTACATAAATTTTGCACCCTAAAACAAATTTTTAAACCCTCTCAAATTTTGGGCGTGGCGCTGTTCCGGTTGACATGGAATGTCCCATATGTATTTTTTTTTCTTTTTCTATTAAAAGATGGACAATACTTAAAATTAAAATCTTTGAGTTATACAAGATGGTGCAGTAAAATAGAAGCTATAAAATCTCTATCATATTATTCAAATTTATGATGCTTCTCATGAAGTTTCAAGTGATAAATCTCGAGACTTTAAAACTTGTCACATAGCATATTCATTACTATTAAAAATATTAAGTTTCAAATTTTTATGTTCTGTTATAGTTTAGTACAATATTTTATTTGAAATTAATATTGTTAGCAAAATATTACAAAATCCAGCAATACACAGAAAAGAATCTCTTACATTTTTAAACAATTTAATCGATTTTTTAAAGTGTCGTACTAATGAAAATTTGGAAAATATACTCATTGCTGCAAGTGATTTGGCAAAGGAAAAAAAATTAGAGATAAAACCTAATTTTACTCCAGTAAAAAATGTAAGACGTAGAAAAAAGACAAAAAACTTCAATTATGAAAATACAGATAAAGCAATATGGGAATCAAAAGTACATTTTAAAGTTAATTTTTATTATTATATATATATTAGATCAAGCATTATCGTCTGTCAAAGATAGGTTTCAAATACTTAAAGAATATAACGATATATTTGGATTTATGTATAACTTCGACGACATCTCTGATGAACTATTATTAACATATTGTAAAAACTTAGAATTGAAACTTTTTGATAAGAAACGAAGTGAATCAGATATTGATGGAACTGATTTATATCATGGAATTAAATCTTTAAAATTAGATTTGAAATTAGATAAACATTTAGTGGAACCTCAATATTTTGTGATATATACTTGAAAATAATCTACAAATAACATTTCCAAATATATTTATTGCTACAAGAATATTATTGACACTTCCAGTATCGTCGAGCGAACGCTCTTTTACAAAATTAAAAATTATAAAAATTCTCTACGATCCACAATGCTGCAGGAACGACTCGAAAATTTATCAATAATATCTATAGAACACGAAATATTGGATAAAATAAATATACGATTTAATATCAGAATTTGCATTGCAAAAAGCTCGTAAAAACTGTTTTGTAATATTGATTTTTAATATTGATTATTGTAATAATAAAATATTAATATAATAAAATATAAAAGTTTATTGTATTTTGTTGGAGTTTATTAATTGTATGAATTTCATCTATCTCTATATATATTATTTATTAATATATAAAAATGCATAAAATGTAGGTATGCACACTTTATTGGGGCGGCGAAATTATTTTTGCACGCGAGCGGCCAACTCTTTTTGCACGCCACTGCATCCCAGATCGACCTTCCTCCACTACGTAGTTTATGTCCGATTCGGGATTATTCACCAAGGAGACTCGTGTTTCATCAGGTATTAAAATATTTAATCTGCTGCACGCTACACGTGCCTGATCCAATAGATCACGTACCGTGCAGTCCTCGTTCGGTATGTCAAACGTAATTAGTCTTTGTTCGCCTGTGGCTAACTTCACTAACATTTTTGCCGAATCTCCTTTAATTTGATGCTGAACTATGGTATTTGCTGGGTCGTATATTAAACATGTACGCAGGGTGTTTAAGCAGGAATCTGCAATATTCCAGAAGATGATAGTATTGATGATTTTAAGCAAAAAGAGTCATATGAACATGGGTCCTATGCCTAATGGTTATCGAGATATTCTGGTTATAACGTGAAAAGGGCACCATGCGTAAGCAGGGAGAGAAATGAAAGAAAAACTGACAACGATGTGCAGTTGTTAGCCTATAATGGCCTTACGTCTATGTTTTTCTCTGTTATAGGGCCAAAGCACATATGACAGTCGTAGTCGTGGACGTAAGTAACGCACAAGCTTTGGCGTATCTTGATCTGTCAGATCGGGGACTACGACCGTCGTATATCGCTACGCCATGTTATGTGCTTTGGCCCTTTTAACCTACGTCCACGATTACGACGCTTACGTCTCGTTCTCTGACAGTGCTGTACCAAAGAAGGTGGTGTAAACGTCGTCAATACTATCACAGAATGTTGCCGATTCCTCCTCAATCACTTTACACACACACACACACACACACACACACACACACACACACACACACACACACACACACACACACACACACACACACACACACACCCCCACACACCCACACACACACCACACACACACACACACACACACACACACACACACACACACACGTGTGTGTGTGTGTGTGTGTATTTAATATACATTAATTTTTATCTTCCCTTCATTGTCTGACTCGTTACCTGACTCGTTATCGCTCAGTTGACGTGGTGAAAATTTACATCCTCGCGCTAAGTACTGTTTCAGTTTGCCCACACTGGCTAAAATTAAACCGAGAAATGGCGGTGACGGTTTTAACGGCCTCGATAGATATTCAGGATGAAATTGAGTAGCTACATAATAACTATGTCCTTCCAATTCGGCAATTTCCATTCGTATATTTTCATCGTCACGACCTACAAGAATGTTTGATTGCTTCATATTACTTTAAATTATTTACCACTAATCGCGCATTATATTTAACGAAAAAGATTGTAATTTTATTAAGAGATGCGCTCTAACTCACCTACGAATTTTAAACCAGCTGCTTCTAAATCATTGACGTAATCTGGATTTATCTCATACCTATGCCTATGCCTTTCTTCTATAACATCGTTATTATCATACAATTTCTCTGAAGAATAAACAGTTATAAATTAAAAATATCGCTAGAGAAAAGAAAATTTAACTCATACAATCTCAACAAATCTTGTTACTTACTTAAAATAGAATTATTGTTGTAGAATCGTGTTTGTCTTTTGCCCAGCCTCATCGTTCCACCCATCATACCTTGAGTGTGCTCCGGCATATCTATCACTACGGGACTATTAGTATCCGGATCGATCTCTGTGGTATTCGCCGTTTCAAGATGTAAGACATTTCGCGCAAATTCAATGACCGCCGCTTGCAAGCCCAAACAAATCCCAAGGAACGGCTTATCGTTCATTCTGCACCATTCGCAGGCCCTCATCTTTCCCTCCATTCCTCTTTTTCCAAACCCACCCGGTACAATAACGCCGCTAGATGCAACGAATACATTTTAATTTTCTACCGAAAATTATATAATCTTATATGATCAAGAATTATGAACATATCGAGAAGTAGAATATAATAATATTATATTGAAACATATTTACTTGCTCTTGCAGAGCTGTTGCCAAGCTTCGTGATATAGTACTGGATTCTCCAATAATGTAGTTTGTTCTAAATTGGCAGCTTCTATAAACTGTAACAATAATCCAATATATATAATCATGCGTGCGTAGCGTGCATAGCATGAATACAATATACTTTTAATAATTGCGACACTCTACCGTCAAGTTCAATTTATATCCGGCCTCAATGGAAGCATGTTGCAACGCTTTTGTAACGGAGGCATAGGAGTCCTCGAGTTTCGTGTATTTACCCACTAGAGCGATGTTAACATCTTTCCGCAAATGATCCACGCGTTCAGCTAGATCCCGCCATTTTCGCATAAAGCAACGCGGACGCGGCACTCCGATATTCAGTTGCAATCGATCATTAAGGAATTCTATGACACCTTGATATTCCATAAGAAGTGGCACTCGATATATAGATGTTAAATCGTGAATAGTTATAACCTGGCCGAGTCGTAAAATTTAAAGATATGTTAATCATTCATGTTTTCATAACAATATATATACTGCAACAATATTGTAATACTAAGATATATATTTTTTAATGATTACCTGCTCCGGGGCCACATGGCAGAAATTTGAAATTTTCTCTTTGACGGAATTGCCAATGGGGTTTTCCGACCTACAGACTATAAGATCGGGCGACAAACCTAATCCTCGTAGCTCTCTGACACTAGATTGCGTCGGCTTTGTCTTATGTTCACCCGTCGATTTTGGCTAAAAGATATTCATATTTCTATAACACTGATTGGTAACACATACCAGATACGGATTGGATTTCTCGAGTCGATTTCCTGTAAATTTTGGCCGCTGAATTCGAATCTATCAGTGAAATTTTTCTATCACATCAGGTTCATCACCTATTATGTCATTTGTCAAAAAATGACCTGTTTTTTTTTGCGCATTTGATTATATATCCTCAATTTTTTTCAAAAAACCAGATGTGATAGAAAAATGACAGATTCGGATTCAGTGGTCAAAAATTTACAGGAAACGACTCGAGAAACCCAATCCGCATTTGATATGTCGACCAGTGTAATTGTTCAGAAGAAGTTGTTTCACGGAGTTTTGTAAAAATTATTCGTGCACTTATCATTGAACACACTTGTAAAAGAGATATTTATATGGAAATGTAAAGATCATAAAGCATGGAACAGTTACCTGCGGCACTAAAGACACATGGGCCACGCAAAAGTTTTCCCTGTTCACTCTAAATTGAAATTGTCTGAATGCTTCAACGAACGGCATTCCCTCAATATCGCCTATTGTCCCTCCCAATTCCACTATGCACACCTATAAAATTATTAACATGCAATTAGAATAATTATATTATTATAAATTTATACGTATAAAAATTATTTAAGGAATATTATTAAAATTTATATTCGTAAATCTAAATAATCTTGTGCCATTATCTAATTGTACATAATAATATTAATAATAATTTGATGTATTAACTATACCTCTGGTATAGATCCATCTTTTGTTACAGATTGATTCGCGATTTTTTCCACCCATTCCTGAATAGCATCGGTGATATGGGGCACCACTAACAATAAGAAACGAAATATTGCTTTTCATTAGCTTATATAACTCATCGTACTCATTAGACATCTGCAATATTATAAATAGACTTGTAACCTTGTACTGTTTTGCCTAAGTAGTCTCCTCGTCTCTCCTTCGTAATAACGTACTGATAAATTTGTCCAGTCGTTATGTTATTGTCCTTGTGAAGAGTGATGTCCAGGAAACGTTCGTAATTACCCAAATCCAGATCCACCTCCCCGCCATCGTCGAGTACATAAACTTCACCTGTTTCACAGAAAGGAGAGAATGCACATTCACGAAGAGAAAGACAGCAAAGGTGCAGAAACAAAAGCGGATGCGTCTACAGGAAACCAGTAACATAAGAATGTTTTCCTTCCAGGAACACCTACTGGATAACTGCTTGAACAATGAGATAGACGATAAGCATCGTGTTTCATTGGAAATTAGAGACCATTCTTAACAAGTGGCAAACATAACTATACCAGCATAAACGTTCACAATGCATAGTTTACAGCGTTTTCGCGCATGACCAAGGGCTGTTTCCTATTGCTTTTATTGCTCCGAATACGAATATACTAACAAACAAAAATTCAACAGGTCTAGAAATGCTACTATTGCAATTTCAAAATGTTGCAATAAATAGTAAGTACCACAATTTCAGAAAAAGAAGTAACAGTATAAAAATTAAAGAATACAACATTTTATGTTTGCAATAATTTCATTTATAATTCAAGATATTAAAAATGTTTTGTATGAGTCTTTTGCCTATAAGCTTTTGGGTCCGTTTCTCTTGGAAAAGACCAGCAATAATTACCAATCATGTTTTATCCCGCTATCCTTGATAACGAGCCTCCATAACTGATATAAGTCTCCATAATTCTATTTATAGTCATAATTCATTTGTATTGCCATTAGCCTAAGATGTTTTAAATATATTTCAATTTACTTTAATATCTTATATTTTATACTTAAAAAAATTAAATAAGATGTGGATATCTCTTTCCTTCAAATGTATGTTATAAATCTATAGCTTTAAAAATTTATGGGCTTTATTGATTGAGCAAAAATAAAATTAAAAAAAAATAAAATAAAAATTTTGTTGGCGAGAATATCGTTAGACCTTTAATTTGTTTACAAGATCTGACGAGTGTATTTATTTCTTTAATCTCATCAACTTGAGAAATATCATTGGAACAAAGATGTAAGGGAGACGGTCGTTGGCCAGCAACGTGACAAGACGGCGCGGCCGAGTTATCGCGAGCGTGCAGTCATTGTAGAAGAAAGACTTATTAAATCATTTTTTAAATAAAATTAAGGAACGAGTTTTCTTCTATCATCAATTCCGTATAAATTTGTGAACTAGTGTAATTGTACTTTAACAATTAGGATAACATGTATCAAGAAGAATATGCTGAACATATTATTAAGTATTATATGTGACTTAGTTAGGACAAATAATTTAGTAATAATCTAATCCTAATCGTAGTAAATTTAAAGATATCTAATTTTATAGAAAATATTTGAATTGACAATAAGGTAATCATAAATAAAACATAATTTTAAACGTTATAAGCCTTATTTTTTTATTTTAACAAAAATTCTTTATATAAACTTTAACGTGTAAAGGACCCCGCACACATCACATGGAAAAATGGCCTCCCGTCGAATTTGCTGAAATTGTAGTATGATGTAGTTCATAACGTTCTGTCGAAAGTTCCAATAAGTCCGAGGTAAAAAAATGGACAGTTTCCGAGATACGAGGGGGGGGGGGGTCAAAGGTCAATCATATGAAAAATGGCCTCCCGTCGAATTTGCTGAAATTGTAGTATGATGTAGTTCATGACGTTCTGATCAAAAGTCCCAATGAGCCCGAGGTAAAAAAATGGACAGTTTCCGAGATACGGAGGGTCAAAGGTCAATAATAGTGCCTCATTCGAAAATTCTATTCTTTGTGTATATTACGAAGCTACGTTCACACACAAATACACATACATACGCAGAATGGCACATACGCACACAACAACACTGCTCACATACGGATATACACAAAGAATAGAATTTTTGAATGAGGCACTATTATTGACCTTTGACCCCCCTATCTCGGAAACTGTCCATTTTTTGACCTCGGGCCCATTGGGACTTTTGATCAGGACATCATGAACTACATCATACTACAATTTCAGCAAATTCGACGGAAGGCCATTTTTCCATGTGATGTGTGCGGGGTCCTTTCTAATTGTGCTATTCTCTTTAGCTTTTTTTCCTTTTAATTTATATTTTTCGCATTTTTCTTCTGTTCAAGATTTAAATATGAGTTTATTTAATTTAGTAATGATGTCCTAGTTATTGATCAACTTGACGATATCTGATTTTGCAGAAAAATATTTAATAAACGATAATATAATCACAAATAAAACATGATTTTAAAGGTAAGCCTCATACCTTTTGATCCTAACAAAAATTGTTTATTACATAAACATTAAAAAGTATAACGGATTCTTCGCATGCAGGCGACATTATCAAGGTAACAATATCGTAATTTAAATTTCCGCTTCCCATTTACATTTTTACGGATGAAACAAATAAATTTAGAAAGCGATAACGCGCGCGAGATTCGCTAACTCGTCAGCTAAATCATTCTACTGCGGTGATTGAGCACCGGAGATGCAACCGGAAAGTGCAGTCCGGGAGTGACTTGGACCTAACTCCGATTAATTTAATTGACGATTAAGTTATCAAGCAATATTATTTCGTTAACGTGGATGGAACTATTAATCTTCTTCCTTGATACATTCTTCGATATATGGGAAGAGGATCAGATTAGAAATTTTGTTTCGGTCGGATTCCGCCGGTTGAATTAAAGTCCATTTCTATCAATGTGGATTAACTTTAATCTCGATTTAATTTACTTTTTATCTTTTTCTAATGTTTATTTCTACCAACGTAGATTAACTTTAATCTCGGTTTAACTTACTTAGGCACAGTTTCACAAGTGTCGGTTAACTTTTAACCTTAGATTAACTCACTCTTCGTCTCTTTCTAAGAGGGACGTTAGAAGGAGACGAAGAGTGAGTTAATCTAAAGTTAAAAATTAACCGACACTTGTGAAACTGGGCGTTAAAGTATCTTTTCTTAGTTTTGAAAATTAGAAGAAGATAAAAAGTAAGTTAGTTAAATCGAGATTAAAGTTAATCTACGTTGATAGAAATAAACACAAGTCCCGGTCTACAATAATGGGTGTTAAGTTCTAAGCTCTAAGAAATTGACCAATCACGGTCGATTATTCTGCTCAAATTCGACTGTGATTGATCAATTTTTCAAGGCTTAAAACACCTATTGTAAACCGGGACTAAAATTAGAAAAGGATAAAAAGTAAGTTAAGCCGAGATTAAAGTTAATCGGCATTGGTAGAAATGCACATTAATCGCTGATTAAAGTTAATCGGAGTTTAATCAGAGTCGCTAGACGTTTCTGTAGAGCGCAGGCATGGAGACACACGAATCGAACCTAAAATCAAGAATCTTCTATCTATGCGTTACGTTCCATGCGTCATTGCATGCGGTTGTCCGTCTGTACGGGCTTTAATCACATCGAACAACGTGACGACAGCGACATAGCGTAGAAAATGGCGACGCGGCAGGCACATGGCTGGAAATTTTACCGCCACAAGAGGATCGCCGCGTCGCGGCGTTCGATCGGCCGATTTTCGCGCTTTATCACACAACCATAAGTCAGATCATTCCATTCGGACGGCAAATTGATCCCGTTCTCTTTGTCGTCGGCGCCGAAAAGACCGGGGGCGAACGGACGGGATTTCGGCGCCGGCGAAACCATTCGAATTTAACCTCATCGATTCGCGGTTATTCGATAGCTTTCGAATAAATGTAATAATTAAGTAATTCCTCGTTAGGAAATAATTCGAACGAAAAAAATCGCGACGATAATGAAGAGAGAAATCGGGTGGGGGGGGGGGAGGGGAGGGGGCTAAGATTCGAATTATCAAAACGCCCCGCAATTGTTGGGATCGGCATTCGGTACCGAGGTGAGTTTTCCGGAAAATTGAGCTAGATGAATATCCCGCCGATTTTCACGACGTTGTGACGTCACAGCGTCGCGCTACTCACCGTGCTCGTAGGGCGAGAAGGTTCCAGCGTCGATGTTAATGTAGGGATCGATTTTGATGGACGTTACGCGGATGTTGCAGTGCTTGAGGATGGTGCCGAACGAACTGGCGATGACACCCTTGCCTACGCCGCTGATCACCCCGCCGGTCACCAGAATATACTTCATATCTGCTAATTCGTGAGACGAGACGTGCACCACGCAAGAGAGAGATTCGTTCGCACGCGCGCGAAAGTCCTCACACTTCCGCGGTCCAGACGGTCCGGTCCCCGAAGCGTACTTGAGCGTACTGAATGAAACTGAACCGACTGGACGGAATTACGGAACCAAATGAACTGGAACCACTGAACCGTGCGGAATTCTCTGAAACCAATGCCAGAAGCGGATCGGACGGAACGCAGGACGCCTGTATTTTAGGCCTATTCTTTTTAGCTCTTCTTGGGCTGCGTTCGGAAACGTCACCCGGGTACACACGGGTATACTCCCTTCTCCTTCTAACTCGCTGAGATAGAAAGAGAAGGGAGTATACTCGTGTGCACTCGGGTGACGTTTTTGAACGCAGCCTTGCACGGTTCATCTTTTCTCTTTTTCTCTCCAACGTGAAAAGAAAAAGAGGAGAGATGAACCGTGCAAGAAGTTCAACTGAAAAAGAACAGGCTTTAATATATCGAATTTGTCCCCTGTAGCTGCACCGCGTTACACTTTCGGCACTTAAAATGAGATAGATATGGTAATTGGACGTTGCGGAAAAGAGGAGAAAGGATGAAAGGTGCTAAAGATTTAGACAAGGAACAAACTTGTGATGGCGCGATAATGGACGTGATATGAAAAAGTCTATTTGCGAGAGATCAATTTTACTTAGAAGTGACAATTAATTGTACTTTATTCCAAATTACGAATGTTAGAACATCCAAATTTATAAGCTTGACTCTATAAATAGTGATGTACATATGTATACTGTATATACATTATATAACATACTGTGGGCCGATATCACAGTCTCCGATTAACGTGATTCTCCGATTAAACTCACTCTTCGTCTCTTTCTAGGGGGACAGTTAGAAAGAGATGGAGAGTGAGTTTAATCAGAGAATCACGTTAATCGGAGACTGTGATATTGGCCCTGTATGTACCTTTTAAGCCCTTTGCACAATAGGCGATATATAGCGATAGCGACAGCGACAAGCTATACCTTTGTCGGCAACTTTGTCGCTGTCGCTATCGCTATCGCCTATTGTGCAAGGGGCTTTAGAATCGCGCATTATTATAAATTTAGGGAAAACATGGTTTTAAAGTTTATTTCTACGAAAATTTCTAATACTTTTTCTAAACATTGTATTTTATTGTTAGTAATAATGGATATAAAACTCTTTATCTCTTTCTAACTGTCCCCCTAGAAAGAGACGAAGAGTGAGTTTAATCAGAGGATCACGTTAATTGGAGACTGTGGGCCGATATCACAGTCTCCGATTAACGTGATCCTCCGATTAAACTCACTCTCCATCTCTTTCTAAAGCCTTGTGTACACGATGCTAGAAATCGGTCCGAGTTTCGGTTTAAGCCAATCAAATTGCAGCTCTTACAGAAAAGCAGCAGTTTCATTGGCTTAAACCGAAACTCGGACCGATTTCTAGTATCGTGTACACAAGGCTTAACTGTCCCCCTAGAAAGAGACGAAGAGTGAGTTTAATCGGAGGATCACGTTAATCGGAGACTGTGATATCGGCCCTAAGAGAGAAGCAGCGAGTCGAGAGGGAAGCTGTGGATGTGTTCGATAGATATATCGAATAAGTGAGTCGATAAGGAGGGAAAGACGGGGCTGCCGGATTGATAGGAGGATCGATGGAGAGGCGCGGTAGAGGGACACGAGTACGGAGTGACGATCGAGGCAGGACACGTGTCATTACCCTTATTCTACATAGAAGTCGTAGTCGTGAGTTGTAAGAAATTGACCAATCACAGATTGAATATTCTCTTCAACTTCGAATGTGATTGGTCAATTTCTTACAACTCACGACTACGACGACTTCTATGTAGAATAACCTTAAGCCTTGTGTACACGATACTAGAAATCGGTCCGAGTTTCGGTTTAAGCCAATCAACTTGCAGCTCTTACAGAAAAGCAGCAGTTTCATTGGCTTAAACCGAAACTCGGACCGATTTCTAGTATCGTGTACACAAGGCTTTAGATTAGACTGATTAGAGTGCCTGAACGAGAGGCGTAAGCGTAAGTACGTGTCAGTACGTGCTGGCATAAGATATTACGAGTGAGGAACAGAAGTAGAAAAGCGGAGGAAAGTAAGAACGTAAGTAGGAGAGAGGAAGGAGAAGGAAGAAGGGGGCGGGCAAGGCCGAAGTGAAGGGGGGCGAGAGAGGAAGGTAGAGCAGGTAGAGCAAGTGAAATGAGGTAAATTCAACTTTCTTGTTACAGATAACCTAAAGGGAGAAAGAGAGGAAAGCGGTGGAAAGAAGGATGGAGTGCAGAGGGAAGATTATAATAGAAAAGGAGGCGATAGAAAAGATAGTAGAAGAGAAAGTATGGGAGATGATAAAGGAGTTTAAGGAGGACAGTAAAAGACAAGATGAGGAGATAAAAGAATTGAAGGAGGAGGTAGAGAGATTAAAAAGAAAGGTATATAAGATGGAGCAGAGCGCGGGCAAAAGGAAGAGGGATGACAGTGAAGAGTAAAGATAAGTTTGGTAAGAGGAAATGGTGGGCAGAAGAGTATGAAAGCAACGACGACGAGAAAAGAAAGAAGAACGTGATAATAAGGATCGAGAAGGAGAGATGGATGGGAGAGGAATCAAATTGGGAGAAGGTGAAGGAATTGTTTTCGGAAGGATTAAAAGTGAAGGTGGAGGTGAAAGAGGTAAGCGTGATAGAGAAGAGACTGAGTGACGATAATAGTAAAGATGGGGAATGAGGAGGATAAGTGGAAGGTATTAGATGCAAGGAGAAAGGAAGGGAGCAGATTAAGGGTGAAAATGGATGAGGACAAATCGGTGGAGACAAGGGTAAGAGAAAGAGAGGAGAAAAGAAAGGAGAGAGGAGGAAAACGGGAGACCAAAGAGGACCGCGGAGGATGAGATTGCGAAAAGGAGGGAGAAGAATCTGCTAATGGATTCGGACGAGGAAGAAGACGATAGGAAGAAAAGAGAGTAAAGAGGAATGTAAGATAGAAAGGAGAGATGAAGGGAGATAGAGAGAGAAGCGTTAAGGGAGAGGAAGGGGAGGAGGAGAAGGAAATAAGATGCAGGATTAATACCTTTATTTTCAGAGTGAAGGTAAAGTAAGAAAGAAGGAAGGCGTCGAACACGAGGAGGGAGAGAGCCGGAAAAAAAGGGAAGAGCCACGACAGGAAGGAGGGAGTCAGAGGGGTGCTGAATTAAGGGAAGCTGAAGGAGATGGCCAGAGGGGTGCCGGATGGAAGACGAAGGGAAGGGAAATATGTGAGTTCGCTCAATGACCAGGAGGGGGAAATGAAGCAAGATGTAAAGGTTTTTGCGAAATAAAGAATAATTGAATTGAACTTTTTCAGAATATCTTTTCAGATAATATAATTTTTGTTTACTCTTTAAGGAAAAATTAACTCAAAGCTCATAGAATCATCACAAAAATCGCAGAATTTACCACTAAAATTAAAGTCGTAAAGGGATTGACTATATGCATATATATGTCTGTTTTTCTCTTTTTCATAATATAACAATGCATGGATATTTCAATTAGCTTTGGAATAAATAAATTTAATAACAATTGCAAGCAAGGTAAAATAATTAACAACAGATGCCTATAACAACATACTTCTTCAACATACTTGGTTTATGTATTCCAGAATTCATATTTTAAAATGTGACTATGAAAAATATTCAGATACTAACGACGAACTCTATAAATAATTCTTCATATGTACGTGTTAACAAATATTAAAAAGATTTAAATCTAGACTACATTATCACTCGTCATTAGAATGTCCACACACACGACACACACGCACTAAACACCTATTGCGTACTGGTAGTATTGTTTCTACTGAACCCAATGACGTATATACATAGACCAATGCTTGGTCTATATTATATATGTCGTTGACTGAATCACAATCAGTCGTTTCTTAGCGGTGTCAGAATTAATGAATCAAATTGTGGGACGAATACGTCTAGGGAAGGAAACTTTAGCTACTATTTCGAGATATTGAGAATGAGATGGATCGATTTTAATAATGAACAAGCAGACAGAACAAGACAGTGTTTTCTTCAATCCAACTTTGGAAAAACCCAAAGAAAGATTGAAAAAATATACTGTTGCTTTGGAATGTCAGAGAGCATGGAAAAGCGAAAAATTGTGATACGCTGTTACACAAGCCATTATTGTATTAATAAAGATGATCTATATTAATACAGATGATCAGATTGCCATTACTGAGGCTAAAACTCGACTTAAGGAAGCACAAAGAAAAAATGCTGAAGAGCGAAAGAGTCTAGGATAAGAATAAGTTCTTGAAATATCTTGTTCAAGACATTATAACTGGAAATTGGATTTATCGGCATGCTGACGTAAGACCGTGGGATCCGAGAAACAATGTAATAGAATATGAAGAAAATTCATGTGAGATCTTTTCGGAATTGCGCATAATCTGGCGCTAGCTTTACGAACTCGAGCATCATATACAGATCGAGTTTGTAATTCGCCCAATTGCTAATTATCCCGTAATGAGTGAATGATTGTAAGATCGACAAAATTAATATACATTATAAAATTTAAAACGTAATAGAGTACAATCATCTATTTATACCTTCCTTTGATCGATCTAATGTTATAATGTAATGATGTAATGTGTATTTTCTCTTGTCAAACTCGAATTTGTTGATGGAATAACTTTACGCCGCGATGCTCGTTTGGTCGCTAATCTCCTACTTTGATGACAGGAATTCTATTGCCACCTATTAAAAAAACATTTCTTTGGTGCAAGAGTCAATGTGACAATTGCGAAATTTCATTATTATTCTGTATTTCCAAAAGTCCCATAGAAGCATAAAACACACACACGACGAACGAACAAACGACTTCAAAAATATTTTATCTTTTTACTTTTTTTAAAAATATTGTTACAATTCTCTAAAATAAATTCTAAATGCGAAATCAAAAAGATTTAACAGCCATCTTAAATAATTGAATTTTATTCCTAGTACGGTAGAATAATTACCTTTATTGATGACAAATTGAGAAACGTTACTTATGTCTATACTATCTATATCGTCTATCTGCACATGTAAGTATATTGTAAAATACTCTCAAGTTTGAGAACTACGTTTTCAACACAATGCTGCTAGTTTCCGGACCGTATTCAAGTCACGAAGGAGCATTTGTACAGTCTGCTTAGTACGGGGTTGAACAAGCGGATCCGATACGAGTTCATCCGGGTCCATCGCTTCTAGAGCTGCACATTAAAACGCATGGAATGAACATCTGTTGAATGCGTTTTAATACGCGTTTTTTCAATGTCTTTATATTACATACCAAAAATTTGCGCTTCTATGGATGTTAATCTCGAATCGATGTGACATTGAAAATGCTCAATATGCTCCAACAATCGCATTCGGCATTCAGCTGGGTCAATCGGTGCCTCGGGTTCTGGTATAAAAGGCTGCGGAAGCGCGGAGACTTCATTTTTTACGTTGGTTATGCTTGATTCTTGTTGAACGTTGTTAACAGGCGATCCAGAATTGAGATTCTCCACGGGATCACCAATAATAGTTTTCTCAGCTAATAAATCTGCATAAAAATATCACATAATATGTAAAGCTTGTGCAGTTATTTATTTATTTGTGTTAAAAGTTCAGTCCTATATGAAATAAAAAAATGAAAGACTGAATAAATACATTTTTTTTACCTGCACTCTCCGTTTTAATGTCTGACGTAGCACTGTTTTCCTCTTTTATGTCCGAGTTACCACCCGTTAACGCGTCTAAAAGTATATGACTGTCCTTTGAATTCGAGCCTTCCTTCTTGCTGATAATCCTGGATTCATCAGAATGCGTGCTATCTTCTTCCAAAATTTTCATCAATTCCGAATCGGAAGCGATTGATTTTTCATCTTGATCGTCTTTTATAGACAGCTTGATATCTGCCTTCGTCTCGACACGTCGCGGAATCTCCGAATTTGTATCGGTAAAACTCGCCGCTTTAGTTATTTCCATCACTGGTACCGGTTCCATGTCTATCTTTGGTACATCCATTTTCTCCCAATTCTTGGCCCAAAGATATAGTTTCGGGTGATCTTTCTTTCTATATAAATTCAAGCAAATTAGTCGTTATAGTGCAGACATAAAAACTTGTCCAAGAAGGCAGACGTATAACTTTATAACTTACTCTGCCACGTTGATTTTTACGCGCAGACTGTGAAGAAGTTGTTGAATTTGTAAAAGTGCAGCAACCAAGTCATAAGAACGCTTCAACATTGCAGTCCTTTGATTTATCTTATGCTGATTTCGAGTTCGGTTAGACAAGCTGCAAATTAAAAAATCAAGAAATAACATATAAACAGATTACTATATATAAATAATTATAATCACACGCAATCTAAATATAAATGTAAATACATTAATAAATAAATTACCGTGACAATTTTCCTTCCTTAATCCAGTCCTGATCGTGATAATATTTCTTAGACGGCCGTAGTCGATATGGATTTTGACATATATAACAAATGTATTTCTCAGGAACATCCTTTTCCTTTTCAATAAAATTACAATGTCCATGTTGCCAGCAGAGACAGAGATCGCACTGTATCATTAAACCGTCCTCTTCCACAAAACCACATGTGCAATTTATTATTTCTTCTCTCCGAAGTTGTTCTACTTTTACCAGTTCGCCGTTAATCATCATCATCACTCCTTCGGTCTCTGTGATAAGTCATCACATTTATATAAAACACTCATATAAATAATTTATAGTAAAGAGACGCGTGTGGTGAGAAGTATCAAATACGTGTCGTGTTTCTTGCGAGCATATAAAGCAATACAACGAAAATAAAATTGGCAACATGTGAAATCATGAAACAAAATCGATAAAAGATTAAAAAAAAATAAACAATGTACCTTCTGCACCATTATTAATATTTGTTTTGATTGCATCCCCTTTTAAGGGATCAGCTTTTTCAATGCGTGAATCATTTAGTTGACCTAAGAAACAACAGAAATAATAGTAAATATTATACAACGCATTTGACTTTAAAGGATCCCATGTATATATAGCTGCATTAAATTAGAAAAAAAAGCATAGCTAAAACAAAACAATTATGGCTTTCGTATCGTTTTGTAAAGTACGGCAAAACGCTCGCACTTACTATTCTGACTATTTTCGTCGCTCTTTGAGTCAGATTTTCTACGGCTATATCTATACATAAGTGTCGTAGGTCTTTCGACGTCCATAGCACTGTCGTCTTGATCACCAAAATTGTCGGTAAGATCTGACATACCTATCCAAAGGAATATTGAATGCTGTGTATATTATTTTTTTTTTCGTAAATTAATGAAATGTAGAACTTGTCTTAGAACACAAGTCTTTTAAGAAAACATGAAAGGTTCTTACCATGTCGTTTTTTTGCTTTAGCCGGCAAGTCCACGCTATGTTCGGTAAGTTGCTTTTTCTTCTGGTTTTTTACACGCTCACCGTGCGCCATTTCATCCAAAGATTTCGTCCTGTCGGCTCTTGGCGCCTCCAATGTCGCAACTGGTCTTACAGGCAACAGCGTTTTAATGCCACCCTGCGCTTTTTCCTCTTTCACTCTCATGTCAAATAATGTACCAGGGGACAACGCGCAGACGTTTTCTCTTTTCTTTTCAATATCGTCGTCTATCTCCATACTGTGATTAGATATTTGTGACATTGTTTCAAGTTTCGTATCTTCCTTCTGCAAATCATTACACTTTTCTGACTGATCCAATTCCACTTCTTCCGGCATCATCGGACCAGGTATTGACGGAGATGTCGGTTGCATAGTATTAACCGCTGATTGTAATAAAGTAGACGATGATTTCTCAGGAAGAGATTTCTTCTTCGCGGATTTATTTATTTTCTCTAAAAACGTTATTGATTTTTTGGGAATTATATCCTCTATAGATTCCCCAATCGTTCTTGCGTAAGCCAGATCTTCAACTTTGGGAGTAGAGCCCAGAAACTTGGAATATTCAGGATGGTAATGCTTGATATGCATCTGCAGTAAATTTTCCTTTCGAAAATTCTTGTTGCATCCTTCCTTGGGACATTTATAAGCGCTGTCTTCCATTTCCACACGAAGTCCACCACGAAGTCCAATAAAGACGGCTGTTTGAGAAAATATTAAATAAATCGCATTATAAAGTGTTCTAATAGAAATTCATCCATACAATAGAAATAAATCTATTAAATTTATATAGCCAAAAATTGTTTTGTTTTAGATATGCTTTTTTTCTAATTTCTAATAGATTTATTTCTATTGTTATGTAACATTTAAAAAAATCATCACATTTAATCTACTCTATTTAAAAAATAAACAGGATAAAAAAAGATTATAATTTTTAGAAAAGAATATATAAGTCGAGAATATGTAAATCTACATTCCTTCGCTAAGAGTCTATTTCATTTTGTAAAAAATACATATCTACGAGTACTTACAATAGATCATCTCTGGTGAATTAGTGGAATGTAAAAAACATATCGCAAAGATTAAAATGTGATGCAGATTAAAACGTAGTATATCACAGAAATCTTACCACCATCTGTAGTAGATGTAGTAGGCGTCGAGGGGATAACTGGAGTATCGATACTGCTCGTCATTGTAGGAAGTAATGTAGTCTCAGGTGTGGACGTTTTCGTTTTAGGCAATAAAGTTTTGATCTTCTTTGGTGCCTCCGGTGTAACTTCCTGCTTCACGCGATGAGCATGGTTTCGCTTCCTGCGATGTATACAGAAGTCGAATTTTTCAGGGTCGAAATCATACTGCCCCTGATTCTCCATAAATACTCTGATGTCATTTCTTGATCTGAACTTCTTCCCGGTCTGCTTACTTTTAAGAAAAATGTGATTATACATAAATTGTATTATTTAACATAATTATTGCTGATAAAATATATCTTTCATCTTACTGTATGAACAAGACGTCCCATTTTCCAGCAGATGAGCCAGCTTTCCTTTGCGTAAAGTGTTTTTCCCAACCGAGAGGCAATCTCTTGTCTGGTACTATTATAGATCGGCGTGGTCCTGGAATAAATTTTCATGTTACGTTAAAATATTATTGACATGTATACGAGATGCAAAAATATTTTTTAATAAAATTGCACTAACCATCATTACCATCTACAATATAAGATTCTGTTCCTCGTGGCTCTCCATCAACCCATTCGGGACCGACGTTTTCCTCAGGATCCGTTTCGATCTTGGGTACTTCCTTCTTGCTTTTCTTCGAATACGATTTGATTTTCAAGGAACTGGTTTCGAAACCTTTCAACAAATCTGTCCCTGGATCGTAACAAGGACCATATAGGGTACCATCCATCTCGATCTTGCTCTCCGCAGAGCCTTCACCACTTTCCTTGACGACAGTTTCCTCCTTCTTTGGTGCTTTCTCAGTATCGTGTTTTGTGCGTTTCCTTGAGTGAATGTTAAACAACTCCATAACTGTGTGCCTCCGTTTCTTATCCCTTCTTTCTTGTTTGCTGCCGATATATCCATCCACTTCGTTTAATTGCTGTTTATGTAAAATAAAAAATCAATTTACAAATGACGTAAACATAATATAAATCTTATGGAACGTACGTTTGAGAATCTCAATTAAAAAATTTCATCTGCAGTACAGCTTGTTCCAAGTTTTTGCCACAGAATTACTTTTTACATTCTCATGGCTAGGCTGAGGTAATAATTGAGAAATAACACAAGGTGATACTAAATCCAATGTGATTATCCACCACTTGGCTCCACCAACTCAGATGAGATTTCTTTAGGTAACTTAAGAAACAACAACATAACCTCAATCTGGGAATCCTGTACCTTGGTCGGATTAGCGGCGATCTTGGTCATTTTCGACGACTTGACGATCTTCGCGTATCCATCGTCGAACAGCACGTTGTACCTGTCTGCGAAGAAGATTTACTTAGAACTACCTCCGCGCGCCATCGGGCCAGAAAAAAACGTTACATCTACAGGCTTGTCTCTGACGAGCCAAACGTCAAATCTAAGGGAACGCAGTCTAGCCTCTTCCGCCTGCGGCTAGGGGTTAGGTTAGGTCGCTTACCATTCGACAGGACCGCGCTCACTTTGGCTGGATATTTTTTGCCGTCCGCCCACGTAGCGAGTATCCGCTCTCCCACGGAGAACTCCCTCATCTTCGCCTCCCTGCAGGTGCGAAATCCTGGCATTACACACGCGAACGGAGAGCTCGTGAGAGCGTGGGGTTCAACGAAACGGGGAAAACTACGAGTGAGGGTTGGGGTGGGGGAGAGGAAGGAAAAAATAGAGTCTCGCGCCGTTGGGGTTTCTCATTTCCCCCTTCCCTCTCCTCGAAAATAACATCAGATCCTAGATCGTCAAAGTACAATTGTTTTGGAGACCCATCTGGAGCCGAAGGACGGATCCAGCAATGTTTTGGTGCAAAAGAAAAATTGTTGCAAATTATATTTTTATTTTTATTGTATTATATATTTTTGCTTGCGCAGCATAAAGGAATCAGAGTCGATGTATATAGTGAAAAGTGTGAACATTTGTGTGTTTCGTTGCTCAAGAATATTTGGAGAACGGGCCGATGATTCGCCATCACGCCATGCCCTTGCAAAGATGATCAGTATGGGGGTTTTAAATTATAGTTCTCATACTTAACTCTTTGTTAATTGCAGCACATAAACAAGTATGTAAAATAATGAAATTACTACTGTTACTATCAGGTACTAGAACTACCTAATCGTTAACACAATTTTCACTTACGGAGATGGCGGGGTCCAAGCTTGTTCGCTTTAAGGAAAGACAAAATACAATGGCTTAAGATTCAAGTTCTTTAGGTTCTTTGAGAAAAATGTAGAAGTGAATTAAATAATTTTGTTGATGCGCGTTACAATTCCGACGATTGAATCAGAATACAAACTTACTTTTGTGGGGATTGCAATACGCGAAGCCTGGAGCTATCCATCGGTATCCATTCGTCAAATCTCGAACTCCACTTGTCGAAGTGTATCAAAACTTCCCTTTCGTCCCAATCTGTTTCTACCACTTTTGCAGAATACCTACAGAATACCGCATAAATATTAATCAATGTATATTTATTTTATCCCAGCTTTTAATAACGTAATTTTTAAACGCGCAATTCACATCTCGTCTACGTAAGGCACTTTTTGTATCGCACAATAACTTCTCACAGTTTTCAGAGGAAAACTGAGATATCTTTTTATTGAAATTTTACTCGACGATATACTTGCCACTTCTCGTTAAAGTCTTTCGCTTCCAATTTGGCACCGGGGAAAAATTTCAAACCACCACGATTCAAAACCTTCGGTTTCAATTCTTCCGATTTGTCGAATTCCTTGTCGCCGGGTAATTTTAATTCTTCCTTTAGGTCTTTGGAATCAGTCTTCATTGCCGTTTCTGGTTCGACGATACCAAGTTGCATCGCTACTGTATTCACTTTATTGTCGACCGAATTCTCGGTCGATTTGTCCTTCACGGATACCTTGCACTCTTCTTTCGGATTTGTCGCTTTATATTCATTATCCGTTACTTCCGTGCTGTCAGGGAGATTTAGGGAGTCTGCCGACGACTCGGGTCTAGAATAACAAGTCTCGCCGCAACTGTCGGATTTAGGTGTTCTCGCCTCGGATAACAACGGTGAGGCAGAATGTTCCAAATTTAGTATTTCCGAATTGATCAAGTCCAAGTCTTCTTGAGCGTAGGATGTAGAAGACTTCACGGACATAATTACAGGATCTGTGTGAAAGGGCAGAAAAACATAACGATAAATTGTTCACCAATCTTGATAAGAATATATAATTATGTACATATAAAATTCAGGTACAATTTTTATCCATGCTTCATATCGCAGGAAAAATGAACTGAAATAAAATTAAGTCCGATAAATTTATTTTAAGAAATCGTATTCTTCTTAAGAAAAAGAAACGTTTTTATTGTTATAAAATTGGCTAGATCCAGGTATAAAGATAAACTGATGGGAACGCATATAGGATATCCCAAAATATCGAACGTTTCATCTTTGTAATATAGGTAGATTCTTTATCTCACAACTTAAAAAATTGAATTAAATTTGTCTTTCCTCTCTCCTGAAAATTGTGGATTTTTGAGTTGTGACAGTACTCTAAGGATGTGATATGGATACAATCGGATTTACGATATGTTACAGTGAAGGCGTAAACATTCAATAATTACATAACTACTAGTACAAATTAAGAAATATAAAACGTCGTCTACAATGGCAGCAAGAGTATACAGTAAGACATAAGCAGTAAGTTATTGACTAATGGAATTTTTGCAATTTTTGCAATTCAAGAATAATCGACTATGGTTGGTCAATAGCTTACTGCTTACGTCTTACTGTATACTCCTGCTGCCATTGTAGACGACGCTTAAGTGCTGGTCTACAACCTTGCTTTAAAGGGTATTTAAGCTCTAAGCCGTAAGAAATTGACCAATCACAGCGGAATGTGAGGAGAATACTCGACTGTGATTGGTCAATTTCTTACGGCTTAGAGCTTAAATACCCTTTAAAGCAAGGTTGTAGACCAGCACTAAAGAATGAAAATGTCAACATATTTATTGATACTATGCACTTACCAGCAAATGTATACGTTTCATAAAACACTTTAGTAAAAGTATACCGATTGATACAAATTGTTTGCAAATTGCATACATCATTAACAAATAGTTGATTAATTAAGCCGAATACAATTCGATACTTTTTTATTTAACTGAAATAAAGAGAGGAACAAAAGTACATAGGCTATAACATGATCTTTAATTTTTCAAGTGTACAAAATATGACCAAGTTCTTAGTTAGTAAAAGCTTAGCTATTCTTAGCAAAGTATGGTTTATTGCATCATTTATTGCAACACACACTAGAATTGCCACTCTGAATTATACATGCCATTTGCGTATACTCTTGCTTTTAAAGTAAGTCCATACATTTGTCAGTAAAAGTATAAACTGTTTTGATTTCTCGTACTTTTAACGACAAAGTTAACATACGTATAAGCCTCCTAGGGAGCGTATTACTGACACGATTATTGATGTCATGCCTTCACTGTAAAAATAATGGCTCGTCGCGCTTGCGAGTAGGTACCGGCTTGGCGAGTTACCGCCGGCGAACGTTCGAACGTCGCGGATCACTCGATCCTAGATCCTATTCTCTGCCGTGCGTTCGTCAACGCCGGCGGGCGACGGTGACGTGACACACCGTCGTGAAACACCGGCGTGCCGTCGCGCGAGGAAAAAAAGCGGGCTCGTAGAACTACCGGCATAACGCCGGCGCGACGTGACACGTTCTCTCGGCGAGCTCTCGAAGCTGGCGCTCCTATACTCCCCGAACACGCGCGACGAGGAGAGGATCAGGCGGAGAGACGGGAGGGGGGGCACCGCGGGAGGAGGACACGCGGTAGAGCGGAGCAAGGGCGGGAGGGGGAGAGGAGAGGAGCGTGCGCGCTCGCGCGCACGCGAGAGGGACAGAGACGGAGACGGAGATGCGCGAGACGCAACTACGTTGCGTTTTCACGCCCGACGTGCACTTCGCTCTCGCGGCACCAGGCGGACGGACGTGTCGTCCACTCGTCCCCCCCCCCCCTCCCGTTCGGCCGCTGGCCGCACACATAACACGTACCGGGATGCTCGTCATAGTCCGCGAACACCGTGGGCACGCTGCCCCTCTTGAGCAGGAGCTTGTGACCGCCCCGCGCGGTCTCGTAGTCGGCGCGTTTGAAATGCCTATGGCAGACGACCTGGCCTGGCGTCGGCTTGAAACTCTCCTCGAAGCCGCCGCTGGCCAACCACCTGTCCCTCAGCGCGGCGTCCTTGGGGAACTTGTGCAGCGGCAGTCCTTTGGCGCGCGCCTCCCGCACGTCCGCCTTGCAGCTACGCACGCAGCATTTGCGCGCCATTCCCATCGCCCCCGCCGCCGCCACCGCCGCCGCGGTTACGGCGGACGATACCCTCCCCTCGGCACGCGAGCGCGGTATACGCCGCCGCTTCATCTACACCCCGCCGGCGCTACATAGCTATAGCGTTGGCACTCCGCGGTACGTTCCGTCGCGCGGAGACCGGGGAACGTTGCGCGTTTCCGCGTGCGAACGCTCGTGGAACACGGCACACACGCACACACGCACACACGCACTCACCACGTTCCGCGTGGATCGTGGATCACGACCTTACCGCCTCGCGCGGGATGCGCGAGTCTCTCTCTCTCTCTCTCTCTCTCTCTCTCTCTCTCTTTCCCTTGTCTCTCTCGTCGCGCGCTCCGCTCGGTGTTGCGCCTGTGAACACTTTGTGGATGTGGAACACCCGCGAAGACCGACCAATCGTTTCGGCTACACGCGCGACACTGATCAACCGATCGATACGGCAGCATCGTAGCAGCCGGAATCTCCGATGTCGCCGTAGTCGCCGCGACGAGATCCAGGGGCGCTCGCGTCGCGTTACCGGCAGCACGCGCCCGCGCGAGTCGAATCGCGGCGTAAAGGCTCTGCGCACAATATTGAGCACATGTTAGGAATAATAGTAAATATTGAATATTAGGATATATAAACATATAGGAATATTCTTGTGTTTATATCTTATATTTTATTCTTTTCTATTTGTGTGTAAAGGCCTCCGCACAATGAAAAATATAAGGACCAAGGAATAGATATTAGCGATTAGGCTCGCGATTAGGACTAAAGAATCAAGAATAAAGTTAGATGCACGATGAAAAATATAAGCAACGGAAACAGGGAATAACACAGGCAATAGATTGTTAACCTATCGGAAGCCGCGTATTAATGCTACATCAGCTTTATTCCTGATTTCTTATTTCTAATCGCTAATATCTATTCCTTGTTCCTTATATTTTTCATTGTGCGGGGACCTTTACGTTTAATTATTATTTCTAATTCCGATTCCTAATATTTAATATTTATTCTTATTCCTAACATGTGCTCTATTGTGTGCAGCGCTTAACTCTTTACAGTAAAAAGTAATAAAAGTCGGAGAACAAAGAACTGGACGTGTAAAAATAACAAAAGTCGGAGAACAAAAATAAGGAATAAGGGAATGTCGCATCTCACTTCAGTACACGTACATTAAAGTGAGATGCAACATGCCTTATTCCTTATTCCTTATTTTTCTCATTGTGTCTGAGCCCTAAATCGAAAAGCAAATACTTAACGGCACGTTAAATACCCTCATAAAAAAATAATAATAAAATACGGAGAGCATCTTTTTCCGCAGTTACATTATAGATGATAATCTCGTTGATGATCTCCGAGGGATCGCATGTCCATCTGTTCCTCGGCAAGTGAAGAGGAAAACGATTAATGCGAATTATTACTACATAAGGCTTTCAAAGGGCTCGTTTAAATATGGTAAAGTTTATTTAATAACATCACAGATACAATAATTATGTACATAAGAAAGCGTCAGCATTTTTTCGGGGCTGTACACTTCCGTCTCTATCTCACTTGTCAACACTGTAAGCACTGAAGTACTAAGTTTCGGAAAAAAAGGTGCTGCATGAGGGCGGATATTTGACGACTTCGGCAAGGATAATTCCGCTTCCGAGTTACGAAATCGTATAGTCTAAAAATCATCCGGTTCCGTCCGGGACGCGCTCCTCATCCTCGAAACCGAGAAATTTGGCTAGTCGCCTTCCGAACGGGCGATTTTTTTTTTTTTTTTTTTTTTTAACGACCATTTCCGTCTCCGAAGTATTATAGATTGTCCTCGGACGAAGACAATTTGTCGAATACGTAAAGTTTCAGTTGAGCATCGTGCCTCTGCGGTGGCGCGGCAGAGTCGGGCTTCGCCACTTGCGAGGCACATGGAGGATCTATGGTACGGGGTAACAAGGTGCGGTTGAGCTCGGCCATCGAGGCAGTTGGGTCCTTCAGGGGTAGGGTAACTTCTCTTAAAGAGTCCGTGGGTGAGGGGGGAAGCACCACTTTCTCGGGAGCATTTTGAATAAATATCACCCTGGAACAGACAGACATGATCGAGACCTGAGTACTTGTACGCAAACGTAGAGAACCCCAAGTATAGCTTACCTATTAAATGCTCGCCACTTTCTGCATAATGTAATATACGCTTTGCATTGAATATACATAAAAACTAATCCGCCAGTAGAACCGATCACGACGACTATCAATTTGGTCCAGAAGGACCAGTCGACGAATCCGCGACGGGCCTCCTCCACGGATCGTTCAACGAGTACGTATAACGACCATGCCACGCAGAGCGCGGCGACGGCGTGAAAAGCGACTGCGCACCATAATTTTCGCACTTCCAGCGCGGACATCTCGAGCTTCTCCCACTGCAAAGACGTTACATGTCATTTATATTTGGCTGGTAATTGTAGTACGACAGAATCGTGGCAATTTTCATTCGCGGGAGAAATTTTCCTATGGTGGAACAAGTTCGCCTACCTCGCAGAATGGTTTTGTCTTGGCGTGCATGATAAATGTGAACTTGCACAATTCGCAGGCGCGCGTGTCTGAAGCTTTTATCCATTGTTGAAGGCAAGCCTGATGCACGTAGCGCAGACTGCCGCTGCAATAGCAAGGCGCTAACAAAGGGGCGCCTTCTTCACCCTCGCAATGGCAGATCCTATTTACAAAACGCATAAGATTTCCTCGTAATGAAATAAAGATTGTAGACGTAACTATAAATGACTATAATAACTATGGGAGCTTTCTAACAAGCGACACAAGTCGACTCAAATGTCGTTTTGTCTTTGTTACTCATTGCCAAAAAAGAAAGATAGAACGACGTTTACGTCGCTTGCTGGAAAGCTCCGTACAAATGGTATAGATGTACAATATACGATTACGATACATACATGACGTTACTATGGTCCATTTACCTGCAAATATCATGGTTGGTCGAAGATAACGTGCTTACGGACGAGTGGCAATCATCTGGTATAATAGTAACTACTGTACCATAAGTAAAATTCTGAAATAAATATACTTCTGAGTCATGGCAGGAAGAGGTCATTATCAAAGTACCCTCTTATCTTTCTATACAATTTATGTCTACACACAAGTACTTTCCAGATGATACGTTATCGTGATAAATTAATAATTATCAAGGTGACATAAAATTATAATATCCAAGAATAAAATAATTCATTTTAAAACACTGCGTTTCATATATTTGCTCTCATAATATTGCTTCTATAATTTAATTGATTTAATTCTTTATCTTTGAAACACAACATACAGGATGTCCTGTACTAACTCTTTCAAACTGCAGATTCTTTAGTCCGTATTTCGAATTCCTTAACGAAAATATCAGGGTAGATTATTTGTTAATCAATTTGTTATCAAAATTATACCTCTCTGCATCCGAGTCTCAAGTTAGAACTTTATCAAAGCCCACTTAAAATTAACTGAAGAACATGATTTTGTTTTATTGTCCTTTTAAGAAAAACTTTTACCTCCAGTTGCATAAAGTAATTCAGAACTGTGATTAAAATTAATATTTCTATAAGGGAAAACTCAACACAAAGACTCTGCAGTTTGCAGAAAGTGAGTACATAGTGGTAAAAGACGTTCTATATTCTCATTCTGATGACGACTTAAAGGAATCAAAGTATTGCGTGTTAACTCCAAACTAGAAAAGATCACCTGGGGTATCCATTCTGACAGAGCTTCTCCACCAGCGGGACTCGTATTATTGGAAGGACCAATTGACAATGGTGGTTGCCAATCAGGTGGATTAACATTAATCTGATGAACCGGCATTACTCTCCAACCCTCGCCAAATATATAATCACTGACAATAAAATTTGATTAAATGTATCTTGGATACATGGTTATTAAGTTTTTTTTTTTTTTGGTAGTGTCCTGACGCCAATATTATATGTTCACTCGTATCTTTCAAGCATTATTCAGCCTTTAACATTAAAATGTGTACAGCCTGGAATCAGACATACAAGTGTTACATTTGTAAACAGATCTATAATTAGCGTGTATGAAGTCATTTTGCATATGCTATACAAAAGTATTATATATATATATATATATATGCATATGTATATACATATTGCTGAAACATCCAAGTGCAACCTCTTTGCATAATTATGTAATAACTATAATCTGCTTGCAGGAGCAACTTTTGCACACACACACACACATATATATATATATAATATATATACACACACATGTTTACGTATTTATTTTGCCAGTATGTCTGCCAACATATTCGAGCTATTAACGTCCACTCAACGACTGAATAATTAACTTCGGATTAAAACAATCTATTTGGCAAACTCCGGACGGTATTTCGACAAACTAAAGGACAAATCCACAATCACGAACGTGTCAACAATACATCCAATGACATTTTCGCGTAAGGTTAAATACGGCAGACAATAGATTTTTTTTCCTCTCTCTCTCTCTCTCTCTCTCTCTTTCTTTCTCTCGAGGGAAACCGATGGAAATCGGGCGTTATTGGAAAAACAAGTCGCTTCGCGAACGAGATCGAAGGAGAGCGACGAGTATAAACTGGCATGCGTGTCGCGCTGCGTCGCAAATCGCGTAAAAGTCCTCTCTCGTGTTTCGCGCAAGCCGAGCGAAGGCGAAAACGCTTCGTTTAATATCTCGAGACTCGCGCGAGACGCGAGACGGTGATTTTTCCGCGAACACCGCGGAAAGAAGAGGCGAAGGAAAACAAAGCCGCACACCGATATACGTACGCATACATACACGCTCCTGCTCGCCGTGTCGGGCCGCGCCGTGTTATGTTGTCCTCGGTCTCTCGCGTCTTCCGCCAGCCAAGTGACGAAGAGAGGGATCCGCCGCCGGGCCGGCGAAAATTATTCGCGGACGAATTTAATATTACTCGCGAGACGGGGGGGATAAGGTGGGGGGGGGGGGAGAGGCGGCGGAAAACGGGCACGGGAGCAGAGATTTTGACACTTCGCCCTGAGTCAATGACACGGACACGGACACGGGAGAGGACTCGTTGTTCGTTGTCTCTCCCTCGATTCCGCGTGTGCGCCCGCGCGCGCGCGCGCGCGCGCGCGTGCGTTCGGAGTCGAAGCAGACGAAGCGGAGCGGAGCGGAGTCTGCCACTGTCTAATCGCGGTTGCTCTCGGCGTGCACGTAACACCGTCGCGGGCGCGTAGACGCGCTGACACTCGCCGCGGTAGCTCGCGAGACGACGACCAAACCGTGCGCCGTCGCCGTCCTCATCGCAGCGCGCGCGCGCGTGCGAGACCCTTCCCTCCCGCGCCAAAGACGGGCTGCGCTCTGCGCTGCGCTTTACCCCCCAGTTTTACTACTTTTATTCCACTACTCCGATCGGTGGTCCGTCTGGTCCGTCTGCTACGCCGACATGACGTGTATGACGTAGGCGGTAGACGCGGCCTTGGACGCGGCCCGGCCAATGGGGGCCGCGTGAGCGCTGCCGGGTAGCGTCTCGCCAATAATAGCGCGGGATTTCGAATCCGCGCTCGCCGATCATCGCTGGGTGTCCTTTTATCGCCCGATAAGCACGCGGGGTTTCCAAGTTTCCGATGTTCCGATTACTCGTCCGCCCGATCGCGATAAAGTCTCGCTGTAGATACCGTTTATCTCGAGTTAAGGAATCTATTTGGGAAATTTTCGCATGTTTGCTGTTTATAGTGCGTGGGCGGGGGCAATCGGTAGTCGCGATCGAGGCGGGACTCGGAAGGGAATTGATCGAAAACATAGTAATGATTTTTTCTTTTTACAGAGGATAAAATTTTATTCACCAAATTCGTTTAATGTCTAAAGATTTACAGATAATCTAGAATAAAAAAATTTTTCCGTTTCTCTCGACCTCTACCGTCATCGAGCAAAGATCATAGCGCTTCAAAATAAAGTAACAGCTAATAAATTGCGCCCATGGCCGCTCTCAGGTTTCTCTCTGGTATATATGATACACAATGTATATACTTATATATATATATATATATATTTATATATATAAATTTTTTAAAATTTACATCTAATAAATCTGATTTTAATGTCAGATTGTTTCAAGTACATGTCTTCATATGATAGCGTCGCGTCATTTTTTTTTCTGCGCGGTTACAGAACTCGTACTAAACAAATATATATATATATATATATATATATATATATATATGTATCTGTATCTCTTACGATAGATTTTGTCAAACACTTTGTTTATTATTTACAATTAGTATGAACGTCGGAAACATCTTATCCTCTTCTTATTGTGCCATTTTTACTTAAAAATTATTCGATGCTGGACTGTAGAAAATATCTTGAGAATTTTTATCGTTAATTGAGAAGCAAAAACACATTTATTTAGAATGAAGATTGCATTGATTAAGATTAAAAGAAACATTATCAAGAGTGATGATCTATCTAGTCTAACTATGTTAAAACTACGGCAAACGGTGCATTTGGAGGTCGATTATTACACTTCGGTGCATTTTCTGTTGGACAAAATCATATAGTAGCATGGATACTTAACAGTAATAACATATAAATAACTAAGAAACTGAAATAACTTTTACCTGTACAAACGTTATCTACAATTGTAGCTGTTCGGACGTTAATAGGTGTTTTGTTAACAAAAACTAAGAATTTTTCAATACACATTCCCACTGCAAACGGATGCATATATGTAATGGGTAAATCGTATGAAAGAAATTAAAATTGATCGAGACGAATCTTGTAATTTTACTTACCTGAAATTCCTACAGCAGTTCCAAAGAAAAATAATGCTGCACTTCTCATCATTGTCTATATATTTTTATTCTTCTTCGTTGAAAATGTCGAAGAAATCTCTACACCTCTTTATAATAGACTTTACCTGTGAACAGGATTACCTTGTTGTGTGTTTACGTAGATAATGACAAGTAATCGTTTTCCTATGAGAGCTAACAGATACCTCAAAGTCACATGCTACAACTAACGTAAACAGTCAAGTAAATACATTGACATACAATATGATCACTTCTGTGTAAATAATATATATATATATATATATATATATATATAATATATTATATATAAATTATTTACATATATATATATATATATATAGGTATACGCAGTGCGTATTACGCATACACTCACACGTATATCAAACTCATAGATAATTAAAAAACATGATATCAAATTAATTGTTTTAATATGATTTGGCTTTAATATAGATATGGCTTGAAACATATAAATTTATATCATGTGTTATTTTCAAAATATATTATATCAGTGTAAATTTCAATATTTGATGAAACTGTAATTGAAAAGATATTTTTTATTTCTTTGTCTCTGTATATGTAGATATGAAGACATAAATGTTTAATGGATGTCAATAGAAAAGTTTATTATAAATTTATTATACATGTACATCTCGAATGTTTCAGCTGCCATATCATTTTGCTAATTGTAAGTCCATGAAAAATCATTTCAATAAAAAAAAACCCGATCAGATTGTATAGCAACAAATTAATTTTTTACCTATGTAATTGTTTTATAATTGTTATTCTGAAAATCAAAATTTGTTGAAATTGATCGATCGAATAACATATTTTTTAAATTAGAGGCCTTTTTAAATACTACAAATTTAGTATCTTATATCCAGAAGCAAAATAAGTTTAACAATAAGATATAAATTAATAGAACATGTATTGGATCTGTTTTTTTTAAATTAGAAAAATATTACAACACACCTTTCTATGACAAAGAAATAATTGAAGCGAACTTATAATACTTCTAAACTTATGTACAAATGGAATCACAAAATGGAATTACAAAACGAAATACTAGAAAAATAATAGAAGAGATATAGAAACTGTCAATAATAATGAAAGATATAAACGAGGTTTTATGCTATAGCTATTTTACAGATCGGGTATTTTTTTTAACGAACAAAGAAATAACTGAAGCAGATTTACAATAATTTTGAACTTATGTATAAATAAAACCACAAAATAAAATACTACAAAAAGATATGGACTTGTGACATTTGTTAACAGCAGTTAAATATATAAACGAGTACAAGATTTTAACGTTATAGCTGTTTTACAAGTCGGACATTTTTTAGATATACGTATGAATGACTCCAGGCATTCTGTGCAAAACAGATGTCCGCAACGAGTAGTAGTGGGCTTTAAATTGGAAGTTAGCGACTCGAGGCATATCGGACACGTTAGAGGTATTGGTTGCCTATCATCCGATTCGACTATGCAATATGGTTTATCGTCTTCTTTACTAGTGTCATCGACGGTCAAAACTTCGTTCGAGCTTGTGGCACGAGACATTCTTCTCTTCTTTCTAGGATTTTTCCTAAAAAGATATTCTAAGCTGTAGAATAAATTGTCTATCTATTATCCATTATAAGATATAAACACACAAGGTATATACGAACGTTTGAGCATCCGGTGTGTTCCCCAAAACTATAGGTGACAAGGGTCTCCTACACCGACGAGCTGAGCTATCGGTTACACTAGAAGCTACGTCTCCGGTATTTCTTTGACGTGATCTTGATGTCCTGGCTGATCCTGATGGTGATTCTTTAGTTAAATCGATAATGTCTATTAGGGTAGGCGAAATATCCACGACTGAATCATTCATGATTGAATCATCGGTAACGTCCTCATATACACGTACGCGTATCATCTAAAATTTTAATAATATACATAAATTAAGATACCATCATAAATTTGTTTCCTTTAGTGGTCATTATAAAAAAACATGTAAATTTAATTAGATTTATTATTATTACCCAGGTAGCACATATTAGTTTCATATACGTTTTTTGAACGTATACATAGTTTCATAACCGTAAAGAACCATTAAGAAACGTTTGAACAAAAATGTTTTTGAAACCATGATTTAAGAAACGTACTTTTTACGTTTCTACAGTTAACAAAAATACCTATTTGTTAAATTGTTCCTTTCAAAATTATAATTTGCTTTATCTATATACACTGGGCAACAAAATTATAATAGCTTTAATAGCCTTTTTTGAAACATTTAAATTTATATTGCACTAATTATTATTGCACAAAATAAATCATTTGATCCATGCACATATATCCACTTATTTACTTAATTTGTCATCGGACAAATCTGAGCTTAGAAAACTTCCAACAGTTGCAAAATAAACGTTCTGCTGAACGTGGCCATTGAAAGAACATTTATATGTGTGTTCCGTTTTGAAGAACTTCCTGAACTGGTGCACATCAGTAATGCAATTAAGTTAGAGTGAGACAAGTATATTTTGTTTCACTTTAACTTATTGCACGAATGTGCACCAGTTCAGGAATTTCTTCGAAAAAGAATAGACGTCATAGATGGTATATGCATAAATAAAGCTTCTAGAACATTCTCACGCGTGTCTCAAAGACGTCAGAAACGCGTTCAAAAGATGTGAAAAGTAGGAATTTTAAATGTCTTTATCATTAACAAAACGTTTCTATAATAGTTTTTTAAACGTTATTTTATCGGAAAAGAAAACGTTCCATCGAACGTTTTTCGAATGGACATTTCTACTCATGAGAAACGTTTCTAGAAATCGGTTATAAAACGTTTCGGAAAAACGCTTATAAAACATTTCTGAAACGTGTATGTGCTACCTGGGTATAATAAAGGCTGCGGTCCATTTGACGCTACAAATGCTTCGAAGCGTTCTTCTTCTCCTTCTTTCTTCATTGAAAGAAAGGAGAAAAGGAATGCTTCGAAGCATTTGTAGCGTCAAGTGGACCGCAGCCAAAGACAGATTGGCAGAAGCTATTTTACGTAAAATTAGGGTTATTTTACAATACGTCGCGGACGATGGCAACTGCTGGTTGAAAAGTGTCATTTCCGGTTGCGCTTTCCAGTTGCGGTTGTCAAAAGAGAGTTGGCGAACTTTTAACTTTTTGGCAATCGGCAACCGAAAATAGCACAATTCTCAAGCAGCAACTGCCATCCTTCGCGACTGGCGAGCGCCGTATTGTTAGCGTTAGCGACGTATTGTAGAAACTTTCACATGGTAACGAAAACGTGTGCAGGTACAGGTTAAGTGGTAGATATAATGATGCAATTACATTACGCGTTCCTACAATTCTCCCAATTCTCGCGACGATTTAACGAAAAACGCATTAGCTCGTTATTAGCAGGTGTCGCATGTGAGGTATATACCTGGTTTGCGAGAATTGTTTCGGACTATTTCAGAGTTTCCGATCGTCTCCTTGTGCTCTTCTTCTTCCTTGAGCTCCTCGTTGAAATGGGAAATGGTAATCGACCCTACAGGGTTCGATACGACCAATTAACGTCTCCTCGTGCTCATTAAAACAATATTTTTCAAATATTCACGATCAGCTGTTTCTCGCAATCGAGTAGCAGAGCCAGCCAGCCAGCAGAGCCGCCAGCAGAGTAGTATCGAATGATTTGGCCTTTGACTATTGACTGCCAACCGTGTGTGCTGCTAGTAGCAGTAGAATGATTGGTTCTTATGGTTCTTACCTTTGGCTTCAACCAATGAGAGCGGTCTAGTGAATTCTGAAATTGTGCTGATTCGCAGTGCCATCACATCCATTTTATCACCATTTTATCGTGGACGTAGGAACGGTAGGAACTACGTAGCCACATCCATTTTTCCAGATGGTAAAACGCTACTTGGTTGTCTCGGTTTTTATGCCCGTAGCTTGTCATTAGTGAACTAACCAACAAGTCTGGAGAGAAACCAAGAGAAACACGATTAACACGAACCACGAACGTTTATATATCGTCGAGCTTGCTCAACTTTCCACGTGAACGAGGTGAAGAGATGTCGGACGAAAATGAGAAGGACGAAGAAAAGCCTGTGGTGCCAAAGACGGCCGTGGATCTGCAAAGATTAAAACTAATGAAGCTAATGAAGAACGCGGTAAATGTCTGCGTCAAGGCTTCCGGATCTATCTAATGTGTTGTCAGATCAGAATTTGTGTGTTAATTCGCGCTTTATTTGTACAGGATAAGCCGGTTATGCTACCGGAACGTCCGAAGGCCAAGAATACACCCTCTGTACCGGAATTCGTTCGTAACGTGATGGGTAGTAGTGCTGGAGCAGGCAGTGGAGAGTTTCATGTGTACAGGCATCTACGACGTAAAGAATACGCCCGACAAAAATTCATTCAGGAGAAAGCATATAAGGTGATTACTGTATAGTATAATATATAAAGGGTTGCGCCTAGCAATCGTTAATCTTTTTTTCGTTTTAAAACTGTCTGTCTCTTGTCAAAATTGTAGGAGCATTTGGATGACGAATATCATCAGAAGCTAGAAGAGTATAAGAGATTGTCAGAGGAGGCAACGGCAAAGAAACGTGCTAAGAGATTGAAAAAGAAGCAGCTACGTAAGCTGAAGAAACGAATGAAAGCTAAGAAAGAGGACAACGCCGTCGTGGACGAGAAGCATAGCGAGAGCGACAGTTCGGATGAGGATGAAGAAACTAGGACTGTGGAAAGTAGTCAAGTAACTGAAGAAAATGACAGTTGTCCCAAAAACATATCTACAAGTGAAAGTGAGGTAAAGGCAACGGAGAGAGAATCACCGTTACCTGTGGCAGAGAGTCAAGATGATACATTAAAGGCACCATCTGAGGTATCAAGTGAAAATATTCAATGTGAAAGCGGTACTTGACATGTCTCTTGTTGAAATCAAGATTATGTAATATGTATAGTCAATATATTATTTATCAGTTTACTCATCCGTGATTAGAATTACATATTGTACTATATTATGTACAATTATATATATATATATATATATATATATGGTGAAAAGTCACATGTGTTTTTCTATGAACAATGTTGAAATAATTAATTTAAACTTTAATTTACATATTAAGATCTTTTTTTTTTCTATTAACAAAATTGTAAATTGCAGTAAACAGCTGGCAGAAATGTACACATTGGAAAATTATGTTGCTTCATTTTATTTTAGTTGTACAAATCTACATTGTAGAGGTAATGGCATCTAGATTGTCGTAACGATTAGTTCTTTCGAATATATTTGCTAAAGATTGAGCGATCTGTCGTTCTTCAACAGAACAACATGTGTTCCGCGCATGTTGTTCTAATTGGGCTTTTGCGTTAATTATATCTCCCAGCTTTTCAGGTAAAACAGTCTCCTACAAAAAAATTTTAATAGGAATTACAAAATTACATCCTAATCTACGTTACATTTAATTTAGCAATTTATATTTTATGTAACACACGCTATACCTGAAACTGCTTTATAAAATTGGAAATTTCTTCTACATGATCGCCAATTTCAATCCAAAGACTTTGTAGTTCGGATTTCTCTGTACAGGCAGCGACACGTCCAAGAGTAAGGCACAACTAAAAAGTATATTCAACTTGTTAAATAATAACAATAATTAAAAAGTTGATATATTATATGTTAATATCAACAATTCTAAGTATATTGTGTAAGGAAGCATTCTTACTTGTTGAATCAGTGCGTCTCGATGCGGATATTCAACGTAGCTCGGGACATGTTGAGCATTTTCAAATGCTAATACAATACTTTTCCACAACGTTACAGTATACTTGCCGTAACAGTTACACGAAGACAGTGCCCACGCGGCATTGGTGCGCACTTTAAAATTAGGACTATTGCATATCAAAGTGCAAAGTTCTGGGAACACTTGATCCTGAGAAAAATATCTAGTTTTACATATTTACACAAGATAAACTCACTGATCACATTTTTCAAGTACGTACTTTCCAAGAAGGTGGCAATATCGCATCTGGATCGTGGCTCAAAACCAATCCTAAAGCTCGGCAAGCGTTCCACCGTACCTAACGTTAAATAAAAGATCTGTTTTTATTGTGGGTAAATAAAGCAAGAAATATTTACTTATTGCAGTAAGACAATTTTGTCATATAGAGTCATATAATAAACATTAATGTACAAGCAATCGAGATGATAAGTTTGGATTAGATATAAATCTAATAAGAATATCTATTTATTTTATTATATGAGTTAATATTATAGGAATATAATTATAAGAATTAATATATAATATATCTCTAAACTACTTCTAAAATTATCAGGACTTTTCCTCTTACTTTCATATCGTTTCCTAAAATAGCACATTTAATAAGTGCATTCAGCCCTAATGTTGTATCGGAAAGTATGTGCTTTTGTGGACACAAATATAAAATAGTTCCAATTGCTCTTACAGCGTTACACTTCACTTTATCATTATCTTTTGCAGCCTTGACGCTTACATGATACAATTTGGGCAATAAATCTTCTAAAGGAAGTGGTTCTACCTCTTCGTGCTGTCTGAAAAAGATATAGATAGAAAAAATATGCCACATAAAGAAGATGGTGAAGAAAGGAAGACAGTCTGAAAGACAAACTTTTGCCTGGAAAGACAGTCGCACAAATTCGCCAATGCCCAAGCGCTTTTCACACGGACACCGAGATTTTTGTCCTCAAAAGCTGAGCAAACTGTATCAGCCAGATCCATGAGGAAGCCAGTGTCGTATTCCAATGCCGATAAAGTTACCAACATTCCTAACGCACGTAAGCCGGCTGCCCTTACAGCACTTTCTTCATCACGAACTGCTCCAAACAGTATTGTAATTATTAATATAATTCTTTGCCTCTGCAAATATAAATGAAAGTAAACATAAGCAAAATATTAGAGATAAAAAGTATTTAACTCGTGTAAATGTCGTATTTTTTAACAAGTACGTTTGGAATGTAATTGCTTTGAGATAAAGTAGAGTAAAAATCTGAATGTGATTATATCCCTTTTTATCGCAATTATTCTTACCGATAATTGTGTGAATACATTTCCACTGATGCTACCTAGACAATCGCAAGCAGCTTCTCGCAATATGGTCTGCGATGTTTGGGCGAGTGATATCATAGGTTCAAATATAATATTCCAAAATAATATGCCACTGCTATGATAAGTTTCGGTATTTGCGAGGCAATCAGACATAATCTCTAAAACCCGACATGCGTGCAATACCACTTGGCTTTCCGATTCCCCCACGACCGAAATTAAAGTCGTGGTCACTTTCTCCAAATGGGGATACACAAGGCTTCCTGTATTAAATGCCAGCCTCCCCATGAGTTTTAAAGACTGAAGTCGTACAGGTGTATTAACCGACTAAAATAGAGTAAACGTTAATTTTCCAGATTTGACTATCGGCTTTAATTACAAAAAGCTTTAAATGTAAATCACACACGATACCTTACTGGATATATTTTCTAGGCAAATGCGAATCAGCAAACAAACGCTCTCATCTTTTGACATCGATGTGATCTCATTACAGCTATTTGTTGAATTTTCGATATCTTCGACATCTATTTCCTCCTCTTCCGTTCCATCGCTCGTGAAACCAGTGTCAAACTGTGAGGTTCCCGATCCTATTCCACCCACAGTTTGCTTAGCTAATATGCTTAATATTTCCTGAGTGATGGGTTCATTGGAGGCAAATGCTTCAAAAATGGATAGTGCCGCAACTCGTACAGTCGGATCTAAGAAAACAACTTAATTGTAATAACAATAAATTAAAATTTATGTAGAATAATAAATGCGAGATATATACCTTTGTGAAATATATGCGGCTTAAAATTCCTAACTAATTTGGTAGCCAAACCCGGTTTCAGTCGTTCGTATGGTGTGCCTTGTACAAGAGCTGCCGTGCATTTTAATGCGTGCGTCAGTACAGCTACATTTTTTTCAGCTAGCAAAATTAATGACAATGTAAAATGCAATTCTTTGACCATTAAGCACACCGTGCCGAAAAATGTGATGAAAGAAGTATGATTGGTATCTTCGGCGTGTATCAAAAATGGTTTAGCACCTATCAGCAGTTCAGTTAAAGTACACAATACGTTCTGTCGTACTTTCGACACGGGTTCAACTAATATACTTCTTGTCAATACTCGTGCGTCGTTTCGTGAACCGGTAGCTACGATTTGCGGCCAGTACCCGAAAATCTCTCTACTCTGTGTGATCTCTACGAGAGTATGCAATAAACGTACAGCTCCCAATCTTACTTTCGAATCAAAATGGACAGAATTATTAATTTCTGTATCTGAAGTATCTGAATCACTGGAATATTTGGAAATTCCCGTATGTTCTGGAAGAATATTATTTCCCGTATCAGATGCAGTTTTCTTGGAAGGTGCCTTCTTGGGCTTCGCTTTGTGATTTTTAAGATTCTTGCACTTGGGAACTACGTGAACACGTTCTGGGAGATTCATTGCAGCTGGACGAAGTAATTGCGGTTTCATGACTGAGTAACCTTTGATGCCGTAAAATAGAAATGCTTGCACCACTCCTAATATCTCTCCAACAAAATCGGGAGAACTAGAGATCATTTTTTCCAAAACCATGCAATGCAAAATGTGCAAGCATGAATTAACGATCTGTAAATACGAATAAAATGTATATATAATAAAGTTTATTTTTAAATTGCGTAGAAACCAAATTACATACCTTACTATAGTATAGTTTATCGTCATTGTGGTATGGTAAAAGTGATAGAATATTAAAAATTATATCTTTTATCAAACATGTAAATTCGTCTGATATACGATAATTACTATTGTTTAGCACAATTTCTTCTAAACATCCAAGCGCATAAAAATTGATTTCAGACCATGGATTACATAGCGGATTTAAATGTTTCATTAGCAAACCTTTATCCCTGAGTAACAGACGTACATGCTGAAACATAAAGCAGTTACCTAGTTTTAACGATATACAAATTTAATTTAAATAATAATCTGTTTGTCATTGGAGAAAAAACTGTGTACTAACATGATTGATATCATCAAAATATCCAAAGTGCAAAAAGCTTTTTATAACGATCAACACATCGACCTGTGCCAGCGGTTCAGAGAATTCCAACGCTTCTAAGAGCCATCGTTTGCAAGCTGCAAATGTCCGGCCGTGGAGTTTGATGTTGCTTTGAGTTAGATTGTACAGAAATTTACAAACGTTTCGGACTAAAGATATTTCTGCAGGTAGAACAACTGCGCAAAGTTGATTCACCAACAACAGCACCGCCTGAAAACAGATTAAAATGTAATCTCAATAGATTGACAATAAAATAGCTTGAGATACAATATAAAATGTCTCAGGTCACAGATATACGTCCTTACGTCATTATTTACAATATCGAGACATCTGTAATCCAGCTCGTTGAGATCGTTCAAATATACATTGATCTGTTTCTTATCACTGAGCTTCGTGCTAGTTAACGAAAGCAATCTCTCGATTAACGAAAAAAATTGTGTTGTGGTATCACTAATTGCACGATTTACGTGTAACGAGGCCATGATCACATTCACATAGTTTTGTTATCTAGGACGGCATAAATAACTTTAATAATTTACAATTCGTGTATGTACATTACTACGCGACATCGAACGATTCTAATAAATTGTAAAATATGACGTTACTCCATTCGGTATGGTACAGTATAGTACAATACAGTATTGCAACTCGACAAAGCAGGCCAAAAAAGGAGATTATCCTATCGACAATACACTTTTTTCGGTAGGTACATTTTTCATGGTTCATATCTCGGCTAGAATACAAAGCTCTGCTTTATCGATCGTAACAAACCTGCCTTATCGACAGTAATGTCCAGTTACAAGGCAAGTTTTTCATAAATCTTCGTCTGCCCAGACGCAGTATGTCACCGTTTACCGTACAATTTGTTCTGCAATGAAAATATTGGAATGTCAGAATTATATTTTTTACAATATATATATATATATATATATATATATATATATATATATATAAATCATATACTGAGTTTATATAGATGCCAACAAGAGTTTAGACGCATTCAATGTTGCTACATCTCGTCGGTACGACAGGAATGATAACCTGATTCCTGTCAACTTTAACGTTTAATATCTCGCGTCGCGCGGGGCAGAGCGATACTTTTTTCTGCTGGATTCTTTCGTTTCGTGCAAAAACACGTCGATTGAGCATAATTTCATCGATATTTGAGGTGAGGCCCCTAAACTGCATGTATAATAATTACCACGTACGGAATACACTCTGTATATATTTTATTGGTATTTGAGGACAATTAATTAATATGAGTACCTACATTATAGATATTTATTCAACATTTTTTGAAAACCGTAAACAGAAACCAAAAAAACATTTTAAAAACGAGAGAAGCACGTCAAGCGGTTTATTATGAGTAATTCTGAGAAAATGAAAATATATTTAATTAATAAAACGCTTTTGTATTGCGGATTTTTTATGGAATTAACATATATTTAGAAATTTGTAAAAAAATATATAATTATTACTTAGAAAAAAAATTATATTATCCATTTTATAGCAATTTAAATTAATTTTTAGAGGACGGGAAGCCTATTTTTAGGCTTCAAACTGTGTTTTTGCGCTATATATTTATGGGTTTTTTGGGTTGCTGATCGAGTTCTGTAGTTTCGGGAATCAAAGGAAAAAAGTAAGAATGACCAATTCCGAGAATTGAAGTGATTACTCGTCTTATCTTCTGAAGAAAAGTCTTCAGGATAACGACAATGCGTAGTACGTTTAAAAAGATGTATTAATCGAAGATCAAAATATGTTTTAAGTGCGATATGCCTCCGTGTACATATATTGTATACCTTGCTTTGAAATATATCATACAAAACACCATTATTAAATGTATGCATAAACATCGCAAATAAAAAATTTCTTATTATTATCGCAAATAAAAAAATTTTTTTTTACAAAATCCTTTTTATGAATTTGTTTGCATTTTTTAGCTCTGAATTTCGAAAGATATTTTTATAACGATTTTACAAAAAGTATTTCCATATTTTTCATTCAAATTTAAATATAAATAATAATTTTGTGAAATTTACAGTTATATGAATGTTTTATACAATTTTTTCATTTTTGTTAGCCGATGGGAAGCCTAGTTTTATGCGGGTTGGGTTTCGGAACCATTGAATAAAAGAATAAGTACGGATTCTTAATTAATAAAAAAAATTACTATAAAGTAAGGTTTATTTTTTCGACACTGTGATATACAAAACTCACCTCAGGCCGTTCCCAGATTTAAAAAGTCGTCGTCCTCGCACATGTCGAAAAAAACAACGAATGCTTATTGATTGCAATTGCTTTCTGTGGTGAAAACGGACTTTGTGAAACATATTCCATCCACACATACAACTAAAATTACAATAAAATTAAAAGATAAGGGAAGAAGCACGGCGTATCAGAGATATATATTTTCTCGCATAAGATAAATACGCTATCTATCACAAAATTATATGTGCCATATTGAGTATAATTTGACACTACGAATTTTATAGTGTATAACTTTCTTTTTATAGAAATTGTAGAAGCGGCTGAGACATGTTACAATAATTACTGGCGAATGTCAACCTTGCCATCGAATTAATAGCACTGCACTATAAACAATAGTGCTTTTGCAACGTCCGCGTTGATTCTCAACATTTTTATAGGGAGTAATAATTTGAAACGTCGTCGGTCATAAGTGTATCAGATAGCCTACTGGCAAACAGTAGAATTACAAACGCAGGCGCATTCTGAATGTACTGTGAAGATAGTGTGATCATCGTTCACGTACTTATCTTAGGAATGCGATAATATTGAGAACTCTTAGAATATGATATACTCGAATATCTTCCACGCGCGTACTTATTTCAAAAATATAATAACACTAGAGTAATCCCTTAGGATGAATCATTTAGGCCGGTATTCATAGTCGGATCTTATTTCAAGATTATCTTAAGTAATGTCTTAAGATGCTAATACGGCTCTGTTGTGCGATTGGTTCATAACATCTTAAGATTGTACTTAAGACGGTCTTAAATATAAGATCTGACTATGAATACTGGCCTTAGACTAAAGCTTTCCAAAAAAATGATAAGATATATCCTCTTTGGTTCCTGTAAAAAGAGAAGTCTCGAAGACTGTAGAGACAGTTCCCGAGAATTTCTTGTCAGTTCTTCAAATTGCGGTGCGTATTTACAACATAGTTTATATTTCATCGTGTAAAGTCTATTGTAAGTATAAAGTTGTGCTACAAATTTCTTTTTTGTGGAATGAGAATTACTTATTATAACGCCCACTGACTCTCAGCGTAATTGTTCACAAAATAGCTATGTTTGAAAAGCTAAAAAGCAAGAGAATAATATATCACACCCTAGAAAAATACTGTCACAATTCAAAAAAATTCGATTTTGAGTTAAGCCCATAAAAAATAGCCTAAAATGTTATGTGTCACAAATTTATAGGTGAAATCCATTTCACGAGGCAGAAATGTTGTTATTTTTTTTAAATTGTTTTAAAAGATTTTGTCGTTGATTTAGAATTGTTTTTATATCCAAATTGATTTTATATCCGAAGTTTTTTCTTTATTTGAAGTGTATCATGATAATAATATTTATTAATAGCTATATTGCAAACAATAATTAAATTAAAATTGATTTGTGAGATTGCAGTCGTATTATTATAATAAAATTTTAGAGAAAAATGTCCGAAGAATTTATTTGCAATAGCGGATTCAGATATTTTCACACAATAAAGAAATGCCGCGTTTGCAAAAATCGCCTAACTGGGCACAAAGAACTTCTCCCATTTTGGGCTCTCCGGGTCCAGTCATCTGCAATTATATATAATTTTGTAGATTATTATGGTAGTATTAAAGAAAAAATAGTTTAAATAATCTTTAAACCCCCCGCCGCACCGGAAGCAGTTTTGACCTCCTAGGTCATGTTCCAAAACTCACTCTGGGTAACTAAAATCTATAGTTTACGTCACACGTACACTATAGCATTTTAGTTAACTAGAGTGAGTTTTGGAACATGACCCTAATGATGCCATTTTTATTCGTTCGATGCATGGCTCGTCATCAGAGCTATCCAAGATGACAAATGCATTATTGCTATAGTCAGAAGGTATCTGACGTATTCTTAAAAAAAAAAAATAAAAATAAAAAATGAAAAATAAAAAACAACAGGGGCTTGATTCTTGAATTCATTTCAAGAAAAACGTATGCGCAAATGTTGTTCTTACAGAAAAGTCGATTGGCTGTCGCATAATTTTTAACCAATCAACTTGCAACGTTTCTGTAAGAACAACATTTGCGCATACGTTTCACTTGCGAATGAATTCAAGAATCGAGCGCTTGGTATGTACATACATCTACAGCTTCATGCTCCCTCCGCCCAGCACGGACTTTATTAGCATCGTTGTCATCTGCTGACTGTATCTAATACCGAAATTAATACACGATGTTTTCATGCTTGCAATCAACTGATGAGTTAATTCTTATTTTATAGTTAAACATGACTCACAGAATTCTAGTTTTTGGTTTTATCCTCGCCTAAAGATTTCTGTTTGCGTTCAAGCTACCTCCTCATGATAACAACGGCAACAAACAAAATATGGAATATCTATTTTTCGGTATATTTGTTGACGCATTTGATTGGCTAAGTTTTTGATTTTATATTTAGTTAAGTTATATTTGATTAAGCAGGCATTAATTTTACTAATTCATTATTTTGTCATGGTAAAAAGAATCGAAATCAGTGACACAATTAGTGATGTCCATACACGGAGAGAATTTTCTCTTAAAATTTACCTTGAAATCATGGTAGTTATGGGACAACATGTACCACCAAGAATTTTATGCTATTCTGATTAATATCCACCATAATAAAAAATATTAATATCTATTACATTAAAATATAAAATATGTTTGATTAATTTTACTAAAATATATCTAGGAAATTTCAATAATTTTTCAAAATTTACTAATCTGCTTGGTAATTTTTATCACGTTGTTTGTAATATGTCGTTTGTATATTTTAAAAATTCCTTGGTTGCCAAGTTGTTCCAAGTTTGTAGTGAATTTAAGGGTAAAATATATAACAAAAAATTCTCTCCGTGTACAACGATGGTAACGATGATACCAATGAAGTCTGTCCTAGACATAAAGCGGCGGATGTACGCATTAATGACGCCGTCTGTACCAGTCGTTTTTTATTTTCTTTTGTATAGAGGTATACCTTCTGAGCATAGCAATAACGTATTTGTTATCTTGAACAGCTCTGATGATGAGCCATCGAACAAATAAAATGACATCATTAGGAGGTCAGAACTGCCTTCGCCGAGGAGGTTTGAAAACCTAAAATTATTTTTTCTTTAATACTACCTACATTCTTATTACCTACATTCTACAAGATTATGTATGATTAATGACTAGGCCGGGATAGCCCAAAACCTCTTATAAAAATAGGCGAAGTTCTTTGATTTCGCGTGCGTGAAGTAAATTCACTTGACTTGCGACATTCTTTCATACCACATTCCATCATTATGACCCCATTAAATTTCTATACATTAGCGACAATGGAAACACTAGCGACAGTCATTGTTAGAATAACAAACACCTCTTAAAAATTACAAAAATAACATCTGCGAACTACCGACAATCAACCAAAGATGAACAATATTAATAGAATTTCAAAGAACTTGTAAAAGTTAATAAAGATTAATTAATAATGCTTAAATTTTCAGGGGAAAAAGGTCTCCAATTTCTTTGCGCTTCGTGTCTCGAATTTTAATACATAAATAATCAAAAGTCCCGATTTTTACCATAATACGCGTGGACAATACAACGGCCATAAAAAATACCTTTAATAAAGACACGTATAGTATAATCGCTTCAATTATAAATAATCGAAAATAATGTGCACATGCTAGTGTCTTTCATGCAATAATATGGTATGTATATTTGCATGCAGTATTTTCCGGAGTTTTCACATCTAATACAGCTCACAAAAACGTTGTCAAAAGTGTTAATAATTTTATTAGTCGTCATTATTGTCTGAATATCGACGCAACTGCATAATAATGGGAAATTTGCAGGGACAGCACGCGAAACAGTCTATCATGAGTCCGCTAAATACGAAGGTATTACTGTGCATTGTACTCTGTTTGTCAATGTGTCAATATACTCAATGTCAATGTACTCTGTACTTGGGAAGCGAATCTAGAAACATCACATGCGACAATCCCATCGATGCTATAGTTCATGACGCGAACAATGGTAAGACAAAACAAAAATTAAAAAAGTTTTAGTTAATTTGGTAATTATTTAGAATAGGGTTTTTCCGAATTTTGATATTTTTTTGCGGCTCTCTTGGTAAAAATCTTTATTGTGACTCTGACAGTGATAATCAATCGGGGGAGCCCGAAAAATATGTACCCTACCTATTTTTTTTTAAGTATCGTTCAACTTTCCACGAAAACGTTCAATTTTCTTTTATTTGAAAGTACACATGTAGGCGGGGGTGGATGGGAGTTGACCTCGGTTTGCATGGATGTTTCTTTGGACAGCATTGTACTTTCCGCATTATCATTTTTCGGGTTTTCAACTTTCCACGCGAACCGAGATCCACCCCCGCTGACCTTCGTCTACATGCGTACTGTCTATACATACATTAGCAAATTACTTCCTTTAATATTAACACAAACTGTTTGACACCAAAATGACGCAACAAAATAGACATGATTCACGAATTACTACCGGTTCTTTTCAGGACCAAAATCGGTCCTTTTAAGAGCCACTATATATTTATAACGTCGGAAGATCCGGAAAGCCACGTCGGAAAAAATAGGTAAAAAATAAGTAAAAAAATAGGTAGGGTACATATTTTTCGGGCTCCCTCGATTGATTATCACTGTCGGAGTCACAACAAAGATTTTTACCAAGAAAGCCGCAAAAAAATATCAAAATCTGGAAAAAACCCTATTCTAAATAATTACCACCGAATTAAGCTAATAATAATCATATTTTTCGCTACACTGACATTTTTTTTTAATAGATGAAGCAATAACTGACATAACGGAGGGATCCACAATTGCGTTAAAGTTCCCAAGCTTTCCATACATGGTAAAAGTGCACCAAATCTTGGGCGGCAAATACTTGACACCGTGCGCCGGCACGATCTTATCCAAAAGATGGGTTCTCACAGCCGCCCATTGCGTCGGAAAAAACCCCGGAACACTTTTTGTAGATTTCGACATTGACGAGTTTGACATTAAACACCGTATTCTTCGAGTCCTCGGTATGTCGATGATTGTAAATTGTAACTCAAGCGTTTATACATTTGCAATACGCCAAAAGGCTATAGCTTATTATACGCTATGCAAGGACCAACGGCCGAATTGTGTGTACCTGTGTGTGGGCGTTTTGCGATTGTCGGCTTGCTTCATCGCCTATGTCGACATTCATAGGTGGAATCCGGATATAAGGGCACGATATGCCGTACGCGTAACGAGAGCAAGAGAAATAAACGCGAAAGAGATTATCCCACTTCGCCGGATTAAGATAACAAATTTTTAGTTTCGCGAGAATTCAGAAATTCGTCGACAGTTAATACCGCGGAGAGATGTGCATGATTCCCTGCGGGGCCCTCCCCGTACATCTGCAAAGTACGTTTCGAGTAGGGCTGTTACTTTTTTGACAACTTCGAAGCTTCGGAGCTTCGAAGTTTCGAACAATATATTTGTGCGAATGTCGAATTCATTTAAAGGACGCTAAAAATATTGTAAAAAAAAAGAATTAGTTAATATATATGCTAAAAAAATGTGTAATTATTCCTAAATTACAATCTTGAAATATTATAACATGAATTATTACATGTTTAAAATAGAAAAGTTTTAAATAAAAAATTAAGCCGTTCTTATTGAAACATGAAACGAGTTTTCGGAAATATTTCTCGTTCTGAAATTATTAAATAACACATACTGCGATATTTGTCCTCAATATGAGGACAATATGCTATAGTTGTTTGAAGTATATCTATCACTTAAAAGATTAATATTGCAATTGGTATTTATATATCTTATTTAAAAAAATATATATTTATCAAGAATAATTGTTAAGTTATTTATATTTGTTTATCGCAAAATTCGTATGTGTACATATATATAGCGAGAATAGCACGCGTTGGCTAATGTATAGTTTTTAAGAGTGGAGATTACTTTTAAACTTTCAAAAAATCAATTTTTTTAAAGGTTGAACATTTTATAATATTTTTAAAATAAAACATTTGTTACAATTTGAAACATTTACCAAGTTACAATATTTTATTGCGTCAGAGATTCAAATTGTGTTATATACTGTCACTGAAACTTTAATCGCGTGTTTTTCGAAAATTCATCAATTAGGTGTCCAACACATTTTGCTTTTAATCTATATAAAAATTGTTAAGACAATTAACAATTAACAATTCGTTAACAAAATTATTTTTAAACTAAATATAAAATTAAAAAAGAACTAAAATAAAAACTAAATAAAACTAAATAAAACTAAATATTTTTTGTCAAAAAAAAATAAAAGTACATGGCTTTATTACTCTAATAAAAATTTGTTTTGAAAAATAAAAACATTTGTCGAAACATTCTCAGAGGCCATGCAGCTCCGTTGCGACGCAATAAAATATTGTAACTTGGTAAATGTTTCAAATTGTAACAAGCGTTTTATTTTAAAAATATTATAAAATGTTCAACCTTTAAAAAAATTGATTTTTTGAAAGTTTAAAAGTGATCTCCACTCTTAAAAACTATACAATAGCCAACGCGCGCTATTCTCGCTATATATATGTACACATACGAATTTTGCGATAAACAAATATAAATGACTCAACAACTATTCTTGATAAATATATATTTTTTTAAATAAGATATATAAATACCAATTGCAATATTAATCTTTTAAGTGATAGATATACTTCAAACAACTATAGCATATTGAGGACAAATATCGCAGTATGTGTTATTTGATAATTTCAGAACGAGAAATACATATTTCCGAAAACTCGTTTCATGTTTCAATAAGAACGGCTTAATTTTTTATTTAAAACTTTTCTATTTTAAACATGTAATAATTCATGTTATAATATTTCAAGATTGTATAATTTAGGAATAATTAGACATTTTTTTTGTATATATATTGACTAATTCTTTTTTTTTACAATATTTTTAGCGTCCTTTAAATGAATTCGACATTCGCACAAATATATTGTTCGAAACTTCGAAGGTTCGAATTTAACTTCAAACTTCGAAGCTTCGAAGCTTCGAATATCAAAATCTTCGAAGCAAATCACCAGCCCTAGTTTCGAGACGCGTGGAACGGCCGGACGACAGCGTAGTTCGCCGGCACACTTGTGAAAATAATGAAATATGCAGAACACAATACGTAAGGCATTTCTATAAAAACAATGCATAATGGTTATTCGTATTTAAGTGTTATATTAGATCTTATTAGATATCTGTGCGTTTTATCTATAATAAAACCATTGCCTTTCTATAAATGTTACCATCCGCACTATTTATACACTGATGCCTACGTTAGTAGGTATCGAGAGATACGTTGCAAATATTGCCATTTCGACGGGATTACGTAAGGGTTTAATAATGAGAAGTGAGATTGCCGGCGGCGTGACTACGGCTCACGAAACTTGCAAATAAAACGTGCGTAGTAAGCGTAGTTACGCAATGCACTCTTCGCGGACACCCTGTTCATATTCCAAGGCCAGCAGGTAGAGCTCTTTGGGAGTTAGGGTTTTCGGCGAAGCCTCTTACGACGGTCATCGATCCCCTACTACGCAATAATAATTCGGAGCCTCGTGTACCGTGACCGAATGCGTGTAATACATAACGTGATTGAAGCCCGGCAATTACGACTTAACTCAATGTCAATCGCGACCCAGGTAGCACATATTAGTTTCATATACGTTTTTTGAACGTATACATAGTTTCATAACCGTAAAGAACCGTTAAGAAACGTTTGAATAAAAATGTTTTTGAAACCATGATTTAAGAAACGTATTTTTTACGTTTCTACAGTTAACAAAAATACCTAATATTTGTTAAATTTTTCCTTACAAAATTATAATTTGCTTTATCTATATATATAATAGCTTTAATAGCCTTTTTTGAAACATTTAAATTTATATTGCACTAATTATTGCACAAAATAAATCATTTTATACATGCACATATATCCACTTATTTACTTAAATTAATTTTGTCCTACCGGTCATAATCTATTTGTCATCGGACAAATCTGAGCTTAGAAAACTTCCGACAGTTGCAAAATAAACGTTCTGCTGAACGTGGCCATTCAAAGAACATTTATACGTGTGTTTCGTTTTGAAGAACTTCCTGAACTGGTGCACATCAGTAATGCAATTAAGTTAAAGTGAGACAAATATATTTTGTTTCACTTTAACTTATTGCACAAATGTGCACCAGTTCAGGAATTTCTTCGAAAAAGAATAGACGTCATAGGTGGTATATGCATAAAGCTTCTAGAACATTCTCACGCATCATGTCTCAAAGACGTCATAAACACGTTCAAAAGACGTACAAAGTAGGAATTTTAAATGTCTTTATCTAAAATGTCTTTATCATTAAAACAAAACGTTTCTATAATAGTTTTTTAAACGTTATTTTATCGGAAAAGAAACGTTCCATCGAACGTTTTTCGAATGGACATTTTTACTCATGAAAAACGTTTCTAGAAATCGGTTATAAAACGTTTCGGAAAAACGCTTATAAAACATTTCTGAAACGTGTATGTGCAACCTGGGTAATGATATTGCCTTACTCTATATGCCACAAGATATTCCTTTTCCCAATATATACATAAGTATTTTTCGTAGTGTTTACTATCATCAACAACTTTGGAATTGGTCACAGTCTTCTTCGATTCCTCGGTGTGCTAATGATTTCGACTCAAGCGTTTATACATCCGCAATATGCAAAGGGCTACAATGATATTGCCTTACTCTATATGCCACAAGATATTCCCTTTTCCAGTAAGTACATTTAAATTGATATTTCTCTGTCTTCTTTTTTTTGCGCTTATTTATATGTCGGCAGTAGTTAATTATTCTATGGAAAATATGCGGAAAGTTAATAACGATTTGAATAATAAGGTCTTATAAATGTGGAACGGAGACTCGTGAAAATCAAAAATCGTATTGTATATCTACGTACGGCTTCTTTTATAATCTTGGATATATACTTTGATGCATACTAAAAAAATGTCACAAATTATAAAACTTAGGTACTGAAAAAGTATTACGAATGTATATCATGCCTTAATATTGATTTTAAGAAATTATTAGTTAAATATAATATTTCTGTATTTTAGATCATACTCAGCCAGTAAAACTCGCATATAATTACGAGAGCTTTGTGAACAAAGATGCTTATGTGGTCGGTTGGACAGAAAATAACACGGCTACCGAAAGTATATGGGAGACAATGAAACTTAAGTACGCCATGTTGCCGATTATAGAAAATAATGTATGCAGGCAATACTGGCCCATCAACGACAAGCACATTTGCACGGCCGCAGGATTGGGACAATTCGCTTGTCCCGAGGTAAAACATAATTACAAATAATAAAGTTATTGTTTATGATAATATACTACAAAAATGGCAAGTATAAGTGTAATATTCTAACGCGCAGCATAAATAATATTATATCGTTTAATTTAGTCAGCTTTAATAAATAAAATTCGAAAGTTTCTCTCTTTTCGTAACAGTTATTTAATATTTGTTAAATAATATTTTATTTTTAGAGAAACAGCAGTGATCCTCTCATCGTAAGAAAAAATGGCCAGGACTTTCAAATAGGTATTATGACTTACGGAGACCAATCTTGTCCTGACAACTTACCTCGAGTGTATACTAAGGTTTCTTCATATATAGACTGGATTCGCGAAGTTATGAAGCTACAGGGTTGGGAAGTAACTCGTTACTTGTAACGAAGTTACAGTTACAGTTATATATATTTTTTTTGGTAAAATATTGGTATTTGAAAAAATACCGCCGGCATTAGCGTTACCCAAAGCGTACCACGAGGAGGTTGCCCGGCCGGATTTACGCGGTGCGCACACACACACACACATACACACACACACACACACACACACACACACACACACACACACACACACACACACACACAGTCATGAATGAGTTTGGAGTCATAAAATACTGCAAAAGTGACGAGTCGCGGGGTCTCAGCTGAATGACACACATACACACATGCGCGCACGCGCGCATAACAAAGCGTAAATCCGACCGGGCAACCTCCTCGTGGTACGCTTTGGGTAACGCTAATGCCGGCGGTATTTTTTCAAATTTCAAAAACACAAAACATTAATTTCTTATAAAAAAAAGTTTTTCTAACTTATGCTGATACTTACTCATCTTCAATGTATTGTCAGCGTAATTGAAAACAGTTTTTTAACGTCCGCCAAACGTTATTTTTAATTTTTTTCCTTGATTTTCACTGAAATTAAGCAATTTTACAATTGTTTGTACGTTTTGCCCCGTAAAACCATAGTGGCCACCATGAAGAAAATCTCATAGCTATTCGGCAAATTTGTTTTAAATGTAGGGTACTTAAAAGTACAAAAAAACGTAAAGAATAAATTTTTGTTGTTCTGCACAATTGTTTTTTGGATCTAAATAAGAAAGTAAAAAATTGCAAACTTTTACGATATTTTTACTCACTTGTAATGTATCCAAAAATTTTTATGAAAAAATTGTCGATTATACCACTTGATAGAGCAAAGTTGTAACTTTAAGAATCCATTTTGCGAATTGCGGTACAATGATTTTTAACGGAGTTATGAGCAATCAAAGTCAAAATGCTCATTTCTTATTCAATCCGCGATAACTCAGTAACAAAAAATCGTAGAAACATTTTCAAAAAAAGATTTTGTAGGGAAAACTTCGAGCTTTCACATTGGAAAGTCAAAAAATTTCGCAGGATTTTTTTGGGCACGTGACAGGCTCACAAAGTGAGAAAAAAGTTTCCCATTTTGTCCAGCTCGTGGTTTTCTATATGTAAAAATTACCAAACTCACAGAAACTAAAAGAAAATAGTGATCTTCTGAAAGTAGAGATTTCAAGCTTTAAAACCCTTTTTTAAAACTTAAATTTTGTTCATTTTTAACAAAGATACAGCTGCTCAAATTTTGCCTAGTTTTTAAAAAAATTTAAGTGTTTCTTTAATTCTTGTGAGGAGTTTATTATTGCGCACATACACATTGCACACATAATATTATTGCGCACATAAAATAAGAAAATCATATTAACACATTGTACACATAACGTATTACACACATACACTTTGCACACATGACATTATTGCGCACATACATATTGCACACATGACATTATTGCGCACATACACATTGCACACATAATATTATTGCGCACATAAAATAAGAAAATTATTTTAACACATTGTACACATAACGTTATTGCGCACATACACTTTGCACACATAATATTATTGCGCATATAAAATAAGAAAATCATATTAGCACATTGCACACATAACGTATTACACACATACACTTTGCACACATGGCATTATTGCGCACATACACATTGCACACATAATATTATTGCGCACATACACATTGCACACATAATATTATTGCGCACATAAAATAAGAAAATCATTTAATACATTGCACACATAACGTATTACACACATACACTTTGCACACATGACATTATTGCGCACATACACATTGCACACATAATATTATTACGCACATAAAATAAGAAAATCATTTTAACACATTGCACACATAACGTATTACACACATACACTTTGCACACATGACATTATTGCGCACATACACATTGCACACATAATATTATTGCGCACATACACTTTGCACACATAATATTATTGCGCACATACACATTGCACACATGACATTATTGCGCACATACACATTGCACACATAATATTATTGCGCACATAAAATAAAAAAATCATATTAACACTTTGCACACATAACGTTATTGCGCACATACACTTTGCACACATGACATTATTGCGCACATATACATTACACACATATTAATATTAATGCGCACATAAAATAAAAAAATCATATTAACACTTTGCACACATAACGTTATTGCGCACATACACTTTGCACACATGACATTATTGCGCACATACACATTGCACACATAATATTATTGCGCACATACACATTGCACACATGACATTATTGCGCACATACACATTGCACACATATTAATATTAATGCGCACATAAAATAAAAAAATCATATTAACACTTTGCACACATAACGTTATTGCGTACATACACTTTACACACATGACATTATTGCGCACATACACATTGCACACATGACATTATTGCGCACATACACATTGCACACATAATATTATTGCGCACATACACTTTGCACACATGACATTATTGCGCACATACACATTGCACACATAACGTATTACACACATACTATAAAAATTATACTTACAACATTTTTTATATATCTTACTGTTTCGACAATAATTACTTACGCACATAGTACGGATGAGCATGGATAGCGTATATACGGAGGCGTTTGTAATTAATTCTTGAAAATGGTTTATCGTAACATAACTTTATCATATATGGTTGAATTCGTAAAAAAATAACCTCTTATTTGGTGATAAAAAATTTTGAAAAAAATGTATTGGTGGCGGGGGTATATTTAAAAATAAAAGAAATAAAAAAATTATTTTGTCATTATTTCAAAGTACTTTTAAAGCCATTTAATTTCCATTTTTGAAAAGTTTTCTATCTCGTATAGTTTCGGAGATATTCGACCCGAAAGAGAAAAACCGATTTTTTCGAAGGGGTGTTTCACCCCCTAAAGATGAATTAGGGCCCCTATAAAAAAATACGTGTCTGTTGGATTTTTGTGTTTAACAACATACTTAAAGGAAATTCAAATCGGAGCCGGACAGTTGTGGTAGTTCCCTTGTTAGTATAATGTTTGTATGACATAATTTAATATTGTCATCACAATTTTATAATTTGAGACATAAATTAGAAATAATTTAAGAAATAAATTTAGATTATTTAAAAAAAGGTTCTCTACATGTTAGATATATAGTTTAATTAAAAAATCGTTAAAGATAAACTGTAGAAAAATACGTGAAAAACTTTAAAATTATCAAATATTTTTATCTGTCTTATCTTTTCTTACCTATATAGCAAGAATACAAGGTCGGACTAATGAAAAAGTTCTGGGACTGATAAAATAAAAATTACAGTACGTAACACAGAATAATATAAAAAGCTTTTTAATTTAAATATATTCTCTTTATACATCCATGATTTATACGTTGCTTTATACGTCGCTTGTGTAGATCCTGGAATGTTTGAATAAATGTGTCGGAAGAGAGGCTGTTAAATTTGATTGATCGTTTTAGAAAGGTTAAATTCCTTTGAATATGTTGATGTCGAAATGTCTTGCCTAGGATGCTTTTGGTAAGCAACCTAGCAACAACATCGCTGAGGAATATATTAAAAATTAAAAAAGCGTTTATTTTATTCTACGTTATGTTGTGATTATTGTAATTTTTATTTTAAAAATATTGAATAAAAATTTATTGTACAAAGCTTTGTTCCCGAGAAAATTATTATTATGTACTTATAAAAGTATTATTGTATCAAATATAATATATGCGCATTTCTTTTTCTTTATTATTATTTATTATTATCAACCTTGAATATTAATAAATACTTTTAATTCGTTTCACTATTTCTCATTTTTTAATTTAAGCTCTCACTTACGACATTTTGAATAAAATTTTTGGTGAAATTTGTTTAAAATTGAGATCATCTTCAGTCACAAAATATGAACGAGATTATGTTACAGCATATGTAATAGGTCTTGCATTTTTGCTATTAATTGCAAGGTAATTGGAATAGAAAATACATAGAAAATCAAAATCAATATCTTTAAACTTCATAAGTCTGTTGCTATTCTCTGAACATTCGTTTTCAATCAGAAATTCAAATTCGAACGAACAGAAGACCCAAATAATTCTCTGATTTATAAAAGCACGTTATAGAGACTTGATAAATACAATTTTGAGATTAAGTTTAAGATTTCACAAGGCCCAAAATCTATTTCTAGATATCTGCCAGAATACATTTTAGCACAAGTATTTTATTTAGAGATTTTATTTAGAGATACATAAATTATTTAGAGATACTGATCTACCGACTGGAGAAGAGAAATAAGATGCACATATTTAAAATGTAATAAACGTAGGGGAGAGTTGGATATTACCGCGCGGTTGACAATTCCGCGCCACTGTTTAACTCAATAACTATTTGTATTACGCGCCTACAATGATCTTAATATCATAGACTAACACGGAATACCCCCCGCGAATGCGCTGTCAGTTCGTTCCGGCCGTCCATGTGAAGACACTGCGCTCTGCAAGATTTTCTGCTTATTCACTGTAATTTTGCTGGTAGTTTCGATAAGAGGTGAGTAATATAATATTTACATTACAGAATTAAATTTGACGCATTTGATAGGCTAAAACACTATAAAATTAGGTTGCAAAATGATTTTAGAAACACGCGTTTCTTTTCTATATATTTTAAGGTTGTAAAGTGAAATGATTGAGTTTGATAATTTCGCGCCTAAAGTTGAAATTTTGAGACTGATTGAATTTTGGAGACTGATAAGATTTTCAAGTTTTTTTTGTAATTCATAGACAATAGGTATAACGATAACTGTGTGTTAAGAGTTACTGTTTAGTTTACAATGTAAGGTGCTTACAGAAAAGATCGTTGCTTAAGTTTTGATTTGAATTTATAATGATCGTTATTTGTTAATACATTCACTTATTTTTATATGTAGGTACCTACTAGACGATATTAATGCATAAATATAAAAAAAACATTTTGTTATTGTGTTCTACTTCATGTCACTGGCTGAAGCCAGAGTAATTTTTATAGGCACGATATTATCAGACCAGTTCGGTAATACCGCGTTTTCTCATTTTTTGGATAATTGTTAATATTTTAGTTTGTGTTTAACTTTGAGAAGATTATTACTATTATATATGGATAGCCAAATAAATTACCTATCTAAAACTGCACATTTTGTTTTTTTGAAACATTTCTAAGCTTAGATATACGCTTCAATTCTTGAGGGGCTCGGTAATATCCAACTCTCCCCTACCATAAAGGACAGCCGTTAACCAGCCGATCGATCGTCGTGAATGTTTGTAATCAGGCAGGTATAGTCGACGTGTTCGTAGGCGTGTTCGTCAGTTCTCGCTTTCGTTGATACGAGGAAACATGTCCTACTTATAATACAGTTTCATACGCAACAGTATAGAAAGGCATAGTTGAAGTGTCGTGATCACAAAAGGCTCAAACATTAGCTCGTTCGGACAATTTTTCTTCGTAAAATGGTCAGTCTTACACTCACATTTCCAGAAATATATTTATACATTTATATATTTAACAAGTGAGACAATTGTTGGAAAGTCGTTAAGTCGGAAAGTGAAATCAAACAGCTGTTATTTCTTGGAGTGTTATAATGAGAGAATGGATAAAATAAAATGCAGAAATTTGTTATTTCGGTAAACATGGCGTTATAAGGGGACCCACTTCCGATGACCTTGAATTTGACATATATTGTCAAGGACACCCTCCCGAGTAACATGCAAATGATTTTAGTCGGGGGTCGCTTTTTATTAAAAAGTTATTAACAAATAAAGTTAGCGAAATGAGAACAGTATATGCGTGTGAGCGGGAGGGCTGTGCCCCCCTGCAACCCTCCTCCACCACATTATGTATGTGTGTGCCCTGCTTTAACGAAAATCACAACTTCTATAAAGCAGGGCATACACACGTGTGTGTGTGCTCTGCTTTAACGAAAATTTGTAGTAATTAACGATTTGTAGTAATATCGGTATTACTAAATTGATTATTAATTTAATTACATAATTGTATTATTCTAGCTTTAGTTTAAGATTGCGTTTCAAGGCCGATAATAGTGGCGATAGTAACCGTGCGTTACTTGCTAAGGCGAAGAAATATGTACATAAATTCACGTGAATAATATTATTATTATTAGGCATAAAAGAGATCCAGTCCAACCGTATAAGGCTTATATATTTCTGTCTACTTGTATCATTCACATATCGGTCAAGTCTACTTATATCTGTTATTTCTATTAATATATCTAAAAAAGAGTAGTATAAAATATACATACACGAACTTGTAAAAATAAATATTATAAAAAAGAACCAACAATTTAGCTAATTTTATAGCTTGCAATTAGTAATATAAATTTGTTTTCGAAATGACGATTATCTGAACTTGCTCAGTTATCAAAATACTTTTGAAAATTATTACATTTTCTATAACATTATATTTGGCAATAACTATAAATTGTGCCTTCGAAGAATTCCGGATAAATGGAATTCCGGAAATATCTTTCATGGAATTCCTTGTGCTGATAATATCTGGACGTATGCCATTGAATCATGCGACCAATCTACTTTACATTTCTTCTTATGTTTATTTATTTCTCTACAAGTTTCGTGTATATATTTATAAATTGTTATAATATTTGTGTATATTTTTTTTACTGTATACTATTCTACCAGGGAATAATAGTATGTTTTTTTTTATAGTGTTGCTTACTTTATTACATTCTTTCATCAATTTATTATTATAAAACAAGAGCTATTTATTTTCAGCAACTTCCTAATTATCAACTTATACATATTTAAAATATAAAATGTTTGTATATTTAAAATACAAAAATATTGGAAAACCTTGTACTGAAAATTGATTAATACAAAAATTATATTTTTTATGATTTGCAAATATAAAAAAAACTGGATTATATATCTTAAATATTAATATATTATAAAATTAACATAAGAAAAAAATATTGCTAAACTCCACTTAAATTTTACGTTTTCTAAGTTTTCTTTGCTGTTCTTGCAAATATCTGTTAGAAAGAAAATCGATTTCACGTTATGTACTATGTTACTTATGCGTCACGTCAATCTATTTGTACTTATACTATATAGGTATGAATGCTAATATAAATGACTATTAATATAATATTCTGTAAAAATTTTTACAGCTAAACAAAAAAGTATTCTATCCGCATTTTGAAGCCGGAAGTTGCAAAATAAACAATATAGATGAACTCGACCGATCTGTGAATACCACAAATAGATAGAAATATGCCTTATACGGTCGGGCTAGATTTTTTGTACCTAATAATATTATTCGCATGAGTTTATGTGCCTTTCTTCGCCTTAACAAACCACGCGCCGTTACTATCCGTCTTGAAACGAAATCTTAAACTCAAACTAAAATAGTACAATTACATAATTAAATTGATAATCAATTTAATAATACTAACACAAATTTTTAGAATATAAAAGATATAAGATATGAAAAATATGGAATATAGGATATGTTGCGAAAAATAAGTCAATTAGTTTTGTAAAATAAATGTTATTACGTTAACACACGTTTAAAACTATATTTTAAGAATTTAATGTACATATCGACACAATGTACCTCACACAATGTATCAATAACACATCTGAACCGCTGAGGTCATCTGTTAAGTATTGACACAGCAAATTCTTAAAATATTTGTTATCATCAATATCACGTATTCTATGATCAAGAGACACCGTAGTGTCTCGCGCCAAGTACGCGCGGAGCGAAACGCACCGTGACTCATTTACGCGAACGCACGAGTACACTTAACAACGCGTAGAATTTTACCTTTTTCACTTACAAATAACAAAATTATATATTCCAAATGAAATATATTCCGAAACATCAGCTTTCTTCAAGACAATGTAAAATATTTTGTCCTTTCAATGAGTCTTTTTTCACTTTTTAAAATTTACAGCTTTAATTTTAATTTATTTATTATCTGTAAGTATATGTAAGTAGTTAATACTTGCGCGATATTCATATAAGAAAATTAATAATTTTTCAGTTTATAATGGGAATGATCAAGATCGTACAAATTTGTGTAAACCTATTATGGCTTACGTTGCAAATTTTTTACTACATATGCCAAAGCGTATACCACCATTGCTTCGGATTACATGAAAAGGAAGTGGCTGGTGAAATTGTTTTGGTACGTATTGAATTTTTTTAATTTAAAAAAAATTTTTTTAAATAAATATATTTCAGTAAAAAGATTGTTTATCTATTTATATATTTATCGTAATTATATACACACACATATATATTTATATGTGAAACAATGAGAAATAATGGAAAACTTTTGATTTTAATTAGTAACAAATATGTGTTGATTAAAATAAATATATAATGTTTATTTAATGTTAAGACAATGTTAAAATATAATGTAATATTAAAATATAAATATAATGTAATATTAAAGATTAATATTTGATGATATATTAAATAATGATATAATAATACACTTTACGAAGAGCGAATAAGTTTTCACAATAATAATGTGTTTTTATATTATATTTCTTTACATTTACAAGATAACAGGTGCAGGTCACGGTATAGGAAAGGAGTTGGCGATTCAATATGCGTCTTTGGGGGCGAAAGTGGTATGCTTAGATATAAATAAACATACAAACGAGGAAACGGCCAACCAAATTGGAAAAAATGCATACGCTTATCGGTATGTTACTCTTATATTAGTTTCTTATATCGACCACAGGAATTTTAATTATTACTTTGACATACAACAGTCAGTTTCTTTTATTTAGCAAAAAGTAGATAAATTCGTTCTATTGCACAAATATTCCAATTATTATTAAAATTCTTCTGTTAGGCAACGCAAAGGTCACATCGTAAATTGTTCTACGTCTCTCTTTCTCTTTCTCTTATTACTATAGTAAAATATATGGGTATACTCTCTAAATTTCTTGGCCGAAACTCAGACTGAAATCTCACTCTTTCGGCCGAGTTTCCACGCCAAGAAATTTAGAGAGTAAGAAATGTCATTATAATATTTATAGTACAATAATCGACCTTAATTAAGATTTTACCATTTTATAGATGTGATGTAACTAAAAGAGAAGAGATTTTTGCATTAGCTAAAAAAGTGAAGGAAGAAGTCGGCGATGTCTCAATTTTAGTTAACAATGCTGGTATAATGCCATGTCGTGCTTTTCTAGATTATACAGCCGATGAAATCGAACAAATCTTCAACATTAATGTGCTAGCCCACTTTTGGGTAAGTTAAAATCGACTATTATATAAATATTAAGTTGCCTTTCTGCTCTTGTAAATAAATAGTGCTATTTTAATTGTTTTATATTTCTGTGGAATAATTATTTGATAATTAAAATTTTTTAATAATTAGAAATTATTACGAATATAGAAAACGGGCTAACTAAGAACCAGGCACGGTAAATAATGCGCAAAAGTTTTATTTTTATTTCTATTTTACATATCTTCCAATCTTGACTGCGCGCCGACTAAATTTGTCAGACTTGAAACACAGCTCCGTTTGGAGTAGTAAATAGAAATGATCAGTGATTAAACTCTGACTTTTTCACAATGACATCAACTTGACTTGTTGTTCTCCTTGGGCTGTTACGCACATGATATTACGCGCTCTCACAAACTATTACGCGATTTTTTTCAGATGTTACAGGCATTTTTACCAATTATGATAGAAAAAAATTATGGTCACGTCGTTGCACTCTCATCAATAGCAGGCATCGCAGGAATTCCCAACTTAATTCCTTATTCCGCTTCAAAGCATGCAGTCCAAGGTAAACTTGTGTCTTGTGTTATCCTGACGATTCTGTTTATACTCGATTCTTTATATGTGTGTGTATAATGTATACTCAGAATTTACTAGAAGTAACTGATTTAACTTCATAAATATTTAAGTGGTTCAAGTTTATGTAGATTCTACTATTCAGGTTTAATGGATGCCATTGATAATGAATTACGAGTGACAAGTAAGGAAAAATCCCAAATTAAATGCACTACCATCTATCCTTACATGGTGGATACGGGACTTTGCACAAACCCAAAAATAAATAAGATGTAGGTTTATAGTGAAATTAATATAATAATACAAACAGATAAATGCAATCACACACGCAAATATGATAAACTCGATTATTAAGACTGATACTCAACATTTCTATTTAATCTTGCTCCTAGGTTAGAAGCATTCTTACAACCAAGTTCACCGAAAGATACAGCTGCACAAATAATTAAAGCGCAACGACAAAATATAAGAAAAAAATCTGTTCCATCATTTTGGTTATCTCTCGTGACATTTGTTAGGTAACTAAATTGCAATATTCATATACATATGTGTACACTACAAAAACAAATGTGTCATTTTTACACATTTTAAGTGCGTTATTTATTGTAGACACTTTTACACACTTTATCGTGTGTAAATTAAATTCACTTCAGGTGTGTTTTTAATTTACACACGATAAAACGTGTAAGAACTCTACAATGAATAATGCACTTAAAATGTGATATATATATATAATTTAAAATATTTGATACATACTATCTATAAAATGATTCAAAATCAATAAATAAATAAAAAGAGCACAGAGCCACAACAAAATCTTAGTGTCGTAATCTTTAATTAAGATAAATAGTCGACAAATTTAAGAAACGTTTCGGCCTGACATTAGACCAAATCCTCGACGTAATAAATTAAATTAATTACACGAATAAATAAAACTTAAAGTCGCAGAACAAGCATGCATTATCATATACTTTTTGCATAAACTAAAATAAAAACATCTTATTTCAGCTTTATACGTCTCGACATTATTCATTATACATTTCTTCTTGACTTTTTACTTTTAAAACATATGCGTTTCCGACCAAAAATAATGCTTGTTCTGCGACTTAAGTTTTATTTATTGATGTAATTAATTTAATTTATGTGGGGGGCTGCTCGTGGAGTAAGTAAACAGAAGCACGTCTGTGGAGCGCGTCGGCTTATTTCCGAATTTATCTGCCGTTCCATCGCCCTAGGGCGATTCTGTTTCAGGTATAATTTAATTTATTGCATTGCTGAGGATAGCCTAATGTCAGGGCAAAACGTTTCTTAAATTTGTCAATTATTTGACTTAATTAAAGATTACGACACTAACAATAAGATCTTGTTACGGCTCTTTGCCCTTTTTATTTATTTATCGATTGTACAATATATAATATATTGTACAAGAGTACAAAAAATAAGTCAGAACATAATGTCGATTATGCAATTCTCATTATTTTACATTAGTATACAAGTATAGATAAGTAAATATAATATAATAAAATATATTTTTAATTTCAGGATTTTGCCCGAAAATGCGCAAATTAGTATAACAAATTTCATCGACTCTAGCGTTGAACCAAGCTAACTTTAGTACATATAAGAATCTTATAGTTGATAATTTTCCTTTCACTCGTATTATTAATGTTAATGTTAATGTTAATATATTGAAATGTTTTATAACATATATACATAAAATGTTGCAGAGTTTACATAAATAAAATAAAATATATAATTCTTATTTAGCTAAAAACAATGAAATAAAAAATTAATTATATTTAACCTAATTAGCAATAAAGACTCTTTTAATCGACCCGAATGGCAATGATTATAAATCGCTGCAACTATTACTTACAATCGTCACATGAAAAAACGTCATTTTCGACCATGGATATAGATATCACAATCACAGACGCGCGCTATTTAGCTTTAATTTAATATTATTTCACTATTACACTATTAACCCCTTAAATCCTTTATACATATATATAAATTAAAATTTTTAATTCAAAATCTTTAAATGTTTTCTGATATATGTGACCTGTTTTTATCTGATTACATCCGATAGAAACAGATCAACCTATAGAGGCCCACCACCACTCCCGCCGATTCCGATCGGCGGTCCTCTTTTATTTATATAAATATGTTTTTTTTTACATTTTTATCATATATTTTATTTCTCTTACAATTTATTTTACAACATATACAACATTATAAAAAAGCCGAGTGGCACGCCGGGTAATATCCGATACAGAGAAGAACGATCCACATATAGTGGAGAGCGAGCTGTACTCTGCTTCTGTCGTGTTCCACGGGATCAATCCGCGAAGGAAAGTTAAATAACCCGTTTGAACACCAAAGACCCCGCTGCAAAAGGAAACAAATTTCGGATCTTCCACACTGCTCCCGATAGCGGTCATTTCGGCAGTGAGTTAACGACTATCACCTCTTGCCAAACATTTGGATAATGCAAGTATTATGCAACTCCCGAATATTTTCACGATAATTTAATCAATATTCATCAAAATTTCTTACAAGATCAAAATTCGAGCGCGAAAATATATTCTTCCATTATTAAGAAAGTATACATTTTTTTATTACAAAAAACATGGATAGAACAATTCCTACCGAAGAGTGGTTACAAAATTATATTTAGAAATAAAATACATATGTCTATAATGTAGTTTATTATATGTGCGAGTACAAAAGTTCTCGGGTACCGACTCTTCGAGATGAATCGAACCGATAACAGTGAGATTTCAATTAATTTCATAGTTCAATATTTAATGACAGACATAAAACTCGTGTTTCTAACTTTTCTGTGATATTTAATCAATTGTAATCAAGTAATTAAGTAGAATTATCTAAATATTGAGTCTAACATTTAGATAATTAGAACTGTCAAAATCTTACTGATATCAGGGTACCCAATCGATTCGTCTCGAATTTATTAAGTGCTCGCACATTTTTAATTATACGTTCGTCACAATGGTAATTGTTTGTTTCAATGAATATAAATCTTTTTGTCATAAAATTTTAGCAACTGAATAAGTTATATAAAAATTTCTTACGTCATATCATACATTGCATAAGTATTTTATTATGTTGAACAACTTGAAGATATATTAAATAACCTAAAAGATTAAAAAATTAATTAAGATTTTGGAATGTCCAGTGCCTGAAAAAGTTTTTTAAAAGAAACTAAAGGTTAAATAAAAAAAATATATCCATTTGTAACCACTTTTTTCTTAAAGGAGTCATATGAAACGACCAAAAACTTAAGCTTTTAATTTCTTTAGTATAATTCAAATTTGTTTATAAACAGTAACTATCCATATTCAATCTGCTAAATTTTTTTAGCGTCAAAGTAACTTTAATATTAATTAATGGAAGAATATTTTTTTAATAAGAAGATTAAAGGCTCTTCTCTCAGAATATGCTATTCAATCAATTTCGTTATTTTACTTTAAAAATTACGTAGTTATCGTCGTTAACTTATTGCCGAAACCACCGCTTCCGGAAACCGTCAAGAAAACTCGAAATTAATTTCGGCCTTGCAACAAAAACCTTTAGATTCAACGGGGCACCGAACTAGGCGCCGCAAATGGTCCTATAGAAACCGACGAGAAATAACTCTCTACGATAAAGATTGTTACGACTCTCCATCAGTACAAACCACGCATTCGCGTCCACCTGACGCGAGGGATAGCGATAAGGCCCTGTCACCGAGGCAGCAATCACGTCTATGAACGTGACAATAACACAATATTTGCATTAACTTTTAGCGAATTAACATATTTAACGCCGAATGTAATTTAAGAAAATTCGTTTGACAAATGTTTAATATTATTAAAAAAAAAATATAGGCTCTCCTGAATAAATCAAATCAAAGGGGAGTGAAAGAGGCAATCGGAGCCACGCGCGGTAAGTAATGTGCAAACAAATAATAGTCAATAATAAAATATATTAGTTAACAAAATCGGACGTTTCGACACTTTTTTTGTGTCATCTTCAGCGTGTAAATGATAATACATAAATTTCAACAATAAAATACAGTCAATGACGATAAAATGAATAAGTCAGTAAAAAGGCGCAGTCAAAAGATAATATTAAAGTCATACGGATGTTCGGTAGTCCATCAGGATATGCCGGTATACACATGCTCGCAAACGATCGCATCTTCGACGTTTAACTCCCAGGTTGGAAGACCAGGTAGAAAGGAAAGATTCGATTGTCCTTTCTAAACCGTGAAAACGGAGTCGCAATATGGTAAAAAACGCAATGTGTCAGTATTAAAATTACAATTACAATTTCTTACTTACGGAGCATTACAGAACGGTAAGTCGCAGAGTTGAAATGTGCTTGTCACTCTGACATGTCGTGAATGAGTGAGCGTTGGTAAAATTCAGAAGATTAACATAATAAAAGCGCTGTGTACATGAGTTAATGGTGAGGATAAACATACGCAACGGGTGACTCTAAATTTTTGATAACCTATCAATAACGTTCAAATACGTATCCGGTAACCCTTCCGTGTCCGTCTGCAAATTCAGCCCATTTTCCGGTCTCTTAATGCACAGCATCTCAGAAATTAAGCGTTTATAAAAATACGATTCATTATCTAGAATTTCCACATTGTCCCAATCGAAATTATGATTTAATGCTAATCTAATCTGGTCTGTTATAACAGAATGATTTGATGTATTTCAATTTATATGGTTCTGGTGTTCCTTAATTCTTGTATGTAATTGTCTGCTCGTTTGGCCTACATAAGAAGCGTCGCAATCATTACAATTAATTTTGTATACTACGTTACTTTGTTTAGATCGTGGGAGACTATCCTTATGAGCTTTTATGAAAGTTCGCATTTTGTTTAAGCTATTATACGATAATCTCACTTTCAGATCCCTTGTTATGTTCTTAAATTGTTCAGTAATCGTAGGAATGTAAGGAATAGTGTAAAAAGGAACAACTTCGTCCTCATTTCGTGTATCATTAGCATTAGAGTCTATGTGAAACAAAAATTTGAGACGATCACGTAATATTCCGAAAATGAATCGCAACGGGTAACAATTGTTAAGTAAAATTTCAATGACCAGTCCAAAATTTTTTGCGTGAAAAGACGGGTGAGACAGCCAAAATACTCTGTCGATTAAGCCTATAACCGTCCCTCTTTTTTGGCAGCTCGGATGCTGCGACAAGAAACTCAAGTACCTCCCAGAAAAGGTTGGTTTGTGGTACCAATCAAAAGTTAATCTATTATTATTTAATATCATAGTGATCTCCAAAAAATTGAGCGTATCATTTACCCCAACTTCTATGGTGAACTGCAGCCTAGGGTGAAATGAGTTAAAAACATCTAACGTATGCTGCAGTAAATCGGGAGGTGCAGCAAGAATAATGTCGTCGATTAATAAATCTATCATTAAACGATGAAAAGAAGTTACACGTACGTTCTTTTAAAAATTTGCAACAAATGAATTTTTTAAGATATTAACAAAGGAACAAAGAATATTTTTCGTTAAACTGTTAGTCAATCTTCGGGCGTATTAGACTAAGACCGGTATTCATAGTCAGATCTTATTTCAAGACCGTCTTAAGTAATGTCTTAAGATGCTAATACGGCTCTGTGATTGGTTCATAACATCTTAAGATCGTACTTAAGACGGTCTTAAATATAAGAACCGATTATGAATACCGGCCTATAAGATTTCTGAAATATAAAACGCGGGTGTCCTTAAGAACAATATATCACATGAACAAATGCCTAAAAAGAAACTTGCAATAAAAATTAATAAATCATCATTTATGGATTGTATGCTTTTAGTTGTAAGAATTTTCGGTGTAAGATGTAAGAATTATACTTTTAGTTGTAAAAATTAGCATATATAATATCTTTCGAAAAGATGGTTGTATAATTTGTCTTTTATAGATAATACACTTATTGTTCTACTATTCGTAGTTTGAAAATATTAAATTTTAATCTGTTTTTTTCACACACGAGATAATCCTAAAGAATATTAAGAGAAACAAGACGTACAAATTATGATATACAAATCGCAATTTTCAAGAAATGACATTTACGGTGTATATTATATGTACTAAATACACAAATATTATTAGGCTACCAAGATCCATGCAGCAATTGGACCGTAAATGACATTTCTTCTAAAATTGATTTGTAATCCTAAAGACTTTGAAATTTTCGCAGATTACCTTCCGAGGCAACCATAATAACAATCATAAAATAATATTGTTCTTCCATGTACTGCAACACCATATGCAGAAATTTTCCGTAATATTAATTGTAAATGTTTTTTTTTACAATTTGATCACGTTCAAAACCCGGTACAAAATGTTTTATATAAAAACATATATAAATATGTACAATTATGTATGAAATATGTCTACATGTTATTTTTCTCTTGTATAATCTGTGTTCGTATATACAGGAAAAATAATAAAAAGAAGAATCTAAAAATAATTAAAAAGATTATACAAGCAGAGAAAAAAAAACATATATATGGACATATTTTATATATAATTATATATATTTAGAGGAAAGTCTCTCTCCTCTCCCCTATTATAAGATAGGATCCTAATATGAGATGGCGGAGTTTTTTCATGGTGGGATCAACAGATGGGGCCTATATAGGGCCTTTTAGCTTAACATATCTCATATTAGGATCCTGTCTCATAATAGGGGACTTTCCTCTATATGTTTTTATATGAAAAATTTTTTACCGGGAAATATCATCTTGTTGGCGAAGTCTTTATAAATATCCAATTCAGCGATTGATCGACTAGGCAAAGGATTAGTAATATAATTCTGTGGCCTCTCAAATATACAGAGAAATGCGTATTACTTAAAAAAAATGTATTTTTTTTATTGATCTATAATTTTTATATTCTGCATAAAGAATCGCTACAAAAAGTATCTCTAGAAATTGAATTGCAATAAAATTGATGGATCGTCAAATGATGTAACCAACGCTTTTATTTATTTCCATATCATCATGTTTTCAGTCCGAAGACTGGTTGGACGCATATTTCAACATTTTCCTATCCTGTTATTTCCGTATAATGCTATTTTAAACAAAAGATTATATTACATTTTACAGTTGTTCATAGATAATGTACCTTTCATTATTTATTTAAAAAATCATTATCATTAAATAACTAATTAAGTCGTATGTTAATATTAATCTATGTTTATTATACTTTGTATATGAACTATTTTAACATCTTTAAAAAAAACTATCGAGCGCCTTTATATATTGTTATATTGATCTAAATAATCTGAAGATTATGTGACGTCGCTTCTAATTTATTATACATGAGAAACAGTTGATTCAAAATTAATTTGAACAAGAATTATAGTAAGTACTAAAATAAATAAATTGAGATTATATTTATTAATTATAAGTTCTGATAAAAGATATCAAGAAACAATATTGTAAAAGTGATTCGAATGACTTTCATACATATGTGCAGGAAATTTCGTTAATAACAATGATACGGGATAAGAAATTTAAAACGTCGTACATTATTAGAAAACATAATATCGACTTTATTGTCATTTATCGATAGATTCCATAAAAATATTTCTTTATGCAATATATCTATTATTAGTGAAATAAAAATATGTAACCAATAACAATTTTATATACAATTATACAATATAATGATATAAATTTTATGCCTATGTGTTTATAATTATTTCTCACTTATCCATCTTACAATTAAAAGTGAATAATAATAAGAGAAATATATATATATATAAGACCGTTATAATATAATTAATATATATATAGCCTTATATGCCGGTATGTTTTCGGGACTATGCTAAACAGTTTGTAAACCTTCGTAGCTGACCTTGCTCCACGTGATTCTCCACGTGATGGCTATATGAAGATAGATTTCTTATAATTTAAGGGTCGGTAGGAGGCACGGTGGAGACTTCTGTCTTTAACTGCACTTTTTAACTGCAATATTCGTAATATTTATTTTCGGAAAATTTATTTTGATCCTTTTTCCAAAATCCGGCTCTGTAGCGGGTTGCGGCTGATCTTACTGATTAAAAAGAGCATAAGTTTAATGAGATTCATTAATCAATTTGGCTAAAATTTGGGAAAAACGATTCGTAGTTCACGGCTACGAATCGTTTTTCCCAAATTTTAGCCAAATTGATTAACGAATCTCATTAAACTTATGCTCGTTTTAATCAGTAAGATCAGCCGCAACCCGCTACAGAGCCCGATTTTGGAAAAAGAATCAAAATAAATTTTCCGAAAACAAATATTACGAATATTGCAGTTGAAGTGCAGTTTAAAGTGCACTTAGTACATAAAGTGCACCGGAGTTCGACCGTCACTCCTGCCGACCCTTAAATCGCGAATATTCCTTTATATTATAATGGTCCACATCACTTTAGCGAAATAACTTAATCATCAATAATTATTGTTATTCATTAAATTAAATAAAATTGTAAATTTAATTATATAATTTAAATTTACACTCACAATTTCTAGATTCAAAATTTCTTTCCTCTTGCATACATCAGTTTACTGAATACGAGACAAGAGTATTATATTTTGTCATTGGTAATATCTGCTCACTAAGAGATTTGATTTGTTAGCAATAAATATTTGTCATTTTAGAATATAAATTATCATACCAACGATTAAAATCGCGAAGACAATAGTCCTTAATAATTTTCTCATAATGTGAAATTTAGATTATATATATATATTTAAGTATTTATTTATTTATTTATCTTTTTTTGTTTAGAAAGCTTAACTTAGAATAGATTGTTCTTTGCTTTGTTCATAAAATCATATATCCGTGATCAGTTGTCTGTTTTATTTAATAAAAGCTTATTTATATTTATGTATTTACATATATCACATTAATTTGTACTCAGTTCAACAAATATAACATTTCCCTACAAGGACTATGATAAATTACGGTAAAATAAGACACATCTCTGATACTGATAATTACAATATCCACAAATAATCTAAATATACAAAGAGCCATCAGCGGGGCCTAAATATCTCATAGAGATTAATATCACGTCGATTGAAGTCCACACACCCAGTCCGCCGAAACTGAAAAGCTTGCCGATACCTTCTTGCCAATGTCCCAAGTAAAACCTACAATCGATGTAAGAATTTTATGTGAAATACATATTTAATCGATTGTCTATATATTTCAAATAGTACGCTTGCAAGATCATAAGGTACCTATCTGCGCCAAATCCTCCAAGAGTGATGCTCAAGATCAAAGCCGTAGACCAACGATACCCAACTGATGCAATCGAAGAAAAAAATTCATTGTTCGCACAATATCACTGATATATTATTAATATTATAAGTAAATCTCGGAGAAATTTGTTAATGCTAAATATCGAATAACTTTAACTTTAAAAAAAGAATGCTGCCAAAATCTGAAATTTTTAAAAATGTTTCCGGACAAAGCGGTAATATATTTTTAAAAATTGTTGTATTTACATAGATATATATTTTCTTACGGATATTATCATTTCAAGTATGTACGTATTATAATTTCAGATATTTTCAATTCCTTCATTTCAGTATATGTGACCTGACAGATGGTTGAAAAGATAATATACATTATACGTACTCAGGCACTCGAGCTTTGAGTAGCATTATTAGCCTCGATAACTTTGCAGTATGTCATGTCTCGTTCAAATCTGCAGATATTGGCGCATATTGGGAATTATAGCATTATTAGTATCATACAATCCTAGATTGCACGAAGGTCACAGGTAAAATGACTTTCTCAATAAGAACATTTAGGTTTCTAATTTAAAAAGGGAGTTTAAACTTTATTTAAATATGTGTTAGAAGTTACATTCGTGAAAATTTTATTTAATTCAGTTAATTACTATCATTCATTAATAATTTGAATTTCTTCAGAATAACAGAGATATATATTAAAGAGAGGTATTTATAAAGAAATACTGTACAACAATCATAAATCACAGTTCTAATCATTGTAGAAACATATGGCAACATATGCTGAAATTATGACATCCAAAAGACGATATTAATAATGTACGAAATCAAGTCTTTCAATAACTTACATTGGTCAATACGCTGTCCGTGCCGACGCGGAACATCTATATAAACTATATTTATACTATATTTATTACAGTAACAAAAAAAGGATAATTCATTATAGAACTATCCCTTTGAATGTATATTTGTGACGTACGTAGTTGCTTTCATTGGCGTTAATAACTGCGTACGAAATGCTGTTCTTTATAAACTGTCAATTGCGAGCTTTATGTACGCGCGGTACGCACGGAATGCGCTAATGGCGCGAATGTAACGCTGCGATATACGTTGATAAGCATATCAAATGCTTCTTACGTTTAGTACCTTACGCGAGCGTGTTTTGCGATTGTAAAATAAATAAAAAATGTTCTACGTGTAAAAAAACAATTAAGTAATTTAATGCGCATCTCTGTGCATGCATGCATCATATTTGATAGCACACTTATAACAATTTGGCAGTTAAAAGGAATGGTAACATACAAGTGGATCAGACGCTAGAATCATTAGCAAATTTTACACACGTGCAAACGTCGCAACATTCTGAGAACCTTGTGCTATCAAGCCTAGAAAAATCTTAACTTTCATTGTTACCTTAAATCTCAACTTTCATTGTTACCAATCAACTTTCTAATTCTTTCTGCACTAATTGCCATTAAATTGTGTCGATTAATTAATGTACAATTATGCTTTCTCGAACTAGTCTCTAAATCTTTACCATTGTTTCGTTCAAGATCACAATAATATAGTGTTATTCGTGAATATTTTTCATCGCTGAATAACATTATTCACATTCAAATACAGCTGTTTGCGTTATGCATTTCCGGAATACGGAAATTTACGATTGGTTCGGTTGACAAGCCGCGTATATCGGTCTCGCCTTTTCTTTCGCCAAGTCCGTGGCTTTCTTAGCGGCGTCTTTCACCTTCTCCGCTTTACCCTGTAAAGAATGCTGCAAGTCCTCCGCGAGGCTCGGCTTCGTCGTAACGCCATCGTCCGCCGCGCTGTGGCCGGCTTGCATGGAGAAACTCGTCTGCGGCAATTGCGGATTTAGAAACTGCGCTGTGTGGGGAAACATATTCGCGAGGACGTAATTGAAGCCTTCCGACATCTTGGCGCAATTCTTTTTAAATCGATCTAAACCGAAGGCTTGAATTGCTCTGCTGAAACCGAAGACCTGACTGTCGATCCACGCCGATCTCTTTGCAACTGTCCATTCTGGATTCTCCTCGGAGATCTGATAAACCACTTTCTCGACGATGCTCTGTAAGAAATATTTGAATTCTGTTAAAAACCTGCATGATTATCCAACATGAATCGACAAGAATCATAATCACTTGCTCTATTTCAGAGTTATTAATCTGTGAACATTTTAAAAAAGTAATTAACACTGTGCAGACACCGTGGGCCTTTTAAGGCACAGTTGATTTGTTGTATTTTATAGTTTTTCCCTGACATTTCAACAAAATTGCAACAGTTCCAGTCATATATAAGTATAGAAACGCCTTTTTGAAATCTTAAAGATAATACATGAATTTTTATAGATTTTTTGTAACACAGAAACGCTTTCAAAAACTCTTTAGACTAAGTCCCAGGGTGTCCAGGTGAGTGCTCCAAAAACACAGTATCTACGCAGTGTTAATATCAAATAGATTAAAGAATCTATAAACAATCTCTAAACAAAAGTTAGTTTTATAAGTTATATTCTGTACACGCAAGCATACTACTTTAGTTTCAAGCATGTTAATTCATTAGAAAATAAGTTCTGCTGAAACAAAACATTTTTAACTGCCTATTTCTCCAAAGTTCATTTACCTACCATGACTTTGGTGTATCCCAAATTCCTCGTGTAGGTGGTCAACGTTTTCGTTTCTGGATCAACAATACTTTCCTCCACGATTTTGACGATGTTTTTACTGATAAATCTCTCACCCCATTTCGGCACTCTGTTGGTTTTCGTCAACAATCGTTTGGAGTAGAGCTTTCCGTCTGTGACTTCTCTGGCGATCGTATCCTCGGAGAGAACGTGTGAACTGGAAATCCATGTTGTACGTGAGTTATCAGTGTTATGCTTGACGTTATATAATATTTGTGTTTCGATAACACGCATATGACGTAACGCGCGTCCGGTTACGTTACCTGTGCGGATTGGGGTATCTCTGAAAGAATCCACGAACAACCTGCGTCCAGTCGAACTTGAAGACCGTGATGTTCTCGTAATACCTCACCATCGTGCAGGAACGACGCGTCCGCTTTTACTCGGCAGATTTCGCGGGGAAAAGGTCTACGGGAAAGAAAAGGCGACGCGTACGATGGCGCGAATCCTCGACAAAAATTGTCGACGAAAGAGTGATGGAGATTACCGCGAGGACACGATCGACGACGGATCAGAGTCCGCGGCGAATGCGCCGCATATCGAGCGTAGCGCGGATCGCGCACTTAACATCCGAATACGATTACGTGAATCACGGCAATGCACATTGCACGGCATTGACGGCAATAAAAGCACGGCTGGGACAGCTGGGAATTACGAACACAAAAGATAGCCGCCGCCGCCTGCGAGTGGGTCCCCCACTCGACTCAATTGACGACGCGTCGCCAATTGGCTGATTTAAAATAAGAATACCTGATTGGCTGGTCCAGTGGAAAAACTCCAGGCACCGGGAGCCGTGAGTGGCCGAACGGGACGCTCCCCTTCGCAACTCGTCGCTGAATGGCCAATGGACTGCTGGGGATCGCCGATTGGACGCGTGGGACGCGCCTGCGCGTTCAGGACCGACGACGGCGGATCGGGCGGATGTGCCGCGGCGGCTCTGTCGTTCTCCGCCAGGTCGATGGCGCGGTAACGTGGTTGACTTCCTTTCGTACGGTGCGGAAAAGCCGTGAGGTGCGTGATGCTTGCCGCTGCGTGGAATAATCCGCGAGCATCGGGTGTTTCGCGAGTTTTTCCGCCGCGTTTCGCGTCGCGTTTGCGATCGGCGTGCAACGCGATCCCCGTTCGCACGCCGATGTTCGATTCCGCGTGGTCTCGGCGAGTACCTGCTGACAGACGATCGCGGGGTTAACCTCCCCGCGCCGGGTTTCACGTCGCGTTCCACGACGACCGATTGCCCGGTTGTCGTTAATTTCTCGCGATTTCGTTATTTCGCACGACGTTGCGCCACGCGGCGCGACGCCTTCGGCTCTCTCTGTTGTTTTCTAGAGTACAAATTTGTCTTTCATGCGGTTACAAGAGGTTATGTGACGCTTGATGCATCTAAAATGTTTACATCGCCAACGAGGATTTATCTCGATACGATTTGCCTCAGACGGAAAATTGATAGAGTCAACGTTTTCGATTCTATGGAAAAACTCGCTAGAATATAAGTTTATATTTTAAATAATTTTTCCACAATTATTTACCTACCTTTATTTCTTTTCCAGCATACACCACCAAGATGGTGAAGATTATGAAAATAGGCAAAGTCGTGCTGGTCCTTAGCGGCCGGTACGCGGGGAGGAAAGCCATCGTCATGCGCAATTACGATGAAGGAACAGCGGAAAAACAGTATGGGCATGCGATGGTTGCGGGCATCGACCGGTACCCACGTAAAGTCCACAAAAGGATGGGCAAGGGAAAGCTGCATAAACGCTCGAAAATCAAGCCTTTCGTTAAGGTAAGATTATTTCTTTGTTCTTGCCAATTGCTCTTCGGAAATTTAAATTAACTTGATTTAAAAGTTTCCACCATGTAATCTTTGTCCTTTCTATCGGGTTGATTGTCCACCTGTTTTTTTTTTCGAAGAACTTTAACTGGTGCACATTGGTGCAATAAATTAGAGTGAAACAAAATGTTCTTCTCTCATTCCATTGGTTCAGCAAGTTCTTTGAAAGAGAACATTCTTATATAGCTCTTTACTTATTTATAAAATGTTTTAGATCCTAAATTATAACCACCTAATGCCAACGAGATACACGGTGGACCTACAGTTGGAAAAAGTGGCCCCTAAAGATCTTAAGGACCCAATGAAGCGCAAAAAGGTTCGCTTCCAGACGCGCGTCAAATTCGAGGAGAGGTACGTAATTTAACGTTTTGCTGTTACTGCAACTTTGCGTCGCAATCAATGTCATCTAATTTCGATCGTCGTTTTTCCAGGTATAAAAACGGTAAAAACAAGTGGTTTTTCCAGAAATTAAGATTCTAATTGTTTCTAAATAAAAAGTCTGATATACAGATGTAAAAAGGTGAATACAGTTTTTTCCGTCACATTATCCTATGTAAAAGATATACTGAACCTTTATATACATATTTTTTTTATTATCATTTATTTTATTTGACTTTTAGCTTAATTAACTTGTACTTAGGTTATACCTCGTAACACTCGTTGACTCTCCTACATCCACATATCATATATAAAGTGTTCAATAAAACTTGTAAGTTTTTTTTACTGAAGTTCCAGTTTTATTTTATTATATGAAGTTGTATTTCTTGCGTTCGTGCATTATATGTCTAAATTGAGTTTAGTAGGCTCTTGTTTCAACAATTATATCATAGAAACAAATATACTAGCAGAATATTTAAGAATAATGAAACAATCGTGGGATATAAAGCAAAATATATAGAATTTATAAACCACATTAAATAAATAATTTTAACATGATATGAGTATAAATGCTCCGAGTAAAGCGATTGAGTTTAGTAGGCTCTTGTTTCAACAATTATATCATAGAAACAAATATACTAGACGAATATTTAAGAATAATGAAACAATCGTGGGATATAAAGCAAAATATATAGAATTTATAAACCACATTAAATAAATAATTTTAACATGATATGAGTATAAATGCTCCGAGTAAAGCGATTTTCATAAATCAATCAAATGCTCCGAGTAAAGCGATTTTCATAAATCAATCTAGGTGTGCTAAATAGGTTTAATACCTCTATTTTAATGACTTGTTGAGCTTTTTGATACGCTCGTCGAGCAATGCTATGTTGCCCTTTATAACCTCCATATTGGAGGCGAAACTTTCCTGCACCCCCTTCAGCATAGACTTGTTACTTTCTAATCCCGACGAGATTTCTACTTGCAGTTCTTCTAATTTTATTAAAGATTTACTGAAGGCAGCGGCTGAAACGCAATGCAATCCTTTTAGAATTTGTATTTTTTTAAGACAAGCACATTTATCGTTGAATAATTATACCTTGTTGATGAATGTCACTCAATGCCAATAATCTTTCTACTGTCTGCGGCAGTATTTGTGATATAGCGTCTGTTTTCTTCATTATTTCATACATTTCTGAGATCTGTAGGAAAGAAAGAGATTCATTATGCAAGACATACTGTAATGTTGATGACACTTTCAATTTAACACTTGATTGATGTTTTACCTTCTGCTCCTGCTCCGATTCTTGCTCCGTCGTTGCTTTTTTCTGCGCAATGCTGTCCATCCGGTAAATCAAAGTGCCTAATCTCGTTTCGATAGTGTCCAATTGATTAACATCCAACAACGCAGCCTTTGCTTCTAGTTGTTGCACAGCTTCCATTACGCCCTGACACTTGAGATTCTGTGGAAACAAACGGAAATTACCTAGATCTATTCGAAATGTGTATGCGTGAGAAATTATAATGAATCTACCTACCTGCGAGAATTTCGACAACTTGTCGTTACTTGTTCCTATGATGTTCTCCAGGCAGCAAAGTCTTTGCTCGAGCTGCGCGATCCTAGCAGCTTCCTGCATCCTCGCCTTTTCTGGCAAATACATCATCTGATACTTAAGGACACCGGGTTCAACCAATTCGCCTGTCTTTTTACTCTCCGATGATTTGGACGGAGGGACGCTGGTTTGCTTAAACAACTCTATTTGCGATATCAATTGCCTGTAACATTAATATAACTCTGTAATACAATTTTGCGGAGGGGAAAAGGATATTTATAACAGATCGTAGGTTTTCACTTTCACGTACTTAAGTACAGTGCCTTGTGGATCTGATAGACTCGCAACTACGTCAGGCCCTAGACAGTCTTCCAGTTTCAGAGAAACTAACTGCTTCTCTATCTGCCGTGCTTGAGAAATGATCTCGCTTGCGGATTTGATCTCTTCCTCGTCCTTAGATTTTTCCTACACATATTAACAGTGTTATTATGTCTATGAACATACAGAATAATTTTAAGCATATTTTATTGACAATGGTAATTTACCTTTAGTTCATTTACTTCTTCGTACAACTCCTTAACTTCACATTGCAGTCGTTGGAACTTCTGAAGAGGAGTCTCTTTCTCGCCCTCGCTGACAAGTTCCCAATCTCCGAATCTGGAAATACTTGTGTCATATATCGTTCCATATACCATGTATTATTAAACATTAGAATAGCTTACTTGTATCCCGTCCTTGGTTTGCTAGATAGACGATCTGAGAAATCGACCGGCTTCCCAAGAATCTGCTTTCCTTTAAACTTGTTGAACGCTTCCTTGGCACTGATATGCAGTTGCTCCACGCAAGAGCTATCAGGTTCATCCTGAATAAATCCGTCGCCAATTAGTACGATGAACGTTATATAGTATACAATGTAGATTTGTGTCTTACCTCGCAGTACATTCGCATTTGCTCCGATTCTGGCAAATCGCTCGTCTCGTAAACGTCGAGCTGGTCGTACGCCTGAGACATCAATTACAAGTAGTATATAAGAATGTGTTTACTCGTGATGTGACGCACGAAACCGATGTAATAAACGTGTAAGAATGTAAAGGAAGCTTACAATTCCGGGTAAATCAGCGTATTTGGGGTCCGCCATTTCTCGTAATTCCGCAAATTGCTCTGAAATGATCAGAAACGAGAGAGAGAGAGAGAGAGAGAGAGAGATACGGAGTATTGCGGAGTGTCCAGAACTTTGATAAAGTTTTTGACACACACCCACGATCACACATGCAGAACCAAACTGAGAATAATAAAAAAATATAGAAAGGCTGTTTCCTGAGCGATAATAACGTCACCTGGCGATCGTAAGAATCAAATGCAGCGGACGAAAATTAACATATGCAAAAATAAAAAAAATTAGGTTAAAGACAACAGAATTATATTTATTATCTTTATATCAAAATGCATAAATAAACGTACGATTTAAAGTTTAATTAACAAAATTGTAGTTAACGATGAATGGTAAAAAATTAAGTTTGAGGGAAGTATAATTAACAGTATATGGTAAAGCAGAAAGAGAGCGGTTAAACTGAATTTATGAACGGAAGATCCGTTCGATTTAGCAACGAAAGTTTGTATATATAATAATATCAAATTTACCTTTAATGAGAAAATTACAATTATTAATCTTTAACACTAGAGCCGTCACACAAAATGTACAATCTTCTCGCTGATATCCACTTATACTTCACGAGTCATATCGAATTCTTTACTTAATTTGTTCTATATTTCTGAAATCACTGTGTTTTTAAAGCATTTCAGTTTCTAGACAATAAGATAAAGAACTCGACGATTAAGTGCTTTAATATGCTTATTGCATGATATAGCTATACATATATATACTGCTAAGTAGAATTTTAAATAAGTTTTATGATTTTCAATCAAATACTTTTATTTCAAAATCTCCTTTTTATCTTAAGTTTATTTAAGTTACAACAATATAATAGTGTTTGACTTATTATCTTTATAATAAAATTAAATAGAGAAAAAAATATGATGTCTTTAACAACATTTCGAGAAAGAGTAGAATTTAATATCCCGTGTGTGACTTTTCGCGCTAAACAAACCTGATACAGCAACGCACAAGTCTATGTACAAAAATGTCAATAAGTTTACATTCCTTCACAATTTTATATGCCTTCTCCTCTTCCCTCTCTATCACTCCCTTTTTCTTACCGGTTTCATGCATTATAGATGCATAAAATGCCTTAAATAAATTCTAGTAAGTAAACGTTCAAGTTTGTTGTTAGTCTGGTAACGTCATAAGTGTTTATACATGTCACAAGTGTTTATAATGTTAAAGTTCAAATATTTTATATTTTTATGAAATTGTTCTACGCCGTAAATCGCTATGAAATAGTATTTCTTTATATGGTATTTAATATACCTGTTTGATGAATACAGTCATAAGATAAAAATTGCTTTTTACACACCGATATTTTTTTAAATCGCATCACAAAATTAATATATAAAAGCTACAGATATTTTGAAAGACTGGCTTTCGATAAGCTTTAGACAATAATTCGTTTAATTAGTTCGGAAAGATAAATACACCGCGAAAGAAGTTCCACATATTGTTTCTCTCCATGTTCAACTTGCACACTCTCCTTTCTTCAACCTCATTTCCACGTAAGAGTCGCATTATTATTCTACGCTGGTAGGTAGAAGAGAAGAAGTCGCGAGATTCCTAAGCCAATTGATTCTGTGCGTATCGCTGCATTTTGTTGTCGTGGTCGGCCTTTCGGTAAATACTTTCCCCAGCAAATCAAGAAAGATGATCCGAGACTTATTATTATTTTATATGAATTTTATTAGCTTCACGATTATTGTTATCGTAAGTTGAAGAGAAGTCATATGTGCCTGCGTTCAATTATTCATATTGGGAGCTATTGATAAAATAAAATCTATAACACACTATGTGTATTATACATATATTTTATATAATAGCTCCCAATGGGAATAAATAAACGCAAGCTGTATGTTTTATTAACACAGAAGAACATTATTATATCAAATAATATCACCAAACTTCAATTGACTATAACTGGCATATTTATTCACAACGTTGTGATTTTTTGTGAATAAATATGCCAGTTATAGTCAATTGAAGTTTGATGATATTATTTTATATTCACTGGCGGAATAAAATCTTTCCATTATTATTATATCAATTTATTAATTATTTTGATTATTTATTTGAGGTAGTTATTTATTTAAAAGATAAAAGAAGAAAATAATACAAGTATATGTACAATATAAAAAATATATAATATACATAATATAAAATAATAAAATGTATAATTATGAAATCAATAAAATTAAATTTTTGGAGAATTATGTAAATGAGACGGCAAATTCGATGCTTTGTTGAATCGGCGATGTAATTATATAGATATTAATTGCGATATTAAATAATATTGGAGTGATATTGGACGGTTACAATTTGAAAAGAGGGACCGACTACTGATATCCGTCCTCGAACGTACTTCCTTCCGGACGTAATAATCCGCGAAGAAATCTATCCAAAATATCCGTTCAACTGATCCGTTTTGCATGTGAATTTCGTCATTTAGCCTCGAGAATTTTCGTCTACCGTGTAATACGGTTTCTTATCTATCTATCTCTCGATTACTGGCATGCAGTTACGCGTTTCGCATGGAAATGTACTGCAAGTGAGCGTGCAAGGACGGCGTCTTTCGTAGGTGCGGACCCGTTTTCCGTTTGCCGCGATGTGCTATACATATATCGAAAATAAAACGCGTTCGTTCGATTTTTGCTTACCGCCGTACGAGAACTAGTCCCGTGCCTCGTCATGCGTGCGTTTCCTCGGTTCTCTTTCCTTTGGCGAGCGTCATGGAAAAAAAAAAGAAATGTCTAGTCCCTTTCGCTTTCGACCGGCCACTTTGGACGGTTACGTTGTATAATAGGAGACAATCTCTATTCGCCAATTTGAAAAGTGATTTTAGATATAAGCGATTTTAAGCTGCTTGACCACTTGTTATGCGCACATTCGCCCAAGTTGGTTCCAAATTCCATTTTATTTATTTAACTTCTAATTATTCTAGTTATTCTAGTTATTCTATTTATTTATATAAATTTCATTTCAAATTGAGCGCTTTGGGATATTTTTCACCGCATTCTCTTTGGGCGAATTGATTACTTCTCAACAAAACTTACGAGGCACTCATATATAGCTTTTAAACAATTAACAATTGAACATAAGGAATTTTAGTCACAAATTAAATATCGAAAGAAGAAATAGGAAAGAACAATTAGTCAGTAACGGACATCGCTTCAATAGAATTTTTAGATGAAAACTTGATTTTAAGAGCGGTAGTTGAAGTCCGCTGAGAGGCCGACAGGTGTAAGCAAGTGTTAAAGCGTGACAAGCGAAACCACAGCGACGGCGAAACAATCGGATAGAATCGAGAGAGAGAGAGAAGAGAGGCCGAGCGATCGCGCGCGGAAGAAACCCGGAAGGAACAGGTCCTCCTCATCTGACGCCGGCAGGATCTACGCTAGCCAGGTGAGCACAGGTGAGTATACTCGGCCCAGTGCACGGTCGGCCGTCGGCACGGCAAGAAGCGCGTGTGGAGAAGCCGATAGGCCGAGGAGGGCCCCGTGAGAGAGTGCATTCAACTCACGCGGGGAATCGCGGTATCGTGAATCAGGAATCGCGTGCGACGCGTACGGCGTACGGCGCGGCGGCGTACGCGGCGAACGACGCGACGGCGACGACGCGTCCGCAATACCTACTCGGCGCGGGAAGGATCGTGGAACATGTCTGGGACATATCGCCCCGGTGGACACGCATTACCGGTAAGTGCAAGTCGGATTCGTCATGACTTTTCGCCGTCAGCTCGCGGCTATTTCGACATTAGTCTCGGTCGTGGTGAGCGCAGATCCATGAAATACGAACGCGTGCCGCGTGACTCTCGCAATGGTTTCTTAACTAGCGTTCTTGTACAATGGGAACTTTTTGCATACGCGGAAGCACGTTTTGTTTATCCCTGCAGAGAAACACAGTTCTGTAAGAACATTCTAATACGTAAAGTCTACTAATTTGCGCCAGATATATAGAATTGTACTAGTTTGCGCCAGGATAGAGTTCTACTTGTAATTTTATGTGCCACTTTTTAAATATACATATGTGTACTTTAATATATATTTTATACGTGTATGTCTTGATTTTTCAAAAATATATTCACGTATAAATTATAAATTCAATCCCGAATTCTCTGACATGAATTATAGATCCTCTAAAGTGGGTTTAAGGAAAATAGCCGATCAGTTTTTATTATAAGCGTTTTAAATGATTTAGAGCACGCTCTACTAATAACTAATTGTAGAATAAATTGTCAATGATTTATTTTACACAAAAGATCTTCGTGTAATATGTACTCACGTAAAGCCTAATTCTCACACTCCTCACAGGTTTTACATATGAGTGTAGCCTGATTTTTTAATATATTAAGACAGACCTTCTTTAGACAATCTGCAAATCGTATCAAATTATAAGAGAGTTCTATTTAGAACTTTATATGTAGGGGAGACCGGGGCTAAGCCGACAACGGGGCAAACTTGACACTAGGCTTTTTGCCAATTTAAATCTATCGTAGAAACTTGCCTTTCCTACTGTAAATGCGTCTTTATGTGCCAGTATTATCAACGGAATTTGGTAACATTCTGAGTTATAGTGTAATTTTTAACGCGACATAAGCGTTTTTGATAGTGAAAAGTAATTTTTCTGATCTCTCGAAAATGTCTACTCTTTCATCGAGCTTTACTCTTGCGAATCTACCGGTAAGTGATTTTGATGGGAAATTTGATGCTCTATATGAATCCGATAATCGTTTTTGCATATTTTCGAAATTTTCATGTTTTTGAAGTGACAAAAGTGAAAAACGACGTCCGGGGCAAAGTCAACACCACGCCGTTTCGTCGGCTCCCAGTAACAAACGATGCTTGTCATGCAGCCGTATGGCTCATGACAAATGTATGCGCACGTCCGATCGCGAGTTTACCTGTATTAATTGTTTTTCAGACATGAGTTTAGATGAAGATAATTGAAAGTTCAACAATTTTTGTTCTTATTATTTTAAATGATTGTTCTAGCTGTATTTTGTGAAGTGTGCATTTCATATATATATTTTAATTGTTATTTCAAATAGTTTTTGTATTACACGGCACGTAATATTACAAATAGAATGCTATCATAAATTTCGACACGAATTATAAATCATCTATAAAATGGACTTGATATAAAAAAATCTAATTTTATAAAAAATATAAAACAGATCGTAATAAGTCCAATTGTCATTTTCTCAAATTTTAACATCAGACACGCTTCATCTCAATTATAAAAAAATGTGTTTTAAAGACCGATACAAAATCAATGTGCAGTTTCCTGAGTTTGGAAAAAGTATAAAAAATTCGCAGAATATTATTATTAGGCTGCCAAGATCCAAACCTTATATGGCAATTTTTCCAGTTAATTGTAATATGTTACAACGTGTCCTATTTCACTTATTATTATAAAAAAAAAGTTCTACTTAACAATTATATTAAAATTCATGTAAAGCATATCTAATTTTACAATGTACCGAACGACATTCTGAATTTTCGCACGCTTGCGGTCTGCCCGAAAGCAGGTTACGGGGCTAGCGGCTTGGCGAAGTAAAAAAATAAAAAATAAAAGGGGGCGGGAGAACAAGATAGGAAGGATCCTTATTCCGCGCGCGGCGATCGAGCGTAGAAGCGCCGCTTGAATTTCAACTCGAGCTGCCGCTCGCGCACCGTTTATAAACAGCCGCAAGGTGGAGTGGATCGAAAGCGCGGGTCAGCGAGCGCTCTCATTTTGCGAAACTTCTCGAGAAGGTGACGAGGTCAAGGTTCGCCGTCGTCAAAGAGATCCGCGCCGGTAGATGAGAGCGGAAGGGAATACATTAAAAAGTACTGGATCGGCGATGCATTTATGTCATTGATTATAGATTACTCAATAGCAATACGCACAGTGCGTTTTTCCAACAAGTCGACGCAAACGTTCTATCTTTTTTTTGGCATTCAATAAGCAACAAAGACAGAACGACATTTGTGTCGCTTGTTGGAAAACGCACACAGTGAAATAAAAATGGAACAAACATAGTTGGTTGTCTAAAGGCAAAGATAATCTATAATTCGCGTTAAATTTCTAGATAGATTTTTGGATGGAATTCTATTTATGATTTTATATGCCGTGTATTGAAATGCGTATATATACAATATATACAATATGCGCATATATATATATGCGTAAAAATACAATATATATATATATATATTGTATTTTTTAACTCTTTGCTTTTCGTATTACAACATATAAAGTTGCATACAAAGTCTTATTCTGAATTTCGACACAAATTATAGATTGTTTAAAATGGGTTAAAATTTAAACAGAAAAATACAAAATATACTCGAGTGTTCTACTTTTGATTGAAGATATGTCAAATCTAACGAAATTATAGTGAGATTATAAGAGACAATTATTTTCTTGAAATTACATTATGAATATAACGAATGAATAGAATTGAATATAATGACAATGAATATAACATTAGTGGCACTTTATTTTCCACAAATGCGTTAAATGTATAAATTATAAAAATGATTGTACAAAAACATAAATACTATAATACTCATGCTGCGTTAAATTCTGTGTCATTAGACCATTTAACAAAGACACAAATATGCTTTTACGATTTTATATAGTCTATATAATATAATCTTATACAAATAAATTAACGGAAAAATATATTTTTTATCTATGAAAAGCTAATGGTTCGATAAATATTTATCAATTTTTAAGCTTTAGTTTTAAAAGTTAAGATAGACGAAAATATGTCCCTAGGAAGCTATAAAGCACAAAACTAAGTTTAGTTTATCTTAAAGTTTATCTTGAAGTAGTAAATCTATGACATGATACGATTTGAAGTTGCAAGGAACAATGCGATAAATTGTTATCGCTCGGTACTGTACGACTTCCCTCTGTCACACTCATCTCTAACGTACAAACTTTGAATCAAGACAACGATATAGCTATAACGGGCCATTTTCAAATGGCAATATACACGGATAGTTTTATCAATTTTAAATTCATGAGATAAAAATACAACATTTTATATTTTTATTTTCGGCCACGTTTTTACGAAAATATTCCAACGTGCAATAATTTTACATGCAATTATCTGAAAACGATGTAAAAACGTAAGAAGCTTTTACGATAACAATTTTTATAATTTTATACAAGCTATCGAGTTATAATCGTGATTATAATATCATAATTACTGACATGATTTTTTATGAGAAAACGAATAAAAGTAATAAATAATCTTTCTTGATTGTTTACGCTCCGAGAGAAATAATTTTGTACATCGCATGCCGATTGCTTACGTATCGCATGCCTATTTAAGACGTTTATTGCAAATAATTACACAATATCGCCTTCTGGATACAACCCGTTAACAAAACCGACGTTACTCAGATTCGTCCGGAGAGTGTGTAACGTTTGTAAGTGCCTTGTTGGATACAGACCCCCGCGTGTTTGCTCGCGGGATTCTAACATCTTGTTAGAGAAACTTGGATGGCATATGTTTATCTAAACTTCGCTGCGCGCGCGGTAACATTATGTCTCCTCGTGAGAGGAGATTATTATTACGTGCGCGGGTTAAACGGTACTGCCGCGCCGGTGCAACCGGCGGCAATTACCGAGCCACTCGGTTAGCCTTGCAAAGACGTCGCAATATACAGGCCAGCGCGCTTACTTGATATCCGCATGAAAGACCGGAATTCAACACACGGTTATCAGGACGCGCATCGCTATTGCGCGTTAAGGAATATCGTAAGCAAGTTGTCGCAAGCGCCCAAGCTTGCGCGGAGAGAAGGCGCGGATATCAACTTCGGTTAACCCCGGAGTGCTAATTGCAATTTACGCAATAAACTGATATGAGATAGAGAGAGAGAGGGAGAGGGAGAGGGAGAGACAACATAAACTATAATATATTACATATGCACGTTCGATTGTAGCGATATCGATTTGATAGTAATTGATACCCCGCGCGAGAATTCTTGCGGGAGTTGCGGTTAACGTTAACAATTCTGGAATAGCTATCGACCCTATCCACACTCCGGCCGACGTAAGTATCAGCTCGAAAGCTACACCAGAGCCCGCTATTGCTCGGCGGTTGCATTGCATTTCGATCGAATTTTTCGTCGCTCGCACTAATTGCGTAATTCCATTGCAACCGACCGGATCCGGGCACCGATGGAAATTATGGTATATAGCGATCGATCTGGGTCCCGTCCTAACTCTTCAATGCACGTGCAAGCGAGCATTTCGCTCCCGTGGCATTCTCTGCGAAAGGGCACGTGGAAAATTCACACGCGCGCGTTCTTCCGCACCTGCCGTGCGAAGTGATTCCGTGATGCTCGAAAAGCATTATCCGCGCGGGCATTTGAGGATCCGGAAATTTTTTATTAAATTCCCCGAGTACAATCTTGTGCGATATGATTGATTTTCACATATCTCCCACGATATAATCGATGTTATTTAATCTTCTAATTTCGCAACGCTTCCTAAATTGGTTTTTAGTTTAATGTATGTTTTTTTAAATTCGCTCTTTTTGTATTTTCAATTAATTTAGAATTTGTTTTGTTTGATATAAATTGCGAGATAAAAATTTGTTTATTAACCTGTTTTATATTATTTAATTATATAGTTTAATTTTCGTTCACAAATCTCGTAGGAAAAATTAGTTTTGTCAGCAGCTTGAATAATTTGGTGTGAAACAAAATTATGCAGGATTTCCCAGTACATTGCTGAACAGGGTTAATGCTTGCTGGAATTCGGTCATCCGTAGTGCCAGCTGACACGAGTGCTGATCCTAAGACTCCACGCATGTATCCAGGAGATCCGGCGAAAATTTCAAGTCGCCAGCGTTCTTCGATATTTCTTCTTGATTAAATGTTTTGCAATTCGGCAACCAGGATTATTTAAATTTGCATTTTATAATCATATTTTAGTTGCTGTCAAGTTGTTGAAATTAAAAAACTGTCATTTCATAATGAATATCACTGAGCCGTGCAAAACTAATAAAATTTTCGATTTTTATAATGTTGATTTTTATAAATACAAGTATATATTTTTCTCTTGCACTATGTATCAATAAAAATAGTGAGTTTTTTCCATAATATAATTTAATTTATTTCATTCTATCCATTCACATTACAAAATAACAGCTTCAGCAACTTCTCGATTGTTATTCTGTATATATTTATACTGCATGCAAATATATAGTAATAATTGAAATATGCATTTTGTACATATAGGACACTGTTTAATTTATTGTCTCCACTCTTTCACAAATAGGAATATGGATTGCCGCGGTTGTTATTAATCAGTCATTAAACGCATCATTCACGTATTTGATTGATCGCGAGGCGGAGTTTCGAGAGCACAATATCCGTATCAATATTGTTTGCGCTCGGCGCTTGAGATACCTACCGAATCGAGTGCATCGCTGAAGCTTCGTCCCGCTAAACCCGGCGAAATCCTTCCTTAGTCCGCGCGATGATCCGCTCGAGCGTGTCTCTCGTCTCTCCTCGCGGCGGCGTATTCACCGATGATCATTCGAGCGTGACGCGCGACGGTCCAGCATCGCGGTCCACTATCACGGTCCAATGATCTTTAGTATAGTTTCTTATCCACTGCGCTCACGTTTTATTTCTGAATATTCCTAAACGTAGACGTGGAAACCAGATCGAGATCGAGAACTAGTACTGGAATCTTATAGTGTAGACGAATCTGGAATGATGTTTGATCGCTGCTGCAAGATTTCTGAGAGGCTAAACGGACTAGAATGTCATATAACTTTACCAAATATCTAAAATCTAAGGGACCAGAGGCGGCAGGACCAGTATGGTCAGTACATACCGTACGTGAGATTTTTTTTTAGAATATGGCGTGTACCATATATGAATTTTAGGTTCACATTTTTTTAAATAAGAAAAAATATAGATAAAGATACTTTATTTACCCCAAGGGGTCATAAAGGGCGTTTTTTTACATTAGGGACGTACCCAACCCTGTACATCTTTCCAACACCTCCTCTTATCCAACACACATGGCGTTTTGTAGGGACGTACCCAACCCTTTACAAACTTATATCGTTCTTGTCCCGACCTGGCCATAGCGGCCCCTTACATCCTCTTTCCCTCCCTCCCTTCCTCGCTCTTTACCCTTTCCCCTCTCCCTCCCTACACCCTCCCTATCCCACTCCTTCCTGTCCTACACCATTTCCCATTCCTCCCTCTACTCCATCCACCTCCACTCTCTGTCATCTATCCATATTTTCCTATTCGTTACCCGTACTTTTCTTCCCTTCGCCCTCTCCTCCTTCGCCTTCTCCACAATCCTCCACCTCATCTTCCGCTCTTCCATCGTTAAATCTTCGTCCACCCCCACCTCCCAATACCTCCTTATATCCCAACTCTTTTCCAAAATCTCTTCCCTATCCCTTTCATCCTCTACCTCTACCAACATTACCACTCTCCCCCCCTCTCCCTTCCTTTCCTGCACCCCTTTCACTCCCATCCTTCTCCCTAATACCCTCTCTGCTATACTCTCCATCAGTTCTCTCCTCTCTTTTGAATCTCTCCCATCCACCCTCCTCCAAATCAAGTTTCTTTTCCTTGCTTCCCTCCTCTCACGCTCCTCCTCCCTCTCCTTCCTTTCTCTCTCTTCTCTTGCCCTTTCCCTCTCTTCCCTTTTCCTGCTTACTTCCTCCTCCCTCCTCCTTACCACATCCTGACCTTCTCCTCCCTTTCTATTCCCTTTCTCTGCCTCCTTTTCTACCATCGCTTTCACCCTTCCTTCTCCGTCAAGCTCTTTCCACCTCGCCCACCTTTCTGGCCCCAATCTCCTCTCCGTCATATTCTCGATTCATCTCTTCATCCTATCTCCTACCCCCTCCCTCTGAACCTTCCTTTCCTCCTTCCTGCACTCCCCCAAATCCTCACTCCTCTTCTCCTCCTTCTCGACATCCTTCTCGACTCTTCGCCCTTCTCTCTCCTTCATCTCGCTCTCCGCCCTCTTTGCCCTTTCCACCTCTTTCTTCCTCTTCTCCGCTTCCATCTCCAGCTCTTCCCACCATCCCTCTGACCCACACTCCTCTTTCTCTCTCTCGGTTGACTGTAAATCTTTATCTATCAATATCCTCGATGGCGTGCATAGGTTAATGTGTGACCCATGGTGCCCCAGCATTGAGTGTCCCATGGTGCCCCGAATGCACATATAGAAAACGGTGAAACGTAATAAAAAAAATAAATGATACATGATTATCTGTAGTGTAGTAAAATGACAAAAGATGCTAGAAAGTTACACCTAATTTTTAGTACGTGTATATTTTACTACAAAAGCAATATTAAAACATTTCTAAATGGTTAAAAAGTTACTTACGCATCATGAAAACCATTTATGTCACGTGCGTCTCGAGACTACGGACTTTGATGACTGCCACCTAGATACAAAGTATGGGCAACGAAATAACTGTCACATGATACTAGTTGAATCAACCTAAACATTCTGGATTACCCTAAACAGTCAATGACCCATGGTACCCCGTAGCTCATGGTGCCCCGGTCTCCCCTATATAAATGCATTTAAATATACTTAAAATGTTTGCATAAATAAAATTGTTATTTTCACTGTGTTTACGGCAAAAAATTGAATATTGCCTGCCTCCCTCTCTTCCCCCTAGAGACCATCATTATATGTGAGGATTTTCTGTTCTGTCGTCTCTTAAAAAGACCGCGTTCGCTGTATATCCGCCGAAGTTATTATTTGAGAAGATTAGTTATTGGAGTTTGTGTTTCTCTGTATTATTTTTCTTCCTTGTGGCGAGTTGTGCCATAATTCACGTCGACATGTCGAGAAATCGAAATGTCAGATAATAGAAAGTCGATATAATATGGATTGTACGATATATCTGCATTGTATGTACATACATACAATCTAGACAATAAGATAAAATGTTATTAGAATATGCATGCGTATTATTAGAATATCATTTCTCTGTCTTTCCTTTCAAAAACTAAAACTTGGAGACTAAAATTATATTTTGACAAAACACATTTTTTGCTTTAAGAGGATCTTCTTAAAAATAAGCAATTTTGGCAATAAGCAACTCAGAAAAAAAGAATAATCTTTATTTGAAAATATCTTTAGTTTTAACGTGAAAATCTTGAAATGAGATTATATAAACGAAGAAACTTGCTTGAATAAAGCATTTCATTCAAGCAAGTTTTCTTACTTCTCATTTTATGCATGTAGTTCAACAAGAAAAAAAGTTGAAATAAAACGTTGAGATTCTTATAAGAAGATTATAGATTGTTGCGTATATACGAAACAATAAATGCGTTAATTTAAGTATATAAGTTTTGATTTGACACTTCTTTTTTTTTGCAACACAGGAGATGTTGGAAAGTAGACGCTAGGCAGTCTCTCATGCGTTTATCTCGCTTTCGATAAAATAGATAACTCGCTTCTAGATCTAATTTTGCTCTCCATATGGACCCAGTTATGTAATTGGTTCAAATAGTATTGCTGATTGTGCACGTATGTGTGTTCTTGCGTTAAATAATACTCTATCGAACCGTTGGATCTTCATATATAAGACAAAGTGGCTGTAGAATAAGTAGCTCTCACGTCTTTTCGTACGTTTATTTCATTTTCAAGCGGCATGACCTGAGTTATCGTCCTTGGATACGACCGCCATTTCGGAATAAAGTGTAATCAGCCGCGACGGATAATACCTCCTTGATCCGAGCGACGCGACGCCGCTATGAACGGAGAGAGCGTCCCCTTGAACTCTGAGACGAGAGGAAAGTTCGTCGTCGGATAAAGTGAAAAATCGACGCGGATCAGTGCGAGGCACTTTCCTCGGTGCTTTCGATTGATTTTAAAGTGCGCGAGACGTTGCCGTTCGAGAAAAGCGCCGACATTGTCCGGCACAGCAGGCACCTCACGATTTATCGTAAATCGCGAGAAAGAAAAATAGTAGTACCTATTCCCGCGTTGTACGGTGGCCCGCTTTTCACACATTCCGGAGTCAACGGTGAGAAGAATATTCACGAATAACGAACACGTATTGGGAAACGTATTCACGCGAATAATAGTTATTACCTGTACAACATTTTTATTTGTCCATTAATGATTAAACTATTAAACATTTATTAAAAATTATGAAGTTTTGATTCTTGAATAATGATTACGGATATAATTGTCTCTTTTAATTCGCTAGAATTTGTTTCCTATCTCCAACATTAACTGTTTTTACAACTAATTGTAAGTAGGGGAGACCGGGGCTAGTTGGCACACACACGGTAACTATATATATATATATATATATATATATATATATATATATATATATATATATATTGTAAAAATGACAAAAGATAATACTGCATAAAAAATATAGCATTTCCGCACAAAAACATTGCGATAACATTTCAATTAGTTATTTCAAGCTGAGTAACAGAAAATATTTTTAGTTTTGTATAAATAAATCAATGCCAATATATTAAGTAAAATAAATCAGTGATATATTATAAATGATATATTTATAAATCTGGTCATTATATCATAATTCTTTAAAATCTTTACTTTAAACGTAATAACTTCCAGTTATGTTAATGTCTTAAAACATTTTTTTGCTTAAGCAATAATTAAAATATCTAAATATAACAGGATGGGGCTGGTTGTGACGGCCGGATAAGTTGTTACTTTCTATTTATAATTTCGACCAATTCCGTCGATATAAAACATAACCTCGGGGCAATACACACAGCGGTAGATATTTTGATCTTATATAAGATTTCACCGTTAACGTCTCTTATCATGTTTTTTAATAAATATATTATATTTTAACTGGATCTTTCACAACTTCATCCATTGTAACAACGTACCCCACATATGGGGCTATATATAGTTGTTACAAATGTAGTCGCCTTATAATTTTCATTGGTGCAACAAAATTAATTATACTATTCAGTTAAAAAAATTATTTTCGTGTTGTATAAACATTTGAAAAATTCTTTTGCGGTTTGTATGTCATTTATTACAATAATTACATGTAAAAAAATCATTAAAAAAGGCGTACCAACTAGCCCCGGGGGGTCTCCTCCATCTTTATTCTCAAATATCGCAAATCTTTGAAATTCTCCATTTGAAATTCCAATGAAGGATAATCTTCCGCCATGTTCTCGCGCTTAATTTAACTTTCAAAGAGCTCTTTATTTATTATTCGATCATAACTTAAGGAATATTGGCTCCTCGATATTTTTGTTAAGGAAATAAGATCTCGAAATTGATCGAGGAATCACAAGAGGCGCGATAAGGTATGTAGGTCTGGGACATTTCGTATAGGTATAGTTGATGCTCACATTGGAAACACTCGCGGCGACTCGCAGCCCCCGCTGGCACACAGGACGGAATTCTCTTAAATACTGATTCGCGTATCCGCTGCAGTTTCCACCCCGAGGTTCCTAAGGTCGGCGCAAATACCGATGTGGCATGGTGCGATGCGGTCGGGCGATCGATTATTTCGACAGCTGTAAAACAATCGGCTTTCGCGTCGGCCTAAGTCATTAGGAATCGCTTTATCCGTGAACGGGGCCAAGGTTGGTGTACGCGGAATATACGACCGCGCTTCCAGCATTCGGTGACTTCGCGAATTTCAAAGAGGAGAAATGGAATACTTGATCGTACAATATGCGAATAACAAGCATACCGTGCAATACATCATACGCGGAATGTTGCACGTCCACGTCAATGACACAATTCACATATGCGATACCTGCGTAATTTCGTTACTCGACGATGGCTTCTGGCGTTAGATATTTCCTTTCACTTTTACGTTCCGTAAAGTTTGGATCGCACTGGCAACATTTTGTCTCTCTCGTATGCATGTAATCGGCAATTTCGATAATTCTTCCATGCAAACTGTTTGTTCCCGCCGCGCCGATCGCTTGTCAAGTCAAGATGAAGGCAAGGGCAAGGAGTGCGAAGATGCGGAAAAAACAAAGTGGGAAAAGTCGCCTTTAGACGAGACGGCGCCGACGGTTATTATCTTTTCCCCATACGACAAACAAGTTGTGCAGCGTAACGGTCCAGAAAACGCAATAAGAGGAACGAAAACACTCGGGACGAAATTCGCATTTAACTAAGAGCATTTAACAAGTGTGAACGAAGAGGATCTCTTAATCTCCGCAAACTGGTTCGCGCGCGCCGGGTCCCCCTTGATATCGATTATCTCATTAATTTTGCAATATGACAGGCGGAAATTAGCAGCCAGAGGTGAACCGAACGAAAGTGCCACCGAAGACTTTCTTGTCTTTTGGCACGCTCGATAATGTTATGCAAATGTCAATGTGGTGAAACTGTTCTTGCCATCACTTGCGAAAAGCTCATTATGCTAGCAGATAAATTCTATGGTCCGTCACGGTGAAATCTGTCTTATTATCTGGAATCGCGATTGCGCTATTGCGCTTGTTGTGCCGGCTGATTGATCTTCTCATACCTTGTGAGATACGTCTCACATCGCGTTACATCTAATTGAAAGTAAAGCGGCCAATTAGATGCACTTTAAAGCTACAATTTGATAAAAAAAGGAGTAAGAAATGTGACATAAAAAGTCACTTCAGAATTGTTGCATTATAATTAACAGCGTGATGATTATAAAGTTGAATTTCGTAATTATTAATTGCTATTCTGTTTTTCCTGTTGAATTATGAAAGATCTTGCTTCGAGAGAATTATACGATTTATTATTATTGCTGTAAAATGCGTATAAAATGCCCTTAAAAATCCCCTTTTTGAGCAAAAAATTTCAATTCAAAATTTTTTAAGGTACCAATATAAAGGTTTAAAAGTAGATTATTACTTGCAAATAAGCTATTACGTTACGATGTCTAATTTTCGAGATATCGTGGATCAAAGTTCCAGTTAAGTTGCCTAATTTGTCAATAGTAAACGTGTTTCTTTAAGTAAAATTGAACATTGCAATCATTTAGTTTCGACTACAATCACAATGGCAATGTTGAATATTGTAGCTTAGTTAAATTGTATGTCTCTGTAAATTTTTTAATATAAATCAGTCATTCCTTGTCTGCAATATATATTCTGGAACAACTATTGGTGCCCTAGAAAAGAAAATAAAGAAAAAAAGGAAAAAGAAAAGGAAGAAAAAATGTGCAAATGCGAGGTGACAGTTGCAAGGTAACTGTTGCTGCTGCTGCTGATGATGAAGGAAGAATTGTTGCAGGAAATAATTGCCCAGAAAATGACGAGACGCAATATGTGTTGCAGAAATTAATGTAGTTGCAGTCAAAAACTGGAATTTGCTTACACAACAAAAGGTTGTAGAATTACTCGAGAAATAGGAATAGAAACTTTTTGGCCCCCTAAAGAGAACGTTTGCGCATTGCACTGCAATACGAGAGAGAGAGAGAGTGTGTGTGTGTGCGCTAAATTGAATTCGATTTTCGAACACTACGTTGGGCGCATCCAAAGCTCGAAATTGACTTCAATGGATTTTAGTTATGAAATAATCAACTTTTATTATTTTATCTGTCTAAAACGGTTCATGGTAACATGATAAAAGTACATATGTATATATATATATATATATATATTTGTATATAGATATATTTGTAATTAATAAAAATAAAAAAATAGTTTTATTTGATATTTCTTTATATTTTTTTATTTCTGCTCAAAAAGAGGAATTTTCTGGGCGTCACTCTTTGAATCGAGAAATTTGCGCTTATTTTTTGAAGATAATACGCCAGAATTAGTTAATTTCAATTTTAGATAGACGACAAGATCCATGAACTTGACGTGAATATCATAATAATATAATGCACCTTCGGCCTTTCGAACGCCTGAGGATCTAAAGTCTGCAGGCTGTCAGCTATTACGTTGCGGTCCATCGGAGAGCGGCGCACCGATGGGGGGTCCCGAAGTGAAGGAAGTAATAAGGTGCTACACAGCAAGCGGGGTAATGGTGGTCAGTGGCCGCGCTGAAAGCGAAAGGACGTCCGTGCTCCGCGCTCGAGAAAGGGGGGTAAATTAAGAGAGTAGGTACCTATAGCTGTGTGTACGTGCCACGGAGTGGACATTTAGCCATTCCTTCCTCTCGCACGTTCGAGGCAGCGTAGCGGCGGATCGGATCACCTGAAATCGAATTCAAACCGCGGGGGGAAAACAAGACGCGAGACGGGGGGACGGGCGTGTTTCAGGTCGCAGGAAGTCTCTCCCTCGTTAAGGGGGGGGGGGGGAGACGCAGGTGCGTGTACCGAAAGTGGCGATCATACACGAGCGATCAACATCCAGCCGCGGCCAATGCCAGTCACTTGTGAAACGTGAAACGCGAAACTGGGCGAAAGTTTTGCGCCGTGCCCACCGTGGTGGACAGCGGGAAGAGAGAAAGAGAGGGAGAGAGAAAGAGGGTAACACTCGGAGGAATCCCGGAGGAGATTTCATTCGACGGACGACCGTGTCGTACGCTAGCTTTCCATTATCTGTCTCGGGAAACGGGTCCGGGACGGTCACGACGGTGTGTCGCGCGGAGTGTGTCCTCGGAGTGCACGCGAGACCTTGGGTTTCCGGTGCGAGAACTGCATGAAAAGAACGGTTCGGAGCCGCCCGTTGCCGCGCCGAGCTTCCGTTTCAGCAAGTTTGAGCAAGGTCAGTGAAGAATCGTGGGCACGTAGGATCAGCCATCTCGGCTGATTGGATTTTCGCGATTGTTGGCTTTTCGCGCGGTTCGAAGGGCTGTGATGGGCAGCGAGATAGTGTATGGTAGAATCGCGGAGTCGACTCTTCGTCAGCATCAACGCGACAATCGTTCTCGCCGCCGCGCCGCGCCGACCGCTCTCTGGTGAATCGACAGTGTGTACACTCGCCAGTCGACCGCGACAAATCTCTCGTTCACTCGTGAACGACGAACTAGAGCGAGAGTTTTGCCATTTTATCCACTGGCGAGCAAAAAAATGATATCGCGACCGACCTGATATTCGCCCGGTTTGGAAATCGGGGTTACAGAAGCAAAATCGTACCCCGCAACTCTATTTTCCGATATTGCGTTAGAAGCTTTGACAGTGAATCTTATTGTGAATTATTTCCGAGTAAAAATACATCGGATAAAATATTTGAGAAACTTTTGGCAATAATTGTTTCGAGATCTTAAAAAAAAGGATTAAATCACTTATCGTTGCGTCGTAAAGTTTTCGATTTAAATTTAAAATTTGGGGAAAAAATCGAACAATTAAAATTTAAATCTGTACGAAGAGTTACTTCAGCTTTATCATAAATTCTGAAAAGTAAAAGTAACGTGTGCCTTACTGCTTCTTCAAATAGTTTTTTATGACATTTGCGTGCAAGTGCATACAAATTATCGTCTCATGCACGACTCCTATTCTGGTCAATGCCGTTTGTCTCCCCGGTTGTACGTTGTCATCTCGATAATCGTTCGTTTCCTTTCTTTTCCCGTCAATAAAGATTTCCTCAGGTACTTATATGATCAAAGTGCAAAGTAGGCTGCTGCGCGCGATGGAACGGGCAGGTATATTGTCTATTTTTCTATCGGTTCGATGACGCCTGAAACCTTCATCTGAGCGTGACAGCTACCGTTCGCTCGCGGAACGCGAAATACGTAATAGCGAAAGTTTTCCTGCCACATTCCTGCCATTACATACATGTAGGAAGTATATATCACACACACATGTATATCACACACATGTGGTCGGTATATATCACGCGGTGTGTATATCGGTATATATCACCCGGGCCGGGTAAGAACTCGAAGGAACGTGCTCGAGAGAACATAAGGTCCTTTAGTATGCCCGCTTTTCGCGCTGATCACTCGAACTGCCCGAGAGTGCACTTGAACCGTCATTCGCACTCCGGACACTTTACGCAGCGCAGCTGCAGCCTCCTATATCATCCGTGCCTCAAACAGCTGATTTTTATTATTCGGACCGGCGCAGGTCGATATTTCTCTTTCCCGAGAAGCAGTTGGTTCATTTATAAATGGGCTACATTAAGTTTTATCACCATCCGACGAATTCCTCGCGAAGACACGTCGTGCAGCGGAATTATTCTCAATTCGTGGCAAATATAACTCGTTTGTGAAATGCGAAATCTCCGTTGGTAATCGCGAGCGAAAGTTTTATCCACATTGAATCTTCTAAAAGACGTGTCGCACGAAGTTGTACTTTTCCTTATAAAAAGAATAACGGATGATGTCCTGAATATCTCATCGTACTCTCACTTGCTTATTTTATCTTCTTATACATAGATATAAGAAACATATTCTCGAGGATAAAATAAAGACAAGAAAGATGTAAAAAGATGGTATATTTTTCTTTAACCGACTAATGAAAAGGTTGACTAAATGTCAATTTGATTTATGAGAAATCTGTTTTGGAAATTTATCATTTACTAATTAATATATTTTACACTAAATAATATGCATATTTTATTTGTTCTTGACAGTAATTTATTTTATTTATTCTATCAATTAAAGGAAAAATTTCCATTTTTATAAAACAAAAATTTTATGGGTTTGACATTAAAAATAAAGACAATAATACATACAATTTTAATTTAGTCTATATTATTTCTTTACTGAATAGTTCATGTAACATCAGAAAATTTTTGATGAAAACGATAAGTTTTTAAGATTTTTGCTTTCAGCATAATTTATTTAGCAGTATTTAGTAAGACAGAGTTTTAGTGCATACTCTAATTTGTTTTCACTCTTATCTATTATGCGGCCTTTCAAATTAAAAAAAAATAGACTTTTTATCTTTTGATTCAAATTTTGTTTCAAGGTTTCGGTAACGCATCGTACAATCGACGATGCGTGGCACGCACATGCGACCTGTGTCCGGCCAAGAGAAATGAGATTAATTCGCGAAACACGATGCACGATGCAAACGGAGCGAAAGTTTCACCTTTTACAGCAACAACGACAGATAGGATAAACGGGATGCAAGCGCGATGAAGAGAAAATCGTTTAAAATCGTAATCGGAAGTTTCTCTATCCTGAATTCTGCGTTTCAAGAGCGATCTCAATTTAATATGGACGGGTATCTCTTTTTTGTCTCTCCGAAAATACGGGCGGAACGATCTACCGGAAAGTATTCCTCAGTAAATATTAAATTGATTGACAAGCACGAATCGTGTAACGCCAATTTGTTCGAGTTACGGTCGCTTGTTCCGTTGAAAGTGAAATCGCAGTGTGCAAGAACCTCGGCATAGATCTTCACGTCGATTTGTCGCTCTGTGTTTTTTCGCATTTTGTGTGTGTATATACGCAAGCTTCTTTATGGCGATCGACAGTATCGAATTGAATACCTATGAAATTGATATGTTATTTTATGGAGGCGTTAGTTCTGTCATTTTATAAGATAAATCGATAAAGATGCATTTTAGATCCTAAGGGGGGGGGGAACTAATTTACAATTAAATATTATAAAACTTACGCCATAAGAAGGTTAATGATTATTATTGGATAATTATAGTACTGACAATTCGTAATCGAAAAAAGTATTATAAAAAATAAATAAAACCCATATTATTATTAAGACGCTCCTAAACTTAAATATGTAAAAATGTAATCTGCTTATGTAATATGCAGACGAATAACTTTAATAGATTATTTATATTAATCTTTTTGCATCATTTAAATTATTTTGTTTGGAGGAAATCGATTCTACCGACTCGATCAAATCGAACATCATTCGTTGTAGGATAAATTGATTAAAGAATCTGCTCAGAAAATGTAATGCGGTAAAAGTGAAACATTCTACACATAGAATGATGATTGCATTTTACTAAATGACGGTGAAAAAGCTCTCTATTTCAATATATCTTTCACGTACGCACAGGAGAAAATCCTCGTAGGCTCGTATAATCATGGGAGAATCATAACTGAATATAATGAATTTCTTCCGATATAATGAAACGGTGTGCAATGCAATTTCGAAATTTGCGGCGCGCAGACCGGCGAGACTGAATCTCGCATGGGTCTCTCTCTCGATTGCAACATCAACGCGCGCGTTGCTTTCCGCACGCCACGCGGCGGAAGGCTAATCTCTCTCGCACCGAGAGGGAAGAGGTAAATAAACCTTTCCCTCTCTTCCCCGGTACCGTATATCGGAACGCAATTGTTCCTCCCTTGATCCCGCGGAGAGCGCGTGCAAGAGCGCGTCTTTTACATAAGACGCGCGTGGCTACCTACGTAGGATGCACTTTACAATTAGTGCAACCTGCGAGGATGCATCGTCACGGTTCTGCGCCTGCATGCCGGCAGGCAGGCAGGCAGGCAGGCAGGCAGGCTCTCGCCAGTCGTCGACTCACCGCGAATAATTTCAGGGATGTACGAGACTACAACGTGACTGACGCGCTGACCGGAAGTAGAGGAAGCCAAAAATGTCGCCGCGAAGGGGGACGTCTACCTTTCCACCGTCGCATTCCTGGCTGATCGCGGTGGTTCTGCTCATCTTCTCCGTCCAAGTTCAGCACGTAACAGGTATGCGCGGCGCGTGATAGATCCCCGTAATTGTTATTCTCTTAATCCGTAACGTTTTTCGATAAACATTCTCGACGGAAAAGTAAATTGTGAGTAGAGAAGTAAACCATGTTGATTTAAGAATGCGAAGAAATTAAATTTTTCAATGCATGTCTGAAATATGCGTTAAATATTAATTCTTTCCGAGACGCTATTTCCCTACGACTCGTTTAAACAATTAAAATTAAATAAGTCCATTTTATATTTTAATCGAAGATACAAAAGTATAGATACCATTACATTATACAATAATTAAATGATTTATTTTTAGACATGCTAATGTTAATTGGAAATTTATTAACAAACGCTTAATAGATAATCAAATGTTTAAAGCAGAAATTTGCAATTTCGATCAATTTTGCACTAATTTATGAAAATTTAATTTTAAATTCTTATACTTCTCCAAGTAATATGATATAGATCAAAGTACCAATCGATCGATATTCAATACCGCTTTTTATAGCAATATTCATGATTATTTAATACGGAAGAAGTCAACATTTTTTTAGACGCAACTATATCAGTTAGTAAGCGATTTGGCATTCTGAGACGATCGAGGATTTGATCTCTAAAGTTTAATTAGCCCCTATATAGAGCGGCCCGCGTGCTCGAGTAGCAGCGTACCCTTGTGCAGCCTGCATTGTCGCCGGTAACAATGCGAACGTACTTACGTGTAGGTGCGCCAATTTGCACGTACACGGTGCGAGCGAAGGCGCCGCCTTGCCGGAGATGGACTGTTAATTCCCATCGTTACCATTTTAGATCGTGAGATCGCGGCCGGGTCTGTACATCAATTTGTAGGCGGCTCGTTAGCGAATCTTCCCGGCTACATCGATCGCTAAGGAAAAACGCTAACGCGATATATCACGTTGGTACGCGCATATATTGCAAGTATTCGATTGCCGATGCGCGTATATACCGTTGCGCACAATAGATTGATTCGCGCGAGAATCAACGACGCAACTATTCGCGCGGCGCGTTCGCCGGTTAAATCGCTCCCGGCGAAAATCCATGCGGTTATTCATTATACATCTTCATAACTCCGACGATATACTGCGGAAGTTCCCTCCGTGAGACAAAGAACAAGTCCCCGTAAAGAACAAGTCCCGTAAAATACGCTTCAATATAACTTGAGGAATTATCGTTTAACTGAAGTGGCATGTCGAAGATTTTAATAAGCATAATTAATAGCATAATTAATAGCATAATTAATAATAACGTTACTGTGCGCGTACAAATGAGTGTAGCACAAAGGATTGCACGCACAGGAATAATACATAAATGTTGCACGCCGAAGAAAGAGAAAAATTTACAGAACGAAATTAAAATAACATGTAATGATAATGAAATCTAGCTAATTGAGCTAGCTAATTGAAACGATATGACGTAGGATGCTTTAGTTAGAACAAAAAGAAAGTAGAAAATATATTTGAAATTATCATTGCTGGAATATTTCTTATCTTAATTAGCTGGGCTTGTGCCGGTTAATTAAGAATATATGAAACTTATGAGACATTTATATATGGATATCATGTAAGCCGCTTCACAGTATGAGAACGTGTGCGTTCGAGTTCCCACATCCACAGGCTCCGTCTCAAAGTGAAGAAGCTACAAAAGGGCACAAAAAGTGGGCTGACCTTGGCCCACTTTTGTCAAAGCGGAGAGCAGCGGGCTTATTTCTGTAAATGCAACGACACGCGTGCGTATACGTGTGTATGTGTGTATGCTGTGTGCGACAGGCAAGCATATCTATTGTCGCAAACGATGTATAACGCGCATCTGGATGAAGATGTGTCTGTGTGCGTGTATGTATGTACGTATATGCCGAGCACTCGCTCGCGATTTTCTTGGCCCGCTCGCCTTTCAAAAGTAATCCCCTTCCTCGCATCGACTCGAGAAATAGACGCGGAGGAAGTGAGAGATGGCTAGACAGATTGAGAGAAAGGAAGAAGGGAGAGTGAGAGAGAGAGAGAGAGAGAGAGAGAGAGAGAGAGACGCGATTCCTGCAAAGTGATTCCTTTAAAACGCTCGCAATCCTCCTGGAAAGTGAAGCTACGAGAGATTCAATGCCGACCGCAAAACATGTGCTAACTTACATTTAGATAAATACTTTCACGCCAATTACGCTATCTAAGAAGATAGCTGCAAAAATTAAAAGTTGTTGATTACGCGAGTTAGCAAAGTGCTAGCGTTATCAATGCAACTCTAAGCACTATTTAATATTGCAATAATAAAAATAATAAAAGAGCGGTAAAAGAGGAAATTTAAACTAACATGCAAAAAAATACATTTTTTTTCTTATATTAGTTATATCATTTTTCTTCTTCTTATTATTATTGTAGCGCAAAGTTTATGAGCTTATAGATTTTATGGTTGAAATCTTTAGTAGCAGAGTTCATATTACTCATGCCCGCTCAAGCAGCGCTCGCATTAAATTTCTTGGCATCGCATTATCCACGCATATTACGCACGTAATCTGTCAGTGTTTGAATCAGAAAGTATGGCAAATGGAAGCCCGGCACGTTCGCACCTCGCAAGAAAACGCTTCGATTGGCGTCGCCTGAGACGGTTAGAAAGTGTAAAGTTATTTTTAACCGCGTCTACAACGTCGATGATAATTAGACGTAAGTTTCGCAATTAGTTCCGCTGCGTAAGCAAATCCCTAATTAAGGCATAACCGCGCCCGCGACGCGACAACGCACTATCGTTCGGCATGTCGCCGCAAAACCACATCGAGGATATTAGGGAAACCGGAAGTAATCATACGTAATCGACAGTAGGTCGATGTGATTAAACTGGAGCATGTGCCTCTCTGCTCTTTTTATCTTCCGAAGTAAATGCTCTGAAAAACGTTATAAGTGAAGGTACTGCAGATTTACCGGCTCGTGCGTTGAAATTAAAACTTCCGTATGAGACACTTATAAAAAATCGTTACGAAAGTACACACAGCCGAAGGAAACTTCAGTCGTATACGCAGACGAGAAAAAAATAACGGGGGTCCGCGCGGCGCAGCGGGTACGCATGAGCGCGCGTCCACCTCGTAATCGGAGTACGTTACATTCACTGTGCGATAAGGTGAAAGTCTGACGTGATAAGTACCACCTGCAGCACACGGTCCAACCGAGACTTTAGCCCGATGCGGCTAAACGCAGGGGAATCGGCACTTGTCGCCGTCGTCGTCGCCGCGGCGAAAGACCGAGCTTTAAAGCTCGGGATAACTAATGATGCCGGGTTAACCCGCTGCGACATAAATAGGGCGCAGAATAACAATGCGTCAAGCCCGAAACTCACCTTCGAGTGGATTGAGATTTATGAGATCAGGATGCGATAATGTTGCACAAGAAACCTTAACGCGAGTCGGCTTTTCTCGCATCCGTTTATACAAAGCGTACCAAAAGGTAGGAGCGACGGCGAGAAGTTTTCGGAGCTTATTACAAACTTTTCTCTTCGTCCTCTTTGTAAAATAAATAACGTGTGTAAATGTTTGACGCGCTGATTTCGATTTGGCTCGAAATATTCTATATACTTAATAATCGAACATTTCTCTTTCTTCGGGTTTTTATAATAAAAGGAGCTAATATTTGGAGTACGTTATGTGTTTTACTAATTATTATTTATGCTAACTGTGTTATGTCTATAATAAAACTGCCACAAAATATTTAAGGTAATACAGAAAGTTTCGTATACGTTGTTCACTCTAGTCTGTCGATGATGACTTTGTCTTTTGATGCATTCTATATATATTTCTGTGAGTTTCCGTGAGTTCTTTTCTGTGAGATTGCATACATAGAACGGAAGAAATGTTTACATCACGCGATTGCCCAGCTCCAAGTGGTCGGAGTGCCGTGTGGAAAAAGCTCAAACGAGGATATAAAATGGTGATCCGCGCGTGCGGTTTCTTGGCAGCATGATTATAAAGATATCGAGCTCTCGAAACGAATCACCGGTGTGTGACGTTTTTACGACGGCAGGCTAGAGATAAAGCCTCCATTTCGCGAGAGGGAGGGTCGTAGATGAATCTTAACATGAGCAAGCGAAACACGCGTGCGAAGCACGAATCGTTCCGAGAATCTGCGAATATCGCGGGCGGCCGGCGATGCGCCGCCACGAATCCTTCCTCCGATTTGATCTGAACGATCGCAGTCCGGAATAAATTGAGATTAAAATCGAGATGCGCGCGCTTCCTTCGTTGCCGGATAACGCGCGGCGCGCGCGGGTCCCGTTATCGTCTCTCGATCCGTTCCCTTTCGTAGTCGGAAGCGATGTTTCACTCTCGCGTCCAGATTATGCTTGGATAATTAGTCGGTCGTGTTCCCTGTGCGCGTGGATTTCAGCGCGTACGCAACAATAGCGTAAAGCCGGAGAATCGTTTACGTGCCGCGCACGGTCGGTTTTCTAGTGACGAAACGTATACGTACGGCGGATCTGGGAGCGTCTTTATCTGAAATACAAAATATGAAGTAATACCGCGCTCGAATGATGATTTACTCGACTCGCTTTCGTATTATTTGAAGTGCTCGTACTATAAAAATAACAAAACAAAAAAACCGTATTCTTTAAGTAAAAGTATGAAATTAGAGACATATCTCTCAACTTGATTGGGAATTGATTTTCCTTAGGTACAGGTGTACCGATAGACACTAATAGTGTTTGGATTAGAAGCTGTTATAAAATTATAAGCATAAATTTTCGATTTGATAGTTTTATTGTTTCCTTAACAAGAGGATTGCGTGATGTTCGCGTTACCGATCTTCCTGACATTTTACGTGCACGATGTACTTATCTATCTGATATACATACTGGGCAAGCGAGAGAAGATCTATTATTTAAGTATCACGGAGAAACTTAATCGTAAGGAAAGTTTGCATATTTTAGATATTTATTTAGATACATTACACGTAAATTGTAATAGACATGATAAATAAAATATTTACCGCTCTTCATTTTTTTTTAAACTTGGACTTATTCTTTGATTAAAAAATAGCGTCTTTTAATCACACATACATATAATATATAAATTTAAATCATTAAAAAATCTCTACGTATCTTTCTACACAGAAGTGTCTGAAAAAGAACTTCCATATTTGTGATAGCAAGATGACTCTATTGAGAAATTTCAAAATATTTTATTTTGGCTGCATATATCGATCTACCCTTGTCATAAACTTCGAAAATAAATTGCAGAGAAGCAGAGTCTGCCGGCAAGTAGGCGGAAATTGACGCAAAACTGGCGAAGGCAAACAACGCTGTTTATGTCGTCGTATTCGACATTGTATTCGACACGGCGATGCCTTTTTACCCCCTTATCTGACGATAGAGAGAAATAAAAGTGGAAATAAAACCAACTCGATTACTTCCATTCTCTGTTTGAGGAGTACACCGGCACATTCTTATTCCCCCGCGATGCGTAACTGTGTAACTTCGCGAAAATTCCGCTCTCTGCATTTTAATTCCGGCGGCGTTGCCCCGCAATTGCCCTCCACTTCTATAATCAATTTACGTCGCAAAGCTTAACGTCGCGTTTTCCTCCTCTCGTCATCAGGATGCCAGTTTTATCCGGTCGGAGAGTACCTGAAATTCGTGAGGGTACCGGAGAATCTGGAAATAGGCACTGAAATTCTATCGTTGGAGGCACATCCGAGAAATCGACTCGCCATCACGCCGGTCGACAAGGTACGTCTCGTAATCTCTATCATGCTAATCTATTTGTCTGAAGCGAAACGCACAGAGATAATAAATCTCGGCAGGAGGAGGACGCCGGCTTCTTCGCTTACAAGGAAACGAACAAGACGCACGTTTCCCTGATTCTGGCGCAATCTCTGGAGGATCTGGTGGACGCGGAGTCGCCGAGGAACCTATTAAAATTTCGAGTCTCCTGCGACTCGGGCTCCGGTGACTCGTTGGTAAGGACACGAAACTGTATATATATTACACGCCTCACGTCGGTCGTCGACCTCGCGGTACGCAGTCAAATTCGAAATACCAGTCTCCCCGAGAGTGCCCCCACCTCCCCCTCGACAACTTGTCAGTCGCGCTCGTATTGCCGTGGGTGTGTTGTTCGTTGCTCTTTAAAAGATTGTCGTAAGCGCGCGAATTTTTTGATTTTGAGTTCGATCGATCCCCGAGCCTGCAATTAGAGCGTGCGCGAACCGGTTCGATGCGGGGGGAAAAGAACGAATGAACGGGGCGATTTTACCGGTTTTCAAGCTCTTTTGCACGTGGTAATAAGCATTTATGTAACTACTCCCGCGCGCGAGCGCGGAATACCGAGGCGGGTAAGAGTCGTTAGCGCACACGCAACGCGGTTAACAGCTCCCCTAATGCCGGTCGGGAATTTTGTTGCTTTATTTTCATAGATACCGAATACATTTTCGTTTCGGCGCAGTTTCAAATCGGGGGATGCAAATCGACGTTTTCTCTCGGTCCACTTTCCGCCTCTCAATAATTCAGGCGCCCGACTTACTTGCTTTCGACGATACTCGGCCGCGACGAGCGTAACGCGCGCGGGAACGAGCGGAAAGTGGTGATCAATAGCCGCGCCACGCAGATCTTGCCGTTTTATTCCACACTATTTACTCGACTTGATTACCGATGATTACCGGCTTTCGCGCGAACGGTCGCGCGCTAGATCCGTCATGCTTAACTCGCCGTCGCGTCGCATCGAATATGTACGCGCCTAAACGCGCCATTCCGCGGACAACTTGCGGATTGTCGGGGACTACGCCGAGTACCGTTTCCCCAGGTACCATTGATCCCCTTTTTCACTTCTCAAACGCGGATCGCATCGGTTTTACGACCCACGCCGTAAAACGAGCCCTGAAACGCCTGAATTGTGCCGTCGCATATATAATTCAGCATGAATTAGAGATTGCAGGCGAGCGACCGGCGAGGGGTATAGGAGAGGACCGATCGGGCGCAGCCACCGAGTGTGACTTATGTTCGGCCGTTTATGTTTAGGTATCGTCGCATTTGTCAGTGACGATCTACGTGGAGGACATAAACGATCACGCGCCACAATTTGTCGACGCGCCTTATCACGTGACGGTGGACGAGCTTACGCCAGTCGGTGAGATATTGTATCCCACACATAAGAAAAAAGAGAAATGTGGAAATGGTGGAAATGGTGGAAAAATGTCTCGGAATTTTTCATTATTATGAATCAGAATTTCTATAAAAATTTTCAGACTTTCTCAGAATGTGCTCAGAATTTTTCAGACTTTTTACACCAATTGGAATGTTTCTCAGAAATACTCGGACCAAATAATAATAAAATATTTCAGATTTTTCTCGCCAACATATTTTTGTAGAAATCTAAATCAATATGAGAAAATCTACGAGATTTATCAGAAATTTTCATACATACGGATGCTGAAATATTCTGAAAATCCTCATCCAATTATTTATAGAAGTATCTGAGAAATTTGACATATTTTTTCAGAATTTTTTATAAATCTAAAATATGAGAAATTCTTATAAATATTCTGAGAAAATATAAAAAATTTTTTCACCAGGGAAATCAACACTGATATACTCGTTATATATATATATATATATATATATATATATATATATATATATATGCATATATATATATGCAACAATCTATAATCTTGAATATTGCGTAACAAGATTATATTGCGTTAAACGAAGAAAACTTGCTCGAATGAAGTCATTTATATAGTTAAATGAAGTTTTATATAGTTCAACCAAGAAAAAAAGATGAAATGAAAAGTTGAAAGTCTTATAAGAAGATTACATATTGTTGCATATATATATGCTAGTATCAGTGTTGATTTGACACCTCTTTTTTCTGTGCAGCGATATCATAAATCGCGCTGCCGCAACCTGAATGTCGCATAATTAATATTCTCAACTGCCTTTGCATATATGTCGCATGTAATTCACGGAAATAAAATGTTACTCGACGCCATGCACGGTCCGTTGCGCGGTCGAACGCGCGGAATCTGACATTCTATATTTCTCCGTGATATTTTTCTGGAGACCGGACGTAGCACTTTCGTCATATCAAATTCCATTTTTCCAAATTTTACCGAGAGAATCGAAGCGGGATTTTTCATCTCATATCTTCACGCTTTTCCGAGAAGTTGACGCACACGGCATAAAGATTCGGAATGAAAAATTCCGCAGGTGTGACGATATTCCGCGGGATTCACGCGCTGGATGGCGACAAGCCGAACACGCCGAACAGCGACGTCTATTACGCTATCGTGAAGGGAAACGAGCAAGGCAAATTTTCTCTCGAATCCGGCCACAGAACCGCCCTGATACTCCGGAAGCCGGTCGACTACGACAGCGGGGATCGCGAGTTTACCCTAGTTATTACTGCGACCGTGAGTGACATAATGTATACCTAAAAATATAATGCAGTTTTTCTCTCTGCAGCTTTATAGAATCTTGTTCCGCTGAAAAGTTAGATGACCGTTGCATTCTGCGACAGTCGACATATTGCGAGAAAACTGCAAACTCAGCAATGAATGACAAACCGGATTGGTTTGCAATTGTAATTCCTGACGTAACACATATGATGCAATTTCTCAGGATCGCGGTGTCCCCGCCAGAAGTACGAACAGCACTGTAAAGATAACCGTGGTGGACAACGATGATCTTGATCCGAAATTTACGCGGGACATCTACAAGGCGAAAATTTACGAATTCTATCCTATGCCGGTACGATTATGATAGTTATTCGTATGTATTTGATATGCGAGGTATTTCAATAATCCGATTAACCTGAACGTTTCGGAATTCAAGTAAAAGTAATAAATATCTCATGTAGGCGGAGTTATGCGGGGTTACTTAATATACAAAATTAAATTTAATTGAGATTTTATTTCACTTGAAATTGCAAATTGAAACAATTAAAAACGAATGTTCGGCAAATGTTTTCCGAGTTTGGCCTTCGGCCATTTGAAATATTCAAGAAAGGTAGAATTCGGGAAGAAAAATTAACAATATTTTTTAGACACCTTGCATCACACACAAAGCGATATTTTTAAATTCTGGAGCACGGTATTTTCCTCTTTCGCAGGAATATCCAATCTTCACAGAAATAAATTTTACTAATCCGATCCACGCGGCCGATCGCGATCGGGACATAAATGTGCCGGTGCGATATGATATTATATCCGGCAACGAGAGAGGTTTCTTTCATCTCGATCCGAAGAACGGCTCGCTGTTCCTGAAACGTGCGATCGATCTGGACGCCGAACGGAGCTTGCCGGGCAATACGTTCAATCTCCAGATACACGCGTCGCAGGTGGACAACCCGTTGAAGATGACCGTCGCGCGGGTCGAAGTGGAGGTGCTGGACTTGAACGACAACTTGCCGCAGTTCGAGGTCGATCTGTACAACATCAGCATCGTGGAGAATCTGCCGAACGGCTTCAGCGTGCTGCAGGTGATCGCGCGTGACAAGGATCAGGGCGAGAACGGGGAGTTCGATTATCGGCTGGAGGATCTATCGGGCGCCTTCTCCGTGGATCCGGAATCCGGCTGGCTCACCGTGAAGGATCAGACGGTCCTGGACCGCGAGAAGCGCGATCATCTGAAGATGAAGGTCTACGCTGTGGAACACAGGCCGAGCGTCGTCGTGACGAGCGGCGACGGATCGAAGGAATCCTCCGTGGACGTCGAGATCACCCTCCTCGACGCCAACGACAACAATCCCATCTTCGTGCCGGGCAATCTTTACGAGCTGGTGGCGAGGAGCGACGTGAAGGTCGGCACCGTGTTGGGCCAGGTGCACGCGGTGGACGACGATCTGGGCCCCAACGGATTGGTCCGCTACCGTTTGCAGAAACCTGGCAACTCCACGCTTCGGAAACCGCCGTTCACGGTGGACGAGAGCACGGGCTTGATCACGGTGTCGGAGAGCCCGATCCTCGAAGGTAGACACGCGATCTTTGTGGAAGCGGCCGATCAGCCGGCGAATCCCAGCGAGAGAAGATTCTCCTTAGCGGTCGTCACGGCGGACGTTTTTCGAGCAGACGGTGAGTCTGCACTCTTGCGTAAGAAATTTGAAAACAGTGGCGGATTTAACTGACGAACTGTCTAATTAAAATGGCAGATATAATTATGAGAGCTTTTGTTCAAAATTGAATAAGCGTTGTTGTTTAAGTAGTTCAGAAACAATAGCTCGTAAAAAGAGGAAACTTTCAGATATAAATTATTCACTATTTTTCCACTGTTTATTGATAAAATTATTATTTTTTTAAAGAACAAATAAACTTAAATGGTCTTAGAGGATATCTTTCGGTAAATGCGTAGACATTTTCGCCTGGTAATACCCGTATGCTTTCATCGAGACTTTTATCCGATATATTTGTGGGCTTCAGGTCCAAATTCGTGGGAACCGGATTTCGTCGGCGCGCCCTATGAGTTCTGGGTCGGTGCGAACGTGCCCGTAGGTACCAGCGTCGGACAGATTCGCCTAAATGACGCTGTCAAAACTAATGACCTTATCTACGATCTTCTGCACGGTTACGAGGAGGGAGGTACGTATATACACGCGACATCGACCGGCGTGCGGCGCGTTAATTAATCCATAGCGCTCGCGGAAATTAAAAGCTAAACACGTCGCGACTTCTTAACGGTCTAATAAACCCTCGCTCGCGCGCTGGGTCCCCAGGTGCGCCCTAATTTCAATACGCCACCGCGGCCGGAAACACGCGATGCGCAAAATGCCTATATTATTCATGCAAATGCGTAACACATGCTGCATGCATATACGACGGGGATTTCAGTTCCATTTGCCGTGGAGGAACGCTCGGGCACGATAACGGTCGTGGAGGAGATCGAGCGCTTCGACCGTTCCATATACGACTTCGAGGCGATCGTCAGCGACGAGAGGGAACTAACGCTGATCACGAACGTTTCGATTCATGTGGTGGATCCGAACGACGACAGGGGTATCTTCACGAAGTGAGTGAAAACTCATAATGCTTAACTTGCTTTTAACGACTCTCATAACACTTTCGACGAGCGGGAACACCGAGCGAGACACGCGAGACACGCGTAAATTCTCTTCATCATTTTCTTTAATTATTACGTCTAGGAAACTTCGCTAATCAACGTCTGATTGATTTACCGGCTATTAGGTATCTGTCAAATAAATTATAAAATTGTCAAATTATGTTGGAGTGCTTCTGTTGACAAATTATATTACTTCCCGCAATCTAGCCTCCGGCTATCGCTGTTAAGTAATATCTTTTGTAAGCTCGCGTCTTGCCGCATCTCCCAACGTATCTCTCTCTCATGAGATCGATACGCCAGATTTGCTGACTGACTTCGTCGGACGCGTCGAAAGGTCAAAGGTCTCGCGCGACTTGGGTGGATACCATTTGCTTACTCAAAAGTCGATGACCGTTGATTGCAGGGGAACGACCACCGCTTCTCTTGCTTTTCATGTGAGGGAGAATGTTCCCGGCGCATTGATCGGCCAAGTGCTTCCGCACAATGGCACAACGGCGGCTATGTCCGGCACTCAGTTCCTTATCGTCAATCAGCAGGATGTGCCCGATATCGCCATTATGGATGACGGTTCTCTCTACGCTCCTCAAGGCTTGGATCGCGAGACAAGAGAGAACTATAGTATTACGGTGATTGCCGAGAGTTTGCGCGGCGTGGGCGTGTTTCAGGTATATAAGTTTATCATTCGAGCCGGCGCAAGATTCCGTTATTTGGTATTTGTACGCCTGTCGTTTTAATCGTTGGATTTACGATTCGCCCAGGTGCGAATAGTCGTGGACGACGAAAACGATCACGCGCCGGAATTCACCTCGTCCGTTTACGAAGGCCGGATTATGGAGAACAGTCCTGCCGGGACGGAAGTTACTCTGACAAATCCGATTGCGGCGAGCGATAAAGACGAGGGCGAAAATCGGGACTTCACGTTTGCATTGCGGGGCGACGGTAGCGGCTTGTTTAGGATCGACCCGATAACGGGCCGAGTTTACTTCGAAGGTCTCGACTACGGAACCTTGGATCGCGAGACAAGGGCGAACTACGAATTCCAAGTTACTGCCACTGACAGCGGTAAGTCCTCTATTAATCCTCCCCTCTCCCGTATTTCTATTTAACATTCAAATAAGTTATTTGTCTATTTCTCGCACACAGGCGGATTGCAGTCGGAGAGCACTTTGAGGATAACGGTGCTCGACCTGAATGACAACCCTCCAAAGTTTATACGGATGGTAGTTCTGCCGGATCAAGGAGTGCGCGTGTCGTACGATCCGAGTGACAACGCGTCCGCTGAGGATGATGAGATAGAGAACGAAGAACCCGAGAATTCGGTGGACGGTGGGCGGCGCTCGCCGTTACTCCTGGTGCCGGAAAACACGACGATCGGCGTGCCGATAATCCGTCTGCTGGCGGACGACAAGGACGAGGGCGCGAACGCGGCGATAACGTACAGTCTGGGGAACGAGACGACTTCCAGCGGGGTACGATCGCGTCGCTACGACCTGACCAGTCGCCGTTACTTCCATCTCGATCCGCGCACGGCCGAGATATCCGTCGCCCGGAGCCTGCCGCCCGAGAAGGACATCCGGCTGTTCATCCTGGCGAGGGACTCCGACGGTCTCGCGGATAACATCACCGTCAGGATCCACGTGACGGACGTGAATGACCACGCGCCCGTTTTCGACAAGTCCTGGTACACTTTTGACGTAGCCGAGGGCACTTACTCCAATCACGCTGTCGGCACGGTGCAGGCACTCGACGCCGATTTCGGCGAGAATGCCAACCTCAGTTACGAGCTCATCACCAGCCACGAGGATTCGGGACGGGCCAGCAACGGGTCGCGATCGTTCGAGGTGGATCCCTATGAGGGAATGATACGAGTGAGCGGAACTCTCGATCGGGAGAGGGCTACGACTCATCGTCTTCTCGTGATCGCTCGTGATCAAGGCTCACCAAGTCTGAGCTCCTCCGTGGAGGTGGAGATAAATGTGTTGGACGTGAACGACAACGCGCCGACGTTCCACGGCTACGACGAGCTGGGGAAAGACGATCGATTGCCGATCTACCGGGTCTCCGTCTTTGAGAACAGTCCGATCGGCACGCAGGTCGCCAAGGTATACGCGAACGATAGCGATTTCGCCGGTAACGGAAACGGATTGATCCTGTTTGATCTGAGCTATCAGGATCACGCGGACAAGCAGTATTTCGCGATGGACAGCAAGGAGGGCGTGATTACGACTATCGCCAAGCTCGACTACGAGACCAAGAGCAACCATCGTTTGATCGTCACGGCGAGCGATCTCGGCTCGCCGATCAGTCTGACCTCCTCGGCCGTGGTCCTCGTCACGGTGTTGAACGTCGACGACGACGAGGAGGCGGACAACGAGGTGCACAAAATGCCAACGTTCCGGCATCGATATTACGAGGTGGAGGTCGACGAGAACGCTTCCGTGCCGTTGCTGATCGCGCAGCTCGATCTCGCCGACGATCGCCACGGTGATTACATAAGATACAGCATCGTGGCCGACGGCTCCGACGGCAGAGAGCACTTCTCGGTCGATCCTAAAAACGGCTCTCTGTATCTGATGACGGAGATCGATCGGGAGGCCAGAGATCGATACGAGGCGAGGGTCAGGGTTGATCGGCTGAAGCTCGGTCGTGGCATGCCGGTGATGATCTATCCGGTCGTTGGGGAGAGGCTGAATGGACTGGCGCCTAATGAAGCCAGAGTGGTCGTCAGAGTGAAAGACGTGAACGACAACGCGCCAAGATTCAAGACAAAGGACAGGCCCATCCTCGCCGCTATACCCACCACCGCTCATTACGGTTACGAGGTCGTCAAAGTGGAGGTATGTATGCGCGTTCGTGGGCGCGAGTCAAAGCGACCTCGTTTTAATTCATTTTGGTTTTTGCCCACTGGTCTTTCGCGCTTTTCTTCTATCTTCTCGTATCCGTCTTTGACGTATCTTTATCTTTTTTATTTAATTTTTTGAATTAGCTTCTCACGGTAAATTCCTTTGCCTAATATATATGGACCATTCTGTTAATTGCGATGAAATTCGGAACATATGAGACACGTAATTTTTGTGACAATTAAAGAATCGCGAGTTAAAGATTCGAGGCGCTTCAAAAATCAGCCATCAGCTTTAGTATTGAAATTTATTTGGACGCGCTCTTGGCGGATCGCAGGCCGAGGATCTGGACCTGGGGATAAATGGTGAGATACGGTACCAAATTCTTGGCCGGGAGGATGCCCCGCGTTTCGCCATTGACCCACTCAGCGGTCAAGTGCGATCCGTGGCGAGTTTTGGCCGCGACGCCGGTCGCGTCTTCGGCTTCGACGTCAAGGCCACTGACAGGCAGGGCGCCGAGAGCGGGCGCAGCAGCATCGCCAACGTTTTCGTAAGTCCACACTCCGTATACTCCCACGTACTTCTCACGTACTGGTCTATCTTAATTACTCGCCGTTAGAGATAGCGCTCGGGCTAATTTCCCCGCGGGGAAATGGGATGTTTCAAAAGACGGAAGCTCCCCTCCGCTTCCCTCTCATTTCACTCGACGCCCCAACCTTGACAGTTTATTCCGTTATCCGGTTGTGTATCTCGCTTTTGAACTCGTAGGTGTACGTGTTGGACGATCAGAAGCAAGTTGTCATGGTCATGGGTCGGAAGCCTATCGAGATCGAGCCGGAGCTCGAGAACATCACCATGTAAGTTCGGTTTCGCGATAAACGCGATAAATGCGAGCACGGTGACATTTACGAATTGTCTTTCAGCGCGTTGCAGAATGTCACTGGCTTGGACGTGCGAGTGAGAAAGCTGGAGCCCCATATCGAGAAGAACTTGATCGACGGAGCCTCGTAAGTGATTTGTCTGATGAGTGATACAGGGTGATCTAAATTGACGATTCTAAATCGCTCGTTATATTTTGAATTATTTTTCAGTACCGATGTTTATCTGTATGCAATCGACCCAAATCTGAATGTTATGGTAGACATGGAAACTTTGCACAGGTGACTAGTCGAATTATTATCTTTCATAAAAGATATCTTAGATTCGTCCTTATTATCTGCATGCACTTTGATTAATTAGTTGGAAATTGTTTTTTTTCAACAATTTTAACGCATTACTTTAAATTAATCGCCGATAATTTAATTAATGTTTTATATAAAGTTTCAGTCCAAATATCGTAACAAATCTGATCTTTTAATAATTTACATACGCGTGACTTTTTAGCGTTTTTAATAACAAGAAAGCGGACATAAAACGTGAACTGGACGAATATCGCGTGCTGGAAATCGCTGGTAACGCTCCACGTAGAAGTAATCAGCGTTACTTGCTGTCCACCCTCGAGGTCGGCGTCGTGGTACTCGGCTGCGTCGTCTTCGTGGGCGCCCTCGTGACCGCCCTGTGCGTTACCTGCGTTCGTCGCAACAAACGGTACGCGGAATGTGATTTTGCTCGCTCGCCATCTCGCCTAAGGTCAACAACGCTCATCCGCGCTGCCATACTAACTCCTGGACATGTTGGCTAGAGGGTCTTATCATTTCCCTTTTCTTCTCTCACACACGCTCGTATATCGAAAAGTTGAAAACTATTATCTATTAACAATCATTAACATGTAACTTTATCATTACTCCATCTAAACCCATCGCGTCGCTTAATCATACAAGAAAAAATTCTGGAACGAAAAATAACGGAATAGAGAATTGAATCGTTTCTCTGGTGTCTTGTTGGTACTTAATTGGCATCGGTTAATTTGAATGCTGATTTTTTTTTATCATCGTCACAAAATGCGCGCTTTGAATGGGAGTTTCGAATTCCACTCGTTAGTCGTAGACGACGAGACAAGGCCATGTTCTCGACGGTCGGCCCGGTCGGATTCGCTCTGACGGACCCCGCCGGCACTCTGCAAAAGCCGCCGCTCTTTCCCACCTTCGTCGAAGGTCTCCATTACGACCCTGAACCCTTCTGCTCCGAGATGCCCAGGCGACAGAGCATGTGCGAGCACGGCAATTGCGTCCGCTTTCACACGTAAGTCTGATCTCATTCAAGATTATTAGAAGCGAAAAAATTTTGTGTGGGTTTAGCAAATATTTATGACAATTTTTTATAACATAAAAATGTCGTACGTGAAAGCACGTACTGAGTTTAGTCGATTAATATATATGTTAATTTTACGAGATTATACTTGAATCTTTATTGGTGTATATTTCATTTTTTCTTTTAAAATCTACATAAACTTTTTTCGTTATCTAGTATTTGATACATTAATGTTTGCGAAGGAACAAGTTACCATTTTATTTAACATAAAATATTTTTAATATTGAGCTCTCGAATCTGAGTTATATATCTCTATTAGTATAAAAGTCATTTAAAAATAAAGAAGACGATCTTATATTTGTAAGAATAATCTGCAAGAGATTCTTTATATATGTATAAATAGGTCTATCCGGTAAGATTAATAATTGTGATAAACTAAACAGTGGATAAACTATCGTTCCGTATTAATAAAAATCTAGTTTTCAAAGATAGGATGCCGATGTTAGGAACATAAAATCAGAGTGTAATTATGTAATCAGCATGTCCGAAAACTCGCATAGATCTATAGATTATACTGTATCGGGAAATTTCTGAGTAACTTACGATAGTAGTACATAGACGCCACTGCCACGGGTTATTTTCAGGATGGGCGGAGGCGGGAAACACGCGGTGAGGTCGACGGGTACCTTGAAAGGCCTCGAGGCATCCGCGACATCCTTGCATTCCAGTGGTCAAGACTCTGGTATCGTAGCGCGCACCTCTTGTCATTGCAGTCACTCATCCAGCCCTTCCAGTGGCGAGAGCAGCAAGTAAGTTGGGTTTCTAAATACAAGTTCTCGTCAGTTGAATGCGGTTTCCCCGATAGAAGGCTCGAATCTGCTCAAATCGTGTCGAATTTAGTTGCATTGTAACGAAGAAAAATAATAAATTACCGAAATATATAAAATAATAATAAAATATTAATAATTGTAAATATATTAATAAATATAAATTACAGAAATACATTGAAAAGAAAGAAATACAATTATTATACATCTCATACATTTTTTAATTGCTATGTAACAAATAGCTTAGCTATTATGCTCATCCCAATGTAGATCCGCAAAATTGTCTCATCAATTTATTTAACACGGGCCTCATACTTCTCACCCTCCTCCCCCCGTGGCAAAATTTTCCTCTATTTTCTTTTAGCGGGTACGAAGACTCGCTCAAGTCTCTTCAGCGTCGCGAGAGATGCAATGACGTCTCGCGTGGCAGCCACGATACCTCCAGCGTGGTCGGGAGACGTGCGGCGGCGAAACGGCGGCAACGATTCCACTCCTTCTCGAACGCCGAATCCGTTTATACCCACGAGATGAGTTTGCAGCGGGAGCAGCAGCCGCAGCAGCATTGCTGCATCGGCACCGAGAAGAGACGGAAGGCGGAGCATCGCCGCGCTCATTCCGAAGCGGAGAACAATATCACCGAGACGGTGATACACGAGCACCCGGGCACGGAGATATCGTTAGCGAGCTCCCTACCGAACACTATTCACGGTAGGTCAATATCGACAAAATTGGAAAGTACCATTGACACAAACGTACACAGATACAATTTTAGTATCGCGAAACAAAAAAAAAGTCAAAAAATCTCAGTGTCACGTATTAAATTTAGCACATCTGACAAAATTGAACAGATAATCAATTCGCAGGTATACCAAGAACCAGCCACATGCTCTACTAGCGGCGTCGATCTGTAAAAGGAAGAGGAACTTTCAAGGAGCGCCCAGGATACAACGGCTGCGAAGATTCCTATTCGATAATTTAACACCTCCCTTTCGCAAATTCGCGCGTAAATTGTTGTACATTGCGTGCTCACGGCGTGTCATCTCGTTGCCAAAGTATTCGTGCGTCGTCAAAATCAGAGAATCATTCATTTCTGTAAATACACGGCACCGTCTTCGGCATTCGATCTTCCATGTTCTTCTCGACTAATCGAGATAGATTAGGTAACGGCGCGGCAGCAACTGTTGCTAAGATTATTTATCGCCTTAATATTATAACGTCAGATGCAAACGTTTATGTATAATATTAATATATTGTGTATTAATATAATTCCTTGTAATTATAATGTTGTACTTATTAATATAATTCATTGCACATCATGTACAGATACATTTTGCGAGTAAGTCCATTTTTCGATGGGTTATTACCCTGATTATGTTAGCTGGAAAATTATTTAATATACGTGTAATATGTACGTTTGTGTAAAATGTAACAAAGTGTAACATACGTGTAATTTATGTCTTAATCTAGCTGTCGTTTCTTATTAGATAACATTTTACAAGTAATAAATTTTTTCCATTTTTATTCTAACATGAATATTGGCCATTAACTTATTAATGGTCAACATTCTATCTTTGGAATGAAAATTTTATTATAAATAAAATGATGTTAAAATAATAAATCTTCCCTTGACTTCCTAGAAATGGAATGTGATTCTTTAGTTGTAAGATTTTTAAAATCTATTTATTTAAATGTCTATTTAATTTTTGTGTTATAGAAGATTTTTAGAAATTAAATTTTAATTTAATTAACATTTAAATATTTTGAGGTAAATATTTTTAAGTAATTTAATTAACATTTTTTATGCTCTAATCATAGCTTTCTTAGTGGTCTGAAATATGCTGCCGCGCATTCACGGGCGCAATCACGGCTGTCGTCAAACCTGACCTTCGAAGACTCGTCAACGCCGATATTCCGCAATTCCTCTCAAAGTCTTCCCCGACGCGTCTGAGGAATCTCTCTACTTAATTAAATCACCGTGGGCGTTTTAATTACGATAAATCAAATCAGCGCGCGCAGGCGCGTTATTAATTTCTCTTTAAACGAAGGATATATCGGAAGGACACTCTGGTGTAAATTATTGATAATGCTGCCAGCGCGTGCAAAGTCGTTTCTGATCGTCCTTTTTATTGCGATTTTACTGCAGATGATGGACGATTGTCTATCCATGCTCGTTTTTAAAACGACGCGACAAAAACTCTTTCTTCCATTTTGCCTTCCGCGGCAAGAACAACAACCAATACCATTTACGGAAGGGACGTTTTCTGTCGCAAGAACATTCTTTCTCAGCAATCACAATATCGCTAACTTTTTAACGTAATTACAGTAAGTAAAATTTAATCACTTCCTCTGGAAGGTATAATCGATAAAATCGTTTTAATTTTACCAACCGCGTCAATCTTTCTCAACAATTATCCTTTTCAATCTTTAGATATTACTATCTTGACAATTAATTTATTATATATCTTTGGATGTTCACTTTAATCATAATATTCTCGGAGAACAGCAGTTCGGTGACTAAACACGGTTGCGGGTCCAGAAGGGTGTTCTCGGGGCACCCAATACGTTCGGTAAATAAATTTTAAGCGCCCGATCGAATGCTCAACTGAATCGAATTACGCCATCGATTATGAGATCAGGTTGGCGCATGGCTTAAAAGGTTGTCGATTAACGTTGACGACCTCGACCTCTGGACTCGACTGGGAGGATCCAGGGACGACCGCCGATGTTCGGTGCCGATCAAGAGACACGGTAGTGTCTTGCGCCAAGTACACGGGAAGCGAAACCGCACCGTGACTCTTTTACGCGATCAAGGAATTATCGCAAGTTACTACAGAAGTAACGCTCGCGTAAACGTTGTGTGTGTGTGTGTGTGTGTGTGTGTGTGTGTGTGTGTGTGTGTGTGTGTGTGTGTGTGTGATCATCAATATATCATATAATATTATATATTAGAAAGTACATCCAAAATCACACACGTATGCATATGCTGTCTTGTAAATGTCTTGTAAATTGCTGTCTTGTAAAAGTTGAAGAGAACGAGAAAGTGATCTGTAGCACAATTTGTATTGTAGGCAAGTTAAAATATTAATTGAATCGAGTCCATTATATTATGATAGACGTTGATTTTATATTTTGGTGTCTGGAAATATTAATTATTCACGAAAGCAATAACAACAAAATAAATTTTGGTAAATTTTATATTCGTATTCAGCAATCTCTAACATTTAAAAAAATAATTAAATTAAATATGTTCTTCTCACACACAAAAAAGATTAGACTCTAAAAGGATTAATTAATATTTAATCTAAATATATCTATCATAATAAAAATTATAATAGAAAAGTTTTTGGAAGTGGTGGACAAACCAGTTTATATTTTTAATGCAAACTTTAATAAAATAAATAAATTTTTCTTGTAAAAAACTTGGCGCTGCTTTTTTACTCCTGTCGCATTCTTCCCTAAATTATGTTTATTGTTTTTTTATTCAATCAAAAATCTTAGTACTAATGTTTAAATTTTAATGTTTAAATTTCGAAGTCTAGCAGCGCCAAGTTTTTTTACAAGAAAAATTTATTTATTTTATTTTAATTAAATATTTTTATTTTGTACTGTTACTTCTTTAATTCTTTGTAATTAAAATGGTTCTTTGTAATATTAAAAATTTGTTAAAGAGAATTAAGAAGCTATTACCACTTGGGTTGGAATAGGAAGACCCTTGAATAGGAACACAAAGATACCACTTGGGTTTTATTTTTTAAAAGTAATTGCACAACAATTATTTTTCAAAGCAATATACATATTCTCTTTGCAATTGGCGCAATTTAATTTAAAGATTTTACATCTTTTTTTTGAAATACATGTCACTTGAGTTAGATAACATAATTTTGTGAAGGAGAAATAAAGCTACCACTTAGGTTGGATTTTTGAATTTACAAAATACATTGCGTGTACTTGGCGCCTTTTTTGAAAAAGGTAATTTTGTATAGAAATCACGAATCCCGACGGAAAAAGAGAATATAGGATTCCGCGACGCGAACGGCATGGAGTTAGGTATCTATAATATTTCACTCAAGTATTCGAATAACGCTCTCGCAGGACCTCCGATTTGATGAAACGGCACGGTCCTTCGTAGTCAGTCCTTGACGAGGCCGTGACCTTCGATTCTGCTTCGTAGCCGCCAGCTCATTCCAGCCTCTGCTTTTCTTTCATTTAGTTGCGACTCTAGAGGGAGACCTGTCACTCCCTTCTGTCGCGTTCGAATGGCGGATCGAACAATCTAAAGACGTCGTAAAGATGTTCTCTTTTCAGCAATCGATTTTCAGAATATCGTCAACTTTTTAATTAAATAAATCAATAATTAAATTAATTACAACAAATTAAGTTCAATTATTTTAGAGTCAAACGTCATTTTACGGTCAGGATTGGATCTTGGTAGTCTAATAATATTATTCGTGTGAATTTTATGTAAACTTCGCCTTGAAACGGTCTTCAAACGTAGCCGATCCTTATTTTTCGCAACATATCCAATATATTCCGTATCCTATATCGTGTATCTTTTATATTACTAACAATAAGCTGTGTGTAAGTATTATTAAATTGATTATTAATTTAAAATGTGATTGTGCTATTAGCTTCAGACCGTTTGTAACGGCGCGTGGTCTGCTAAGGCGAAGAAATGTACATAAAATTCGAATAATATTAGTCTACCAAAATCCAGTCCTGACCATAAAATGGCGTTTTTCCTTAATTGATTGTATATCATGTCATATCGGTCGTGTTTCACTTATTTATTGTTCAATTATTCTTTCCATGAATACTCAACAATCATGGGTTTTAATTTTACTAATATCTTTTTAATGATTCCTTTTTCAGTCTTTATGTACTATTTCAATAATTAATTTATTAATGTCGCTATGTATATTAATGAAGACAGTTTGATCAAATTCTAAGACGAAGATAAGAAGGAAAATATTTTAATCAATAAATGAAGACGCAGGTGCATAATTTTGCTCCGGCCACTGCGACGTAATTTATCATTTCGCGCCGCTGTGAAGGAAACTCATTCTTGTACAGGCACGTTCGTAGCATTAGTATCTGCCCGCGCAACGCGTGTTATATCATGAATACACGATACACTTAGGTGGAAATGCATTTCGAGTAGCCGGCAACCGCTGGCTCGCATCCGGAAAATACCCGATGGACTCTCGGAGAGACACTTAAGTATCGATCCGATGGGAAAATGAATGACTTGTTTCGTGCTCTGGGCGTCAAGGCGAGCTAATTCGCATATTCAATCGTATGCATTAGGGCCTGGACCGGCTATTAGGTGCACGTGAAGCAGCAACATGATGTAGCGCGAGCCAGCAGCCGCATAATCCGAAAACTCGATCGCTCGATTACACGCGGTTCGGTTCCCTAATATCGCGTCGAAGGTTACAGGTCGCCGTGTCATACCGACTGACGACGACCTTGCTCTTAAGCCCCTACTAAGCTCCTACGTCGCGCGGCCGTCCGATTAAAGGTCCATCGAGTTTCGCGTCGAGAAAAACGATGGGGAAGCATCTTCAATCAACTGGCTGATTTCTGAGGTCCGGACGGGGAATGCACGGGTTTAAAATTGCCCGAAATTCTTCCGCGATAGTTTCACCACTAGGCGATTAATTCGCGAATTCCCGCGGCTCTCCCGGAAGTCGCGGGCGGAAGAATGTAAAGTCGCGTAGGAGCGAGCGGAGCGAAGGACGCCGCTCAAGACGCTCCGGGGCGGGATAAAATCGAGAGAGGAAAAGAATCCGGGGAGGGAAAAAATGAAGGTGAGCGCGCGAGAGCGAGGCGAATGATTTTCAAAGTTTTCTCACAGAAGGTCAAGAAGATGCACGGAACGAGCGCTGCGCTTCTCGACGGAAAAGAGCTTGCTACCCCTCCTCGGCGCGGCGCGGGTTATCTATATGCAGTTTACACTAACGAAGGGAGCGTCCTTGTCTCATTGTGCGCCGAGGAAAAGAGATCGTCGCCGAGATCGCCGGCGAGATCTGAACAGTCTCTTTTAAGATTCTCGGATAATAGCGACGGGGAGATGAAAGTGGATTGCAGCGGGGGAGGAAAGGCGAGAGATCTGGCGGAGAGGGCAAGAGAGAGAGAGAGGGAATACCGATAATTCTGTCGCCCTCTCCGCACTGCGTCTAAGTATCCCGAAAAATACCGCAGAATTTCCGACGCTCCGCGTTTTCACGCATTTAATACGCTCCGATTGAAAACACATACGCACTACGAATGTGCGCCGTTTTTAAAAATATGCAAATCCGCTTAGCAGTCCCCCTTAGAAGATAACTGACGCGTCCAATAATAATTGCGATCCGATAATCCTAAATCCTGCGGATTTTCTCTCCCTCTCTCTCTCTCTCTCTCTCTCTTTCTCTTTCTATCTCTTTTTCTCTCATTCTCGCTATGAGACAATCCGACGATAAATTCGAACGATACAGCTGGATCTCCGGTTTTCCGTTTAGCGTGACAGAGAATTATCGTCCTCCGAAGAGAAACTCGAGGATCCCCCGGTGCGCCTCGCTCGCCGGATTCGAAAACGCTCACGAGCCCGAATCCGGGTCTTAACCGCGAGCCCGCGCGCCAATAATGCAGTTTGCCGTTGCGCCACTTCGGAAAAATCCTTTTCGTACGATTACGTTTATACATCGTCCAGGTCCCGAAAGCACAGCGTTGCGCGCTGTGTCGACGAGGTGGCTCCCCGGGAGTTCGTTTAACTTTTTCCCACTGGCGTTTGCCAATGAGAAAAAAAGTCGATACTCGAGCCTGCATAGTCATCGCGTACTGCAGTTGGATCCGTCGACGACGGCTTGAGATTTATGATCCGATCCCCTCGAAGTTTTTGAGCTGGGCTTTCTCCTCTCTGCCATTGTCCCAATCATCCTTCGTCGCATCGCGATACGGCTAGCAATCTTGTATCGTGGATAAGGAAGATAATCTCCAGTCACGTGAATCCGCCAGGCATACGAGAATATAATACGGCGGAATATATATAAGGCAGCTATTTTGACGGGAGTTATCGAGCCCGATACGCGGGGGAGAATGACAGTCAGCTATGTTGACGTCGCATTATGATTTTAAACATTGATATTTTTCGTCCCCTCGCACTTCATTCCGCGAGGCTATTTTTTTTATGGGATGGTTATATTAAGAATGTGATAGGACAAAGTACGAGGTATCTATCTTGGCGATAAACGTGAAGTGTAAAAATGGGAGAAAATTATCTGTCGCGATTTTGTGTTTCTTCGTGACGTATGTGATTGAAGAGATCCTTATAATATTAAGAAAGTTTTATAGATTTGTCAAATATTTTTACGTTTTCTAAATATTTGATTATATTTATTTATTTTATCATTTTTAAATTATTTTAAAATTATTTTATTGTTTTTCTTTGTTATTTTTAATTATTACTCCATTTTATACAAGCGGCAGTGGAATTATCGATCATTTTAGAGTTGGCTGGATTAAAGTTATGGAAACTGAACTTTTTCAGTTTTAGATAATAAAATCTGTTTTCTCTAACTTTGAATAAATTTCAATATTTTAACACCAAACTTAATTATTAAATTAAATATCAAATTTAAATCTAAATTTAAATTTAAATATCAAATTTAATACATCAAATTTAAATATTTATATAAATATTAAAGTTGAACAAACGATATAAAAATAAATAGTGTTGATTAAATTCTCACTAAAAAAAATTTACTTTAATGTATCAGAAAATTTTCTTGTACAAAGATTAATATCATTTAGATTTATTCTGCTGATGTGTGATCTATAAAATAGAAACAAATAAACTGATTAAAACAGACTGTTGGCGTAATTGCAACATTTTAAACAATATAAAATTTGCAACTTTATAATTGAGAACACATGAGTAAATGAGAATAACCCAGGTGTGATGAGACTTGATAAATTGTAGGGGAAGGGGAAGGGACTAATCGAGATTCTAATTGAATTTGTCGGGGTAGTCGTGTTGTCGATAACATCATACGATGTTGAAACGAGAGGATAGGGGGATCTTTTTAACTAATTTCGGCTGACGAACATTTGGTAACTAACCACCGGTAGCACGACGAGAGTAATGGCCGGCAGTAGGATTAGAAAGAAAATTTCGGACGATTCGTTTCACTGAACGTCCTTGAAAGTTAATTCAATTAGCCGCTTAGCCGTCGCTCGCAGTAACGTCGTTGTTCTAGAAGCCGGAAATTTGGGTAATTTCGCCGGAGTCATACGATCCTACGTAATCAACGAAAGACGACGGCGGTGGGCGTCGCGCCTGCAAAAAAAACGTAAACGAAATCAAGCTGACGAATGGAGGAGACGTACAAGACGAATGACGTCGTATGGAAAGGAAGAGAGATAGTAAAGAGGATGGGGAGAATTACGATCAAGTGGAAGAGAGAAAGAGATTAATCGGGGCTGCACACACGAGGCACACGCGCGGCTGTATTTGTCTCGAGTGTGCGTCGCAACGCCGCAATTGATCCGTCGGGCTGACAGTGAGTGGATACGCCTTCGCCCTTCCAAAATTTATGCCGTAATAGTAACATTTACCCATGCATCTCACGGTGATGTCAGTCTTACAAGGAAACGCATGGAAATAACGTCTTCCTCCGATTTTGATGCGCTTTTAAAATGTTGTATTCTAGACCACAATAAGAGACATGTGTTTTCTTATACGCGCACTTTAAAAGGGTAAAACATTCCTTCGAAAAAAAAAATTGGTTTCTTTCTTTGAGAGCAAATATCTTCAAAACTATAAAAGATGGAAACATTTTTTAACAAAAGTTGAATGGTCTCGAGACTACTTTAAAATAATGATTAAGAAGTTTTTTAATTTTTTACTTTTTAATATACCTCCACTATTTAATGTTTTTTTTTAATTTAGAAATTTTTTTTATGATTAAATTAAAGATTATTTCATTATAAAAGTTTAACCGTATATAAAAGTTATTTTCCGAAGAATTATTTTTGAGAATTAATTACAAACGCATACTATCCGTATCCGATTCTTCACGCAACATATTCCGTTTTCATCTTCCCGTGATAGGAGATGACGATGGGGACAAACACATTTCGATATATTATATAATCACGGAAGTTTTTATCGCGCATAGATAGATGTATAGCAAGGCCATGTAGTGAAGATATTATATATAGGCAATAATTGTAGAACATCATCGGGCCGACACTCGTTGAGTAATCGTTTTCCTGCTTGACCCGATCAATCGTGCGATCTTCTTGATCGGTATAAATTATTGACGTTGTTGAATGTATTATACAGTGTTCGACGCGTTTAAATGGTGACGGATAGAACAACATTTACATAACAATCGAATATGTAGTAAGGTCTTGGTATATCAAGATATAAAAGGTTAAAAATGATCCACACAAAATGCACATGCGAAATGACGATTTATTTTGGAAATAAATTATGCATATTTCTAATGCTACGCCACTAGTGAATTATGTAGACTTATGGAATACATGTTGCATTTATATTTATTATGTTTATTATTTCATGTAAAAATGAAATTAGTAACGACATGTAACGACATCGTAGCTTTTCTATGTTGTGTTGTTTTAGTTTAAAAGAGAAATCAAATCGCTAGAAAATTGAAGGTAAAAAAAATGAATAATTATATATGAAAATGTACGAAGTAAAGTCAGTACAATATAGGTATATATCGTTGGATAAACAATAGTATAAAATACTCTCACTTTGTTAGTTTAGTACATGACATTTTATCGTGTATCTTAGCGACTTTGTAAGTAGGTATATACTAATATTGAAAAGAACCTCGCCCATTTTATTAAAGGGTTTTGGGCTATGAACGCACACACTTGACTTCTATATGCATTTGTAGAGGAGGTTGACAGACATAATAATAACATAGTCTCAAGTCTCAAGTCTCAAAAACGTGGGGAACGACCTTTCTAGGGTGTAAATTTTGCATATTATAGTATTACATATTATCACATGTAATATTAGCTAATTAGCACTAAAAATGTTACTAAAAATGTAGATTCTTTCTATTAATGTTTATAGCTCTCATACAATTTTACTTTTAGTTTTTTAAATCAATTGTTACAAGAACTCTCTGCCTTTACTATACATTTAATTGTTATATAAATGTTGTTTTAGCTGCAATGTGCGTGATAAAAACTTCCGTGATTATATACTTATACATATACATATACAGAATGTCCGTGAAATGTATTTGTCTCCATCGTCATCTTCTATCACAGGAAGATGCGAACAAAACGTGCCGCATGAAGAATCGCATGGACGGATACAAAATAATATGCGTACAGAGGCGTTTGTAATTAATTCTCGAAAATGATTCTTTGGAAAATAATTTTATTATATATAACTAAATTCACACACATAATAAAATAACTTTTAATTTTGTTAAAAAATTTCAAAATTTTGAGAACAAATGGGGATAAGAGGTGGGAGTATTTAAAAAAGTACAAAAATTGTTATATTATTATTTTAAAATCATTCAACTTTTACTGTAAAAAATTTTTCCTAACGCGAGCGTGAAATAGGCCGCTTTTCGCGCTTGTTTTGAGTGAGCAAAACGATCCATTTCTCAATCGATGACGTAAGCGTTGAGAAATAGAGTCATTTCTTAACTAGTGGAGAAATGAAATTGTAAACATTAAGAAATGGCTTCATTTTATTGATGTCTCATGACCGCGGGTGTTAGCGGCAACTTCACGTTATTTTGCGTCGTGAAGTTACGTTTCATTACGCGTCAATGCACATTTTGCTCGCGTTGTTAATCATGGAGATTTTGGCCTATTTCACGCTCTTGTTAGGAAAAATAGTATGTACAACTCGTGGGAAGAGTGGTCGAGCCCGAATGAGTGTGATGGTCGCACTCGCTTCGCTCGTGCGACCAACTCCACACTCATTCAGAATCGACCACTTTTCCCACTCGTTGTACAATATACTATTTTCTATCTGTTTTAGTTTCGACAATGTTCGGTTTGAAAGAAAAAAACTGATTTTTTTGTGAAAAGGGTGTTTTATCCCCCAAATTGGTCACATATAAAAAAATACGTGTCCTTTTGGTCTAACAACATATCAAAAGCTCATCAGAATTGGAAAGGGAAACTTCTGCGTGTTTTCTTGTTAGTCGCGAATGCGTTTCCACGCCGGTAAACATTTGGTTTTCAATTTGACGTACAATGCAGATACGCAAATACGCGACTAAAAATATAATGTTCTATGTAGATGTAGATGTAGATGTAGATAAATGTCTAGCGGGTATGTAGTCTCAAAAAAGTAAAAATCATTAATTATAGTAAAAACAAAAGGACGATATAGTCGAGGAATTAATTAAAATTAAAAACTTTATAAAAGTAGGTATATACAAGAAGAAAAAGAGAAAGAGATTAGACATGCAAAAGCAACATAATTTGTACATTATAGAGGAATTTGAATAAAAAAGTCTAAATAATATATTTCTAAAATAATAAGGGTTTGAACAATTTTTTATTATTTTAGAAACACTCGATCAATTTCGTGCGTTGCTGTATGCTACTCCAGTGAGTACTTCGTATGTGACAATTGGACTATCAAAATCTCTATATTCTATACTCGGTCAAGTAGCACTACGTGTTTTGGAAGTTTATTTGTAGCCCGTGTCTGATATTGGAGAAAAAAGATGTCCTCTCCTGCTATTTGTTATAACCTTACAAAGCTACACCAACCTGTGAGAAGTAGAACGAATGGTCTCCATTGCGCAAGAAACAAGGCCATATAATAATGCATAACACAAGTACAAGTAAAAACGCTGCGCTAAATTCCCAGAAAGACGAACTTTGCTTATGACGAATTGAACAAAATCAACGATTGAGACTCATCGCGCAGTTATCTTCTCCACAAACAATCCAGAAAAATTCTTTAAAACTGGCAAGTTTCATTACCTCGAGGACAGTCATAAAGTATTATTATCGAACAGTCATTATCAACCAATCAACATCGATAATTTAGGAATAAATTAATGAGGCGTGATCTCTTATCATTTGTGAACGTTAAGACCAAAAATTATAAACTGAACATTCAAATTAGAATTGTAAGAGGATCACTACAATTCTATCATTAAAAAATAATATTTATTAGAATTTGAAAATTACTTGAGAGAACCTTTTCAAGAGTAGTTTCAAGTGACGATCCTTTTACTGCGATACTTCACGGGCACAACACGTTGTTAAAACTATGATGGCTGAAGCGTTAAATCCATTTCAATCTTCAAGAAATATTTTTTTGTTTTTCTAATAAGACATGTTATTTCTTTTACGATTTTAGATAAACGATAATTAAAGAACGTTTATAAAATTTTTGAGCTAACTTTATAAACTAACTTAAAAATGCAAATTAATATTATATACAATTTAATCCTTAATAAAATTTTAATTTAAAGTACGGATAATATTAACAAAATATTTAAAAGTATAATATGTTAATAATAATTTAACATGTGATGATAAAGTGAATTAAAGAACGTTATAACTTTGCGAGAGGTAGGTAGAATATTCAGAGATGCTCATCGGTGCAGTTATTTCATTTAAGGAAAGAAAGCGAAACTTGCCGTCATTTAAAGACAGATATTCAATATGAAAAATTCAGTCGACGAAATTCCGTCGCGAGATAAGAAACACCTGCTACAAAAATATTTCAACGCCAATGGAGTGAGCTGCGAGATTCCTTTAAAATTACGTACCTTCGCTATCTCATATTTTCTGTATGCCTTATTTTCAACGGTACCGTGAAATTAATCAGACATATTTTGATGATCTATATGATCTTTATAATCGCTTCAATTGTGCTATTATTTTCACAAAAAAAAAAAAAAAAATTCAACAATCTGAAGGAAAGTATTAACATTGTGTAGAAGGACAATAATATTAATTTAATTAATAAGTTTATTTATTTCTTTTAATTTAGTCCTAGTTAATACAAAACAATATTATAGGGTCAGGTATTTAAAGAGGGAAAATTTAGATAAATATTGAATAGGGAAGATGGAGTGCGTTGTTAAGTCTGAGGTGTGGTAATATGGAAGAGAGGAATTAATATTGATTATAAGGGAGGAGAAAACGTTATGTGTATTTTGTGGGCAAGGACAAGATTGTAGGAGTCATTACAAAGAGGAGTGTTGTAGGACTAAGGATTAATTTAAGGAGTTAGGTAGGAATAAAGAAGAAATATTGGAACGAGTATGGAACAATGAATTGAATAATGTAAAAGAAAATGTGCTAAAAAAATTGTGGAGGAAGAGAGAGAGTAATAAAATAAAAGGGAATAGATGGTAATAAGTATATGATATGGATTGTACGCGTATGTTAAGGAAAAATTGTAAACCAAGTCTACTTCTTGGCAATGTAAGCTAAAGTTAATAAATTATTAGCATAAGACAATATTATAAATAAATAAATATTTTATTCGCACAATTTAATTTTATACATAAATTAAATATAAAAAATGTAAAATTAGTATTACTTTTCAGTGTTTTCAGAGCATATATTATATTTCAAACGCGAATAACAAAGTTTACGATTTATACATTTGCGAAAAGGATAGAATAAAAAACAGATGTCTCGAAAACTACTTGAAACATTAGGAAAGTTCTTTGAAAGTTTTATATTCTGCGTAACAGTAAAAAAAATTGTATAATGTGTGTGTCTATAACGATCAAATGACAATAAACCAATTAGAATAAATTATATGTTGAAATATCAATTAAGTGTCAGATGTAGATATGTAACTGTTAAAAAGTTAAATATATGTCAGTTAAAAGCATTGAACAGTGAAAACATTAAAATACATTTAAAAATATTGTATACGGGGTGTATGCATAAACGAAAAAGAGGGTGCTGTTTCCAAAGCATATTGTGCTCATCAGACTGACGTGAAATATTCATGAAACGCGTTCCCTTCCGAGTTACGGCCACTTTTGGCACTGACTCCACGTCAGTACAGCAACAGGACGTGTTTGTTGACAGCGTCAAAACTGTGCAAACGTAATGTGTCCCTTTCCGGTTACAGTTTTAGTTTTGCTTCTGACACATCAGGAAATTTTGAGAGCGCACGTGTGTTTTCGTGGAACATCCAGTTCTGCGACGTATTGGACGCCCATAAAGGTCATCTTGAATACCTTTTATAAAAAAAATTCACCAATTCTTTACTATCCTTGTTCATTTGTTATATTTGAATAATTTGATTCATTGTAGAATTCATCATGAATTCAACACGCTGGGCATAATTTCTTTATCGTGCATACGGGTTTGCAAAATGTTGCTTTGCTGAGTGCTGACAAATTCTTTTGCACAAGCAACATACATATCTAATTACAATTTAGTTGATTATATTATATTATTACTGTGTGTTATTTTAGATTCTATTCATAACTTGGATAAATATTTCGTCTTTTTTTTTCTTTTTTTCTTTAAATGTGATCGCATTATGCATCTGGATTTTAATGCTATTTAATCAGTTTACGATCGGAGCGCTCGCTTTCTCGTTCTCTTTGTATGTACATTATCGTTTCGTCGTTTCGCAAACTGCTTTCTTAGTATATGGGTTTGCAAAATATTATATTGCTGACAAATTTGTTTGCACAAGCAAGATTAAAATTTGATTGTAATTTAGTTTATTACTATTACTATTATTTTAGATTCTATTTACAACTTTGACAAAGATTTCATCTTTTTTCCCTTTAAAAATTATCGCATTATGCATCCGGAGTTTAATGCTATTTAATCAGTTATCAGTTTACGATCGGAGAGCACAGTTTTCTTGCTCTTTGTACATTATCGTTTCGTCGTCTCGCAAACCGCTTTCTTAGCTTCGGATTTTGATATAAGCGCAATAAACGTGAACGATGCACTGTTGTACAGCGTGTACGGCAGAATCGCTTGGCGACATTTGGCCAAGGGGGAGGAAATGGGGATGGGGGAGTCCCGCGAGGGCGCCGAGTCGGCGATGCGAGCGATGCCAACGGAGGAGGAGGGGGGGTGGGTGGGGTAGGGTGGGGTTTACGAATTAATCGCGCGTATTTCGGCGGAAAACGCACAGGAGGAGGATGGACACGCGCGATGCGCGACCGCTCTATGCGGAGCAGCCCCGCGCTCGTCGTCGCGCGCGCTGTCATCGTCGCCAGCACTCTTCCCATTTTCCCAGTTTCGCTCGCAATAGTCTCACTCGGCGTGGCTGTGGGGGCTAGTGCGCGAGCACACTCGCATGCGGGTGCATGTGCCGCTGGATGTTAACGCTTGCGCAGTCGTCGAGCATCGCCAGCAGACAGCTCGGCCGCGACGGGTGCATCTCGCGGCAGTTCGCGGTCGTCCTCTAAGCCAGGTCCATTGGTCGCTCCAGCATCCCCCGGCCGCGGCAAACACACGTTTTCATACATACTCTTCCACATCCTCGTTACGACCCTCGTCATTTCCCTCGTCTTTTCGCCGTCTAACTCACTTAGACCGGATCACTTAGACCGATCACTTAGACCCTCCCTGCATCATTTTTCACCCTTGATCGAGTCACTCCGGCGATCCGGAGGGTACTTCCGGTCGGATGGACTCTGGCACACGTGCGAGTCGCACTCGACCGGATCGCGTATGTTTCCCGACGTCCGATCCACGCGCGTAAATATCCGCGATCTCCGAGAGATTGATGCCGATTTCGACAATTTATCATCACTGTCATCCGATCGCGCCGGAAGTTGTTCTCCACCGGCGTTGCATTGTCCCTGACGACGATCGAGCACCCGTTTCCGGGATCGTTCGCGCGAGTCTCTCGCGTACGTAAGTTCGATCGGTCGGCGATTGGCGCGCGGCCCGAGTGCAGGAAAACCTGCGGAAGAGGCTGCCGAGTGAAAACGAGGCGACCCGGACGGGAAGGTCGCGGGCGAGCGAGTCGAGGTTGGTCCCAGGGTTCGTCGACACGACGCGGACGGCGAGCGCGTCGTGGAGGAGAAGAGACGGCGGTAACGACGACGACGACGACAACGGCACGCCGCGTTAGCGTTTCGGCTAATGGTCGAAACGCCGATCCGTCACTTCACGCTCAAGTTCCCGATGCTGCAGCCACCGTCTCCCCTTCTGGAGATGGCGTCCCTGCGACTACCGGACTCCGAAGAGTTTGACGTTGACACGCGCCGCAGGAGTAACAACGGCAACGTGCCGGGTACCACGGCAGTCGCGACCGAGCCGCCGGGTACCAACGGCACTCTGCTGCAGATGCGGAACGACTTGGGCGATTACCTTAACAACCTGATCACGGAGGCAATCGCGACGACGAGCCCGCGTGCCACCATGGACGACCAGGTCCACCATGGGCTGTTCAACGCCAGCAAGAACCTGTCGGCGCCGATCGAGCACGCGCCCGATCGGCTCTACAGACACAGCATGGCCATGTCGGCGGTCTACTGCGTGGCCTACGTGATCGTCTTCGTGGTCGGCCTGATCGGCAATAGTTGCGTGATCGCCGTGGTGTACCGGTCACCCCGCATGCGGACCGTCACGAATTTCTTCATCGTCAATCTCGCGGTCGCCGACGTGCTCGTCATTGTCTTCTGCCTGCCGGCCACGTTGATGAGCAACATCTTCGTCCGTGAGTATTAAGACACTTTTTCCCCTTACGCTTGGAGGGTTGTTTCTACTTGAGGCTATAAAAATTTATGGCGAGAACGAGGTTTCTAATATTTTTTTAGGTCCAAAAAACGTAACATGTTCTCCATATGTCGTATTTCCATTATCGGTTTTTTTTATATCGGTATTTTATTTCTGTGTTATTTAAAATTGCATGCTATTTTTTATATTTGTCAATAGATTTAATTAGCATTGATCGCGGGTTTAGAATAATAACTTGTAAATCATGTCCTATCCCTACGCGAAGCACGGAGGAATGTTCCTTCGAGCATAACGAAAATATTTATGAGCCACCCTTCATTGCCAAGTGCGCTCCATTTAAAAGAGGGGGGAGATTCTCAAGGGCAATTAAGTGGCCGCACACAATGCGTACGATCTGTACATCCCGCGATTCAACGTTGCGGAATCTTCGTTTCAACCCCCTCGGCCAGGCTGAGCAAGGGGGGCTGGTCCCGTGCTAGAGGGGGAGGGTGATGGTGCATTCCCTTCGTATTACCGAATCGATCCCTTCGCGTCTCTCTTTCCCTCTGCCGTCGTTCGCACTCGAGGCAGCTCTCGAGTCCCGCTCTCGCCGCCGCCGTCTAATTCTCGACGAATCGACAGCCGAATCGCGAATAATCGACTCGCTCCTTGGATAATAACGCCCCCAGTGAGTTAACGTCGGCGGAACATGAATTACGAGACCGTGGTGAGAAACGGTCGAATCGCGTGCAAATTTAGACGCTACGTCGATGAGCGAGAGTGGACGCCCCCCAATCCGACGTAACGCAAACAGACCGCAGACTTACGGCACCGATCGCAATTTGAGCAAACAAAACGTCGTATTTGCATTTCCAAGCATCACGCGGCTGACGCTCGAAAAGAGGGAAAAAACAGAAGGAAAAACACGTGCCTTGCCGCTCTTTAGAAAATCAGCGGATCGTAACCGGCGTAAACTCCGTCTCTGTTAATACGCGCGTGAAAATCGTGCGGTTTCCACGCATCGATTACGAACCGCGTACGAGCTTCCAATTAAGTTTCGTGCTGTAAGTATTATACCATGAAAACTCGCGTACCTTCGAGCAGTAAGCTGCTGTAAAAAATTGGTGCGCTAATTCCATATAGATATTAAATCCAACTACTCTCTTTTAAATTAAATTACCAGTAATAGTATATTTGCGATAATTTTAAATGATACGTGAGATCCTTATAAAAGTTGTTTTTGACCATTTTTTTCTAGTATTGAAATAAATCCTAAGATGTTTAAAAAAATGTAAAATATTTCTAACGAAAGCGGGGATAAGTTGTAAGAGGAGTTTATACATTAATTAATAATACTCGCTAATTTCTGTCGCTATTTCTTTGACCTTGTACGTCGAATTTTTCCGGAGCTCTTGTCCTCTTATTTTCGATTGTACGCGAGATATCGCTATATAACGCCGTTTCGTTTTATCTCTAGCTTATATAAGTAAGTATTTTAAAGTAGAGGCATTTGCAATTTTAATTTCTACCATACAACGCGTGTCACGTGAAGTGAATGCGGCATACGTGTGGCCAACGGGAAACACCTTTCTGCCCTTGCCAGACTTACCTGTATAGCGCATATTTCGCCAGTTGCGCATAAATATGTATATACCTGCATACATACATGCATATATAATATATATATATATATATATATATAATACAATATGTGTAACATAATAACGTATATATAAAATTTATAATACATGTGAATATTATATATGTATACTTATTATCTAAATATTATACATACGTGTAATCTATTAGAAATTTCTAATGTTTTCCATATGGTCTGGAAACGCGTAACCAACGGCGTTACTTTTCGTAATCGCCCCTAGATTTATGAACGTAGAAGCAGCCGCGTGTCTACACGTGGCCACGCGTTGTGCAGTATATTTGCATAATTACGGTAGCGAGACGTGCGATCCTAAGGCGCGCAATCGTAAACGGGAACGTAAAAGCGCGTTTTTACGATTTCGTATTTCGTTTCCTATCGACGACAAGCCGGTTTATCGGCAGTTACCCGGGAATACGTTATTAGGCCCGTGAGATTCTCTCGGCTATCTCTAGCTAGGTGCTGCCAACGCCGGGGAATGTTCACTATCGCATCCATTCGATTAATCCGCGATCAAAGCCGTCTTGTGTATCGCGAGGCATCCCTCTGATTAGAGGATCGATCTGGCGAAGACCGCCGACTGCGCTCGCAGACGCGCGCCTGATATTTTTGTCTGTCTTGGTTGCTTTTGCAGCAGAAATAAGAACTTCGCTGCCCCCCTAATTTTCTACCGAACGTCTTCCGGTGGTAGACAAAAATCTACATTCGTTAAATCTCGACGTTATTTTTCCCGATGTACTGAAAACCTATTGAAATAAATCTGCTTGCACACAACGCATACTCGCGGAAAATTTAATTAAATGTAAAAGTTAAATGTAAAAAAATGCCATATCGCTGTATTCTTCACATTTGATTGGCATAATGCGATTATGCAAGTCTGCCTTGATAAATCTTGGAAGCGTAACGTGTTTTCGCAAAGTATGAGCGAGTGTAATCTAACGAGAACTCTGAGCGTTCGGTGGAACTTTAAAATTATTGGTGGTGCTGAGAGATAAAATAGAATAGCACCGTGTTCTTGCCAAACATGTTGTGTTCGCAATCGTTTGATTGAAGGCATTGCTAAGAGCGTTCTTGTTTTTTATTAATCCGGAAACGAGCGCCTGGTGATTTTTATCCCACGTCACAGTTAACTTTAATGTGCTTCTTTCGTGTTTTAAATATTTCTTTGGTATCTTCTTACTTTTTTCAGAAAATGTTGATTAAATCTTTATACATATTGTCCTAAAATACTAATAAGTTATAGAACAATCAAAAATATATAATATATGTAATTAATAACATAATTTTTAATTGGGGTGTAAAAATCACCCCAGACACCCATTTCCGGGTTAAGAGACATGGTCATCGAGCCAAATGGTTTATCACGAGAAACTCATCACGCGGCATTACGTATGCAAACGTCGCGCATACGTTCGATGCATCTTGCACCGGGCGGGCATAATGACGCGCTATAACGCGCCGGTTTCGTTTTCGTTCGTGGAATACGCAACGAATTTTGCGCTATTGATCCCGGTATAGTTCCACCGTCGCTACCGCTGACTTGTGCCGCTATTACTGCCCCTCGTCGATTATTTACGAGACAAAAAGTAGAATGTGACTGCGCGCCGAAGGTGTAAGTGACTGTGCCCCGCGATAATAGGTCGTTATCGATAAAGCTGATGGCGCGCGCGGGTCACTTCGGGAAAAGTCGTTCGTTCTCTTCCGGATGAGAGACTCCGCTGGCTGCGAGAGAGAGCTTTCTCTCGAGGAGCAATCTCGTTTCTATGAGAGCCACGTTTAATTTTCCAGCTCCCCCGTGCTTTATAGAGCGGCACGATTTACGGGGCAAACGCGGTAGATCTGGTGGATGTATACGCCGCGCGCGTTTAAAAAATGTCTTTGTGGAAATGACACTTCTCGCGGGACTACTTGAGATAGCAAATTAATAATAGAGACATGGCTCTTTCTTACGAAGAGCGTGTAGTAAGCTTCGTAAATACCCTGATTTACATGATGAATATTTATTGAACCTATTACTCTATACGTTGTAAAGAAAAGATAATGAGTAACTATAACCATTAACGTATGACAGGTGTTACATCTTACAAAGGTAAAGATAAGAGATTTGCGACGCGTTAAACGGTAGTTAACGGTCGGTCGTCTGGTTCTTTACGCGAATACTTAAGTGCTTCTTGTCAAGAATGAACAAGAAGCAACTTGGGGATATCTACAAAATAGTTTATGACATGTTCATGATGCTCGTAAAAGCACCGTGCGTTAATGTGCGCGTACATATACCCGCGCACGTATTTCTCGCGCGGCGGAGAAGAGACGCTTCTCGTTTGCTTTGACATGGAAATTGGCAACGATCTCGGGGACTCTAGACTAACGACACGGTAAATCGAATTACCTGCTTTCAGAGTCGATCACCAGACCGCGAGCTCAACGTAAATAAAATCACATTTGCCAATTCCCGCGAATTGTCGTGAACGAATAATAAGTTCGTCCGCTCGGAAAAGCTACGGTATTTAACGCGGCCCCGTTTAATCTCGTTACAGCGCTCATTAACTTTCGTGATGTGACCGATATATCTGCAGTATGACGTATGACTATGTAGAATATACATTTACATATATATATTTATTATAAATTAAACGTATAAATTAAACATGCATTTAAGAAAATCATTTTTTTAAATTGTTTAAATCAATTGTATGATTTTCTTCATTCGATATTGAATAATACTTTATTTAATAGTGTTCCACTTTCTAGGAGCGTATGCTGAACGGTTAAGCTGGGGATATTATTGTCCGCACTCATGGTTATATACCTAGAAAAGAAAGAACGATCGAACGCTCTTGTTTGATTGGTCATCGTGAAGGGGGTTTTCATCTCTCTTCGCCGCAAATCACGTTTTTACGGCCTTGGGTGGGCAAAGGAGTCTTGACATAAGTAAATCACGGTTGCCTCAACATTAATTCTATAACGGGAGTATCATTAATTATGCTTCGGGTCACGGTGAGGAGAGAAACAGAGCCGCGGAGGAAAGTCTTATCGGGGCACTCGAAGCGGGTCGTTTTTCCGAAGTGGCTGGCAAAGTGGCGAGCGCCTCTCTCCTCGACGCCGCGCCGCATTACGTCCCGAATTACAAATAGTTCTATAATAAAGCGGCGATACAAAACCGCGCGTTGTCGTTAATCAACGCCCGCATCTTCTTGCGTTCCATCTCGTTGCGGCGCGAAATGTTTTTCGGCAACAAGCCGCATTCGCGCGATTTAAGGCTCTTCGTCGGCAAACCGATAAATCCGCGGCCGCAGGAATCTGCTCGGCATAAATTTCGCCTGGAGTCGTTTTTTTTTTGTTTTTATTGCAACAGAGATGCGCCAATACCGTGACACGGTGATGTACGAGGATCAATGGCAGCTTTGTTTTTTGCGCTCCCTACTCACTTCTTTTAATCTCCTCGCGCTGTATCGATTAATTCTTAAGCACTGACACGGAAATACGTTGCAATGTCTCATTCTGGATATTAAAAATTTTCATAAAATTTAAATAGCTGGGATATTATACCACAAATACTTGCCCCGTCGGCCGCTATGCGCGGGCTACTAAACTCTTTATCTTCCGTACAAGACTATCATAAAGCATGTCGAGTCCGAGCTTGATGTTGGCGACCACAAAGGACGGAGGCATTTCGCGAATGTTGTCGAAGCGCGGCGTTCTAGATAGTTGTTGCGCTATATACACACACGCCCCGCGTAGTATCCACACACAGAGATGCGAAACGGCTGTATCCACAGCTACGCGGGCTGGCGCGGATAGTGTGCGTGTGTATGCGCGGCACCAGGGTGAACGCCCCGAAGTGACCGCCTCCCGCACCCTCCGTTATAACAGGGCTTTCTCTCTCACCCCTCTCGCCGTCGGAAACTAGAGCTCGCTGGCTCTCCGCGCGCCGCCGGCTTCCGGTTCGATCCTTTTATTCCACGCTGAAATCCTCCCAGACACGCTTTTTCGCGTCCCTCCGTGCGTAGCGCCTATTAGCAACTTTTACCGTTCATCAATGTCATTTAGCGGAGATCCGCAGAAGGCCGATCTGCTCCCTTTCGAGCCTCAAATATCCTTCGCGTTTGAGGATACTTTGTACCCTCAATTCTCGAATGTTAAACGCTCGAGAGGTCGTTCAATTGTACCAGCATTAAAAATAAAATTACTTCAATTACGGATTTATCAGGGGAAATGGGGTTACTTCAATTATAGATTTGCAAGAATAAGAAAACGGATAACTCAAGTTTAAAAGCACAGAAAAATAGGTTACTTTAATTATAAATCTGCAAGCAAAAGAAAAAAGATAGATACGTTTCTTGACTCGTCATGACCAATCTAATACAAATGTTTAACTTTTTATTAAATATATTATATAATCAATAAAATCGTAAAAAAGCAAGCACAGTTTTCACACACACACACACACACACACACACACACACACACACACACACACACACACACACACACACACACACACACACACACACACACACACACACACACACAAATAAAAATTTATACAATATTTTTTAATTTCAGTTCAATGGTACACAAGTAACGCATTATTTTGAATGAGTTATTTCAATTATTTTCAATTATTTTATTGTCTATCGGCGATCCTAATTGGCAGAAAATCTCAGTATTCATCTTAAATCCCTAGGAATTTTGTGCTTTGAAGTATCTATGACATTTGTGTTTCGATATAGAAGTAGTATGTATAACAGAGAGTTTTGATATAAAACATTCAGAAGTCGAGAAGTTGCCTTAGATGTCCCGTCACTGATGCCATTTGCCTTATTGACAATCCAATCGACGCCGAGTGTACAGTAACGTCATCGATTTACGATTGAGTGTAGTTCTGAAGGTTCCTCGATCAACTTTGTTTGCTTATTTACCAGTTATGTTCTCTGTTATTTACGAGTTTTTTGTCGTCGCCGCGATTGTCTACTTCCCCAGCCTATGATGTAATTGGTAGCTACGCTTGTCGATAGCACAGAAGCTTTTCTATATACACATCATGCCGCATTTAATACTCGCATTCGTAGCGTGTGAAATAAAATTAGCTTCTTCGTAAATTGTTAAACTGAACTTTCGCTTAAAACGTAAGGCTGGATGAAAGAGGATGTGTGCTGTACAAATTGTGCCGTCATTTCTATTATCGGCTCGCTTACTTTTACACGAAACTAAAATTGGTTTTCGCTAATTAATGTTGTTAATAAATCGAGGTCCGTCTAAAGTTAGATCGAGAGATTTATTGTATAAACATCTTATCGACATTTTGTGTTCCTTCTAAACGAGTTAAAATTAGTTTACCGCGTAAGTAACGCTGCGAATAAATCGATGTTTGTGAAATCATATGAAGTAATTGATGTGAAATGAAAAGCCATTTGGTCAATAAAAATGTCAACGTTCTTACTTGACGTCTCTATTTGCGTAATTGATTATTGTTAACAACAGGAATATGACGAGGTTGTGAGAAGCAATATTATTCTGAACGATGTTTATCCAACGGGGACAGCTGTACTGCATCAGGAATGGAAATGCACGAAAGACAAAAGTTGATTTATACCGTTCCTCGTCTATTTTCCCTCTCTTGCGCGAAGCGAGAATTCGTCGCGGCCTCGACGGGATTTCCGACCGAACGAACGCGACAAATGTAAGAAAATGAGAAACAACGTCACGATGTTTTCTCAGCTGGAACACGTAGATCCAGAACGGTGTACACAATTGGTACAATCGGCTTGTAATCGAATACGAGCGCGAATGTCGCCATCGGGACGCCGTATAATTACAAACGCGCTATTAAGCGGACAATGCGCGATGTCGTAAAACATCTGAAGTTAATACAGTGCGATTCAATGTGCGTTCTCAGAAAACATTATAGGCGTGAAATGAAAAATTCTCATTCGACTTTATTCAATTTCGGTAGCAACGTAAATTAATGTTCAATATTATTGTAATAATAATAAGTTGTCATAAAGATGAGCAAAATCCGATTGTAAAATTTAAAGATTTAAGCACATGTCAAAATTTTGCTCTTTTCTCAGCAAAAAAAATCTAGACTTGCAACTTTGTAACAAAATAATTACAAAATATTCTGAAATGTCGATCTTTCGAACGTTAATTTATAGTTGAGCGAATTCTTGAGGTAACCTCGATTTTTCTTTAATTAAAATGCCGAAAATATAATCTCTAAATGATTGCAAATGAAAGACTTTGCGCGAAATAAGATTTAGGTAAATTTCAATAAATATAAAGTAACTTTTACTTCAGCAGTGTCTTAATTCAAAGCTTTGTTACCGAAATAATTAATAGTGAAGAATTGCGTGAGCAAAGACTGAATTAAACTTTGTAAAAAAAAAAGAAATTACCTAGTTACCTACGTCCCATCTGTGTATACCTAAAATGCTAGTCAGTAAAATTTCGCAAAATTTACTGCAAGGGAAGGTCGAGATCGCGGGATTCAACGGTGAATTTGACTTTGAAATTAAGATTAGAGGTTCTCCGAGTTACTTCCTGTATATATAATATTGGGACGCTTTGTGCACGTCGAGTTATATAAATTGAGTCGATAAATTGAGTATATAATCTCGTGTGTACATAATGGTGTGAAATGAACTGCGATCACCTTGACTTGTATGTAAGAGAGTTATCTGTATAACTTATGGATTTATCTATATATGCATCATTCTATCGCGCGCAAGTTTCCCAAGTTTGCGCATCGTCTAGAAATTGGAGAGGAACCGTACACTGCTGATCTTGGCACAGCCAGTGCCAAAGTTTTGCAAAGAGCGAGAGACAACCGAGGATCAAGAGCGGATGTAAAAATTTCGCCTGGCTCTAGAATAGATGCTTGTTAATCTTCAACTGCTAATTCCACGGCGCGGTATAAATCTGCAGCTTTCCAATAATCTTCCCTAATCCCGCGTCGGGAATCCGAAGATCCGAGGAAATTAATTCGAGGAATCAGGATCTAAGACTGGCTCAAGGCAACCCCCCTTCGAGGGCGGATGCATGGAAAACCGCAGCGGATCCTCCGATCATTCGGCGCTCGTATATGAATAACTGTCGCGCGTCACGGATTCTTCTCTCGGAGAAGAAGTGACGTAACGACTTTCTCGATACATATGCATCACAAATCTATGGCCGGCTCGATTGTCTTTGAATTCTCGCGATCCGCTTCGTAGTATCTCAAAAGTGCAGCACACCGACAAGCTGATACCCAAACCGAGATCCATACAACCTGTATTCGTGTCAAGGCGAAAGGGGGCCAACACTCTCGCCTGGCCTACATCGGCCGATCGCGCTCCAACCCCTCGACTTCGACCCCGTTCGCGACCCATCGTCTCCCCGTCCCGGCTATCCGCGCGCATCTATTCTTCGTCTTGCGTACCGTACGCCGCGGTGCATCCGATGAATACGATTTTGAATTTTTGCAGCGAGAGAGATCGCGGTCCCCGCGATCCCTCAGAGATGCGACCTCGCATCGACGACAACAGTTAGCTCGTTGGATTAATATTGGCTCACCGCGCGTTCGATTAATTTAGAACGATATCGATCGGGTTACTTCTGTCACTCTTCAGTAACGAGGCCTTACGCGCGATACGCCGATGCGAGCGGACGCAAACCCCGTTTTGTCCGATCTCGCCGAGCGGGTCGTCGCAAAACGTGACCCCAAAGAAACGTAATCGGCCGCGCGCGCAAGAGTACATTGGCGGTGTAGGCCAGTCAAATTAGACAAGAAAAAGGCTTTTGCTCGAAAGTGATGCGAACTTTTTTATTCCCTTTTAGGCGTGTTGGGGGTGTTTAAAAAAGCTTATTTTTGAGTTGTCGTATCATGAGACCCAGAGCTTTTTGAGGGGGGGGGGGAGGGGGAACCAAAATTTTCGTTTTTTCGCAATAACTCGGCGAATGTTGATAAAAAATGAATGAATAACCCCTCATTTTGTAGCTTTTTTAAAGCCCTACAATTCATCTTAAGAAGATCCCCAACCTAAAATCAATATTTTTCGAGTTTTAGCCTGTGAAAGGGGGAAAAAAAAATTTTTCGCGGTTTTTTGCATTTATCTCGTTTCGATTAATAGATAGCACTTTTTCGCTCCTGAGAAAGTTGTAGGGCTTGAAAAAACGAAAAAATGCAAAAAACCGTGAAAATTTTATTTTTTTCCCCCTTTCACAGGCTAAAACTCGAAAAATATTGATTTTAGGTTGGGGGTCTTCTTAAGATGAATTGTAGGGCTTTAAAAAAGCTACAAAATGAGGGGTTAGTCATTCATTTTTTATCAACATTCGCCGAGTTATTGCGAAAAAACGAAAATTTTGGTTCCCCCTCCCCCCCCCCCTCAAAAAGCTCTGGGTCTCATGATACGACAACTCAAAAATAAGCTTTTCTAAACACCCCCAACACGCCTAAAAAGGAATAAAAAAGTTCGCATCACTTTAGACCTCAAATGTCTAATTTGACTGGCCTAGTGGTACCGAGTGCGCCGCAATAAGAAAAAATTTTGCAACGTTTTATTATCCGAAGGATTCGCGTGTTGCGTGCCGCGGGATTGCGCGAAATAAAATTGCGCGTATATCTGCACGGGGGTTGGCTATGTTGCGCGTCGTGTGCCGCGCCCGCTCGCCACGCCGCGCCGGCATACCTGCATCCGGCGATACGGGTGTGTTGGCACCATGTCTACAGGTGAACTATCTAGGTCGGCGTCCCACTTGACGTGGGGGTTGGAGGGTGGCGACAGAGCGGGGGGTCGCGATCCGCTAGACTACTAGCGGGGAGTTTACCCGAGGGCGATTAGCCGGGCGCGTGCCTTCTTTTCGTTCTCGGCGAAATGCAAGCGATAGACTACCCGTCCGCAGTACTTTTCTCTTTTCTCTCTTTCCTACTGGACGAATCATCCACGTTTCTCACATTTCTGAAACGTTTCATCCTTGAACACTTCTGTCAGCTCTCGATTATTCTGCACCTTCGTATAAAAGGTTTACCTTTATTTGCGGAGCCGGATCGATTTGGTACGAACAGTCTCACTTGCATCACGATATTACCGAGTTTCTTGAATCATCGTGCATGCGAAAAGCCGCGGATGACCGAGCGGATGACTCGTTGGAAGTGAACCTGGTAGACAGAGACATGGCCCAGTTTAGATTTGGTCCGTTCAAGGTCGTGCCACGCGAAAAGATAATTACGTATTTAGGTCAAACGAGAGCGGATATCTGCACAGTTAGGTCTTGATGCGGACATGCAGGTCCGTATATGCGACGGCCTATTAATTTTTATTGTCTCTAATGTATCGTCGGAGTCAAACGTTTTCGCCGCTCTTACCCAAGTTATTCAGCAGCGCTCCTGGTATCGAACGCGATACGTAAAGGCGTTTGCATTTCATGCAAACGCGCGGTAATCATGTCGTGATAAATGTATTCAACTCATATTGCAGCCGGTGGAATCCGCGGTAGTCTGATTCTTTAAGGAGAAAAATACGCGCGACTTACATGCGTTCCTTTGTGAGTCTTTCGAGGACAGACAGCTGACACACATCACGCGGAGTGCCATGCCGTAACAAAATTTCAGCGGGCGGGGGCTGAAAAGAGCAACGTTGTAAAAGCCTCGGAGGACCGAGCGTTTCGGGAATTGCGCGACTTTAACGACTTCCTATTTTCATTTAAATGCTGTCCCATTGAGGATAGAGAGCTTCACGGAGTTGTTACGATACATCTCGGACTTAGATTGTAACGATTGTAGTCGGCGTCTTCGGTTTGATAGTCTCTTTCTATCGACACTTTGGAGTTGATCAAGATCTCGGTAAGCAATTTCGCGTGTGGCACACGTTACTCCGGTATCTTACGGTCGCGCTGCAAACTCCGCAGAAGCGGCTCCGTATCTCGTCGCGGTTTCACTCAGGCGTGTTCCGCCTCTTCGTAACCCGTGATTGCGGGCACCAACTTACCGTTTCTGTGGACGTCTGCAAGAGCCAAAGACGTACTTACGTACGTGGATGCATTCGCCCGTCGAGCGCGTTACACGCTGTCGCGCGGTTGTCAGTCTCAGACAAGCGCCAAGACAAGCGCCGTGTTTCCGACAATTCGCAACTTGCGACATTGACTTTGCAGCATTATCCGGAAATTCGTCGAGAGACGCGCTTGCCAAGGACGAGTATAAATCTAGCCAATGTAACTGAGATGGTGGCGCCGATAGACTGCGTTTTCTGGTAAGAATATATATACGGATGCAACATGTCACGTATTATAAATCGGCGAGTTACATGGATAATAAGTTACATTCCGAAACCTTACGAAATGCCATTATTTTCCGTTGAATGGTCAAAGAAATACCAGTTGGAAATTCCAATGTGATCTTTCTTTCTTGTTCTCTCTCTGAAAAGAACAGATCGAAATTTATATTTATAATTTTCCGATGATATATGAAAATGAAACAATGAGTTTGTGAGAATAATATTAATAAAGCAATTGGTTTATTCTTGCACATTCTAAGTATCGGTGTCACGACCGGAGACATGATAAATCCACACGTCTATATATTGTCGTTGAGATTATAGCCAGCTACTATAATCTTGATGAACTGCTTTAGTTACATAATAGACCGTACACTCGATATACCGAAGATAGAGGTCGGTGCCAGCTCATCATCGCGAGAGTCGGGAGTTGACCTCACCGACGGACATTTTTTCCGTGCCTAATTCTTAAATATCGATAATCACGCGAGGGATCGACAGACGGGGTTTCCTACGGGACGTCGTGCCTCTTTCTTCGACCTCGCGACGGCGCGGCGTGTTCGAAGCCACTTTATGCTCCCGAAGTGAGTAGAGGCCAGTGGGACACACCGCCGGCGCACACCTGTACAGCGCCGGTATTCGGGTCATGCATCTCGGCCACTTGTACTAGGTCACTACCTCCCTCGTTCGTGCCGTTGCGTACCCTCTCGCGCCAACTTTTCACTCGGCATGTGCATACGAGCCGAATTATTCGAGGCTGCCGTCGCGAGGCGAACTTTCGTTTATTCAATTCTGAAAGAAGATCGCGTGTATGTACATCGACAAGGGGTGAACACGCAGGACTCATTACAGAAACTTCGTAACTATTCTATAAAGTTACGCGCGTCTCAGCGGCGCGAATAATGAACTGTAGGAATTGGTGACAAGGCGATAAACCGGAGCTGAGGAGCGAAGGAGAAGGGGTGGAGTGATGCGGCGTTGTAATCGGGGATGCCCGCATGATTTCGGCATCGAAACAGTCAGACAACGTTGATTTTTAAACAGTTCAACGTACAGGGATTTTTTCAAATCAAAAACTTTCAAGACCTATTCAGATTTACTGTTTAAGTTTAGTTACCAAGATGTTCAATGTCGGACAGACGTTTCAGAAAGTACAGATAATGGATCAATTAAATTTAGATTGAGGCAAATCGATTCCAAGTTGTTTGAAGAATAAATAATGAAAAGAAGGCACGAGAGAACATTCAACATCAGAAGGGTCGAATTAAGGCGAAGAGAGGAAAAAAAAGAGGGTGCATACATTTAATGACATCGTTATAGTTTTAAATTCGATAGAGTCGGCATTAAACTCAGTATATTGTTGACTGTTTGCTGACCCAGTTCACGTCCGTGCAATATGGGAGGGATCAGCTTTCGCGGCGATTCGCCATCAATCATGCGTAAATGTTTTTTCATTCGATGTCTGGCCATCGGACGTCGCGTGCGAACGTGTGTTCGGCGCTTCGTCGTTCACGTCACGTCGGGAAAAATATCGGGAGAAAGGGTGGCGCGGGTGGGTCGGAGAACTCGATTAACTCAGGGGTAGGAGCTAGGAGCGCGATGCTACCCGGCTTTCAGCGCGTCCTAGCACCTGGATCTCCGCGGGCGCAGGGAGGGCGCGTGTCGTGTTGCCGCGCCAGCGAGACCTTGAAGGTATTTGAAACCGGGGCAGTGTCCCGAAGAGAGGTCTCACGCAGTCGCAGTAACGCGGACGGTCTAACACACCGAGCTGCCCTACATAGAGGCTGTCACACAACACCGAAACCTTCGCGCTCGCGCCCAGCGAGAATCTAGATCAGAGCCCTACGTTCGAATCCCCCCCGAGAGCGTGCCTTTATCCGTTATTCATGCATTTTTCCACAAATATATCATACTTTCAGGTTAGCGCGCCGTTATTAATACGATAGGTAACTGGTTCTCATCTCTTTAAAAAACTACATCGCCGATCGATATCCCAAATTTCTAAATAGAACGAAAATCGAGAACAATTGCAACCAAAGACACAAGAGCCCATGATATGAACTATATATAAAAAGAGAGAAGACATTTCTTTTACAATTGAAAAAAAAAACAATTTTTTAACTAGTTTTTAGTTTTATATTATATAGGGAATCTCTTTTCTCTTATAAAATCAGTAATTAATAATCGGCTTATGTCAATACAATTGTTTTAGTAATGAAGCGAATTAAGTTTTTGAATAATTATTTATTTTGAAAATTTGATTGGACCGTTATTGGTTTCTGCCGTTCGATTTTCTATTTAGTTGCCGATCATTATCAGCTCATTTATAATTAATATGTTGTCGTCTACATCAATGGTATCTCGACAAGCAATCTGCAGATGAAGGTGCTTTGTGAGAAATCGTAATGGAATTCGCCAGCTGCATAGTCCGATGATATCTATTCGTTTCTTTTGTTTCCTTCTTTCTGTCGTTCTTCCGTTTTCCGTTTGTACTTTTAGTTCTCGCTGTGATTTTTCATTTAATGTGTTTAATATTGCCAAATGGTGCAACATTTTAATGTAAATCTGTATGAATAAAGACTTTTTGTATCGCGTCATGCTGCATTTACGTCACATTTCCTGATTCATACTTAAAGATGATTTTTATTAAACGGAAATATCCAAGCATAGTGTTTAAATAATTAATTAAGAATATTTCTTTTACTTATCGTATTGATACTTATATAAGTACTCATGCTTTGTATAAAGTCATATAATTTAATTAGCACTCTCTAAATCTGAATCAGTGAATAGTCACTGATTCAGCAGTACTATTCACTGATTCAGATTTAGAGAGCACCTGTAAGCATGGCAATCCGATCATCATATCGCACCGCTGGATAACAACCTCGCGGAGCAAAAGTTACTTGCGAGAAAAACTTTCTAATGTAATTATACACAGTGCTTTAAAACCATCAAATATTCTTTTAATAACAGATTCTTTGACTAATTTAGAATTCATTTTTTCTTAACAAAAATATGAAGACATCAATAATTTTCGAGTTATAAACGATTTAAAAAGTATAACTTTTTGCAAAATTTTGAAGAACTGAATGGATGATTATATTATATAATATTTTTAGTTAATTTTAGATAAAATTTATTTTAATAATTTAAAGTGCAGTTAACAAAGATATATGATTAAAATCACAGAGGTACAAATAATGAAACTGTGTTCTTAAATTAATTGGAAATAGATACTATTTTATAATAGAATATTAATTCAAGACTTACAATTAACTATGAACGTAATGTTAAAGAAAATTCCGTTAAATGGCGTTTTCTCTCGCCATTTCCGTCGTGGAAAAAGTCGGTCAAATTTGTCAAAGAATCCGTTACTTGTGGTAGAGACGGGATACATTATATCCATGGGCATCGAGGAAAAAAGAGACGTAAATCCGCGCGATGTTTCATTAAGAGAAACCTGCATTAAAAAAGCTCACGGTACTTTCGGAAGTGAGGTATATTAGTTTGCTTGTTGACCATAATTTTCGAGCTCTCCCCTCCCGTTTTTTCTACATATAACATTCTGCTTAATGAAATTTGGAAGAGATGGATCTGATGACGCTTGGTCTACTCATTAGTGCTGGTCTACAACCTTGCTTTAAAGGGTATTCAAGCTCTAAGCCGTAAGAAATTGATCAATCACAGTCGAATATTCTCTTCACATTCTATTGTGATTGGTTAATTTCTTACGGCTTAGAGCTTAAATTTTTGTTAAACCAAGGTTGTAGACCAGCACTTACGTATCCAGTTCCATCTGATCTTCATGTTTTCCTGTTGACGAACATTGTTGCGTGCAAAAAGTTGGTACAAGCAAGTTGCAATATAAATGATTGCTTAACTCTTTCACATCTGATTTTTCTTCAGAAAAGAAACGTCCAATTTAATTAAATTATTTTTAAAGATTTTTTTGAATAGTTAAAAATATCGAAATATAAAAATTTAGAATGGCGGATTCAATATAGCAGATGCAAAAAATAAAATATTTTTAAATTCCAGTCATATATCGCGGGATTTCTGGGATTGTTGAATGTGAAAATGATGCTGAAACATAGAAAGTTTTAAAATAAATATAAATTCTCATTAAAAGTAAAATCCCATTATCTTTTACTTCTGCAGTTTTGCTAATAGCCAGCGTTCCATGTCCACTGGGTGGCATACGTGATTTGGACTAATAATACAACGACATGGTCCTGCATCTTGGAACACGCCGATATTATCGCGATACACGAAAACAAAGTCGCGTGCACGCGCGCGCATGTTCAGTTCAGCTTCCATCGACCTGAAAATTCGCAATCGTCACGCGACGCGCTAATTTACTCTCGTTTCCTTAGTCCCTCCTTTCTCATTTTTGCTCGAAGCGCAGCGCGCGACTGAGTATACTCTAGCATCAGATCTGCTTTTATAATAAAAAAAAATCAGCAAACCGCACTGGCCGGAAGTCCATACCGCGCGATCCATTTCTATGAATTTCCTGGTTTAGAAAAGGCAATCCTCGAAGAGATGGGGATATTCCGATATCGTTTGGTTACGGGGTCACGGCTTTCCGATTGAAATTCCTTCTACTTGGCTGACGTTACGAAGATCGACTATCATCGCAACAGCCTGGTAGCCAGGATCCATACACATCCATAAAAATATGTCAGGAATTCCATTTGAAAGCATATACGCATCTCGTAACAAAACAGAAAGAATATTTATGAAATTACACAAAATGTTCAATCTTTATTTATAAATATTAATTTCTAAATATTATTATAATTTTTAATAACGATTATCGCAGCAGCCTTTTTTTCTAAAACGTTCATAAAACGCATGAAATTCTTGAACGCAACGAAATCTTGCATTTATCGCTTTTTTTGTAATCTAATGTAAAAGAAATCATGTTTCAAGTTCATATTTCAAGTTTCAAATCTGGTTTCCAGTTTGCAATATGAAACGCGCCTTCAAATTAGAGAATTTTAGACTCTACATCTGTTACTTATTATTTTTCCCTTAGCCTGTATGAATAATCATGACGTTCAGCAATATGGTGAAACCTCTTTGTAATTATTCATGAGCTAAGAAAATAAATGAGACAGCTGTAACGTTCCTGTCGCTTGACAACATTTTCTTAAAAATGCCGGAAAATTCTGCACCTTTTTTATTGCATACAGCGTGAAATAAAAGTTTAATAATATTGTTATATATAAAAGTCACTGGCAATTCTGACTTCCGTGTTCTTTCTCTCTCTATTTAAAAATTCTGTTACTTTTACAAAATGTTAAATCGAGGAATATGTAATGAGTTCATGTCACGCTTGACAGCGCCGCAGCGATCGTAATTTGAATAGCGTGTCTCTTAATGCAGCTGCAAGATGCATTAAACTCTTAACATTACACTTTTAACAATAATCTCTTTATAGTCGCGTGCGTAGTCTTTATAGAGCCCCGAGAAGAATAGTTAGATATTCACGCGCGGGTGTAGGTAGGTACGCGTGGAATCTCCGCGTGGAATTTCCGCGACGCGGAACTTTTACAGGCAACTAAAATGTCTTTCGCGAACGGTAAAATCCAAGATGTTATCCGCACTCGGATGCACCCGGTGCGCCCGGGTCTTATTGCCGTGCACTTCCGCCGGAGAGAGATCCGACTATATGTATATTTGACGATGACGAACGCGAAAGGGAGAATCCCGTCGACTCCGCTGCGAAAATTTCAATCCCCCCGGTCCCCTTCCGCCGATACTTCACGTAACATCATGAAGTATGATAAGTTTTCTCGTTCTCTTTCATCCCGGGCGTTTCCTTTCCGTCGGGTTCCGGATATTAAAAAGAATCCGCGCGTTTCCATAACTCCAGTAAGTCTACAGTTTGACACTCTACAAATTATAGGCGGCCGTATATCGACGGGCGAGGTTGGATTTAACAGCATGCAAAACATCATAAATTTGGGATGCGTACTACATACTATTTCGTGTTATAAGACAGATGAGCTTTGAAACACGGATCTATGTATTTACATTATTTCGAGTATCACGGAAAATCGTCAAATTATAAATAAAACAAGAATAATAATTTATAGTATTATTAAAATTATTCATATATCAGTAATTATTCACTCATCAATAATTTAGATTTTCATTTTTTATTTTTAATCAAATGCAAATAATTAATGATATAAAAATTGAAATCGTTTGTTCATCAATGAGGATTTGTAGCAGTTAATGAGTTAATTACTCGCAGTACTATTACGTGGCAGTATTATCTTTTAAAATATATAATCAAGTTTTGTATTCTTGTATTGTAAAGAGTTCTTAAAGCAATAGGTAACCGTTTAAAGGTTTAAACTCTCGATAGTATATTTTTGCGGGATTTTATCGCGAATGATTTTACCGCTGAATTATTAGAACCGCATTCCCGCGTATACGTATGTCGAAAGTCATTCCGCGTTTCGGAGTATAACGTTTTCGGGCCGTTTCGCACAATTGGAAACGGAATGTGAAAGACAAATAGGTTGGCATTGGGAGTGCGATATCGCGGAAACAAAACTGCGAAATTCGCACAATAGGAGATTGTGCAGACGTCAACACTGATTCATCGCGCGACATCTCGCGCCCTGTACTTTTCTCTTATTCCTCCCACGATAGGAAGGGTCCCGATCTGTCCGAGAACATGTTGCGGTCCACGGCATTGTCAGCGCGTATCCGAGCCTGTACGACGCGCTCTCGTTTTCGGCGCTCTGTGGCAACATCACGGTCTTCACGATTACTTCTTCGTGCAGTCTCGCGACCGACGAGGTATTATGAGAGCCTCTTGCAATATTTGCATTTTTCATCAACGTAGTCGACGTTGGCGTTTGGGCAACATATTAAAACGCTGTAGTGTGTTCCCGTCTTATAGAATACCTACTGGTATAGCAAAGTTTTATCAGATGTATAACTGAATTATTACTATTTTTCTTTTAACAGTAATAAAGTAGAGATTGTCTAAACAATGCTTCAATCATTCTGATGCCAATTGTATCTTAGACGTCCCGTCCCCCTTTTGTTGTTATAAATAGAAAAAGGTTATTATAAATAGAAAATCCAGCATTTTTTTAAATTTTAAATGATGGAATAAATATGTTAAAATATTTTATTCACTGTTTCCATAAATAAATGAGATACAAACTTCTTTACAAGCCTCTTTTTAGTGGATAAATTTCCGAGAAGTTTCTGTTTTCTAAAAAGTTTGGTAAGCTTTAATTTCAATTGATTCCTTTAAACATAAAAAATGTAAAAACCACCTATTTAAAAAGATAATTATTATTTGTTTTGTTAAGAAATAGCGTTATCAAAATAATGGCCATGTCTTCTCATAAATTGTACAGTTTCTACATGGAAATGTTAAAATATCACAAAAATGTTTAAGAGGCATCCTGAGTTTTCAAACGTCATTTGGTCTTTTGTGTGTTTTTAGTAAGCTACTTTCAGTAAGCTCCTTTAACAACTTCTTCTTGATGAAGAAGAAAAATTCCGAAAGACTTTTCGACGACTCTGGTCTTAACTTAATCTACGATCTGGCCCTTAACCTAAGTTGGCCCGGCTCCAATCTAAAAACCGTGAAATAAAATCCACCGGCGAAGTTAGTAAAAACTATTAACTTGACATTTTCATTCACAGTCGTGATATATACGGCTGTGATATATATCTTCAATATAGGTTCTCAGTTCTCAGAGATTTTAGCGCGCTCCAAAAAAATCAATACGAAAATGTCTTCTGGATACATCCTCTTGTTCCTGGATACGTTTTTACGACACATGTCCTTCGTAACAGTAATCGAGTTAATGAGACGCGGACGTATTCGGGAAGCGTCCAAAAAGCTACTGTAATTCATTTTTAGTTAATCAATACTCAACGTCGCTCTTTTGCCATTTAACTGTCCCGTCCCTGTAAAACTGGATCGCGTTACGGTAATGCTACACTTCTGGGTCTGCTAAAAAGCTGCAAAACCGTAGGCTACTCCTCCCGTTCACGCTAATCCGATAGTGTACCGTAGTGCGGTGTGGCGTGCGCTATGGTGTGAGTCGTGCGCGGGTCACAACCACGCTTGCCGCCGCGCCGATGCGTAGATTATACCTACCTTGCCAGCGGCTTATCTAATCGAGCGTAGACAGTGAAAGTAATATGCAGAGACGGCATTGCACGCGTATATATATATATATATATATATATATATATTGCATCTATATACGTACGCTCGCGCGCGAGCGAGGTGATTGTAAAAATTTGACATTTAAAATCGCGAACGTGACTTTGCGATTAAATTCGCTACCACCGATCGATCACTCGGACATCGGACCTTGTTTCCACGGTGGACAATTAAAAGCGATGATTTTTTTCTTCCCGCCTTTATACCGGCGGCGAAGGCCGCCGGGGAAAAAGCGTCGTTAACGCACGACATTGCGCGTTTCTGAGATTAACTCCGACTTCCATCACTTTAGAACGCGATCGTTTTTCGTACAACGCGCGCAATAGACTTCAATTGAGATGATAGCCATAAAAAGGGTTCGCTTGCAAAGAAAAGTGTACTAAAACGAAAGTTGCCAGGAGATATTCCGTTCGGTTATAAATTTGATGAGCGTACTTGATAGGGGTTATTCGAAATTACGAGTTCGATAAAATGACGAATTGGCCTTTATTTTGTGATAATAGTTCTATTATTCAACGTTAGTTCAAAATGCATTTACGTTCACTTTCCGAACGTTCCCGCTTGCTATTTCAAACGGTGCACTGCTATATCTGTACTTATTAAAGATATGAATTTTGTAAAAAAAAAGTTGACGTGTAACTCCATCAAAACAATGGAATAAAACATTTTGGCGCACAAAGAGACGGTGGATCTGGGCGGAAAATGGGCCAAGGCCATTTCCCAGTTATTGCCACAATTTTCACTCTGATATAATACCCATGACTAACTACTAACTACTGCAAAATATAAATGACAGCTTTGATTAGAAAATTACATACTATTATTGACGGCTAGACGAAAGGGGGAAAGAGAAAACGCGACTAATGAGACACTTGGTGCAATTGACCAATAAGACTTTTCGTATATTTTCAAGTTCGTCGATACACGACAAAGACATTAATTTAAATTGTAAAAAATAGCAAGTAGTTGTATTACCAGTAAGCCTTATCAGCGCCCTTGTCTCTCTATTAAGAAATATCCCTGCGAGAGGGAATATAAATAAAAATAATACACGTGCTCGAATCGCTTTCCACGAAGTTGGCCGAGCGTTTATCATCATTATCAATCGTTATTGCACGTTGCATTGGAGTTATGAAACTGGTTCTACGTGCGTTAGCCTTTGTAAAGTGGCGCAATCGACATTTCTTTCGCCGTGGAACAGAAGGGAAAATACTGAGCCGCGGAACGATTATGTAATTACATGCCTACGGACGACCAATAAACGGCTGTATGTAGTACGAGGCTATTTTTTTTCCATCTCGTCATAAGTTATTCACGCCGATGTATCAGCCGTATCAGCCACCCTAATGAACTCTAGTATCTCGCGGTCCAAATATATTGCTCTCGCTATATATCTGTCCACCGGTGGTGGATACAACTTTTCCCGCGCGAGAAAAGATCGGAGCGATAAGTTCTAAAAGCGACGAAACAAAGACATTGATTTTATCTCGAATCGGGGGTGGCCCGCGCGCTCTCTCGCACTGCTCGCACATCAGACTCCATTCCGAAACGGTCCGGAAACTCGCACAAGTCCCGGCACAAGTCACGTACACGCTCGCGCGCGTTATTCAGCGAAAAACTTTCTAAATGTCCTATCGGAAGTCCCGTCGGTCGGCGTGTCCGAATGTAAGGGGAAGCTTCCTCGCGAAAGAAGTGGATTTTGCGCGAAAGTTTCCCCTGTGCGACGCGAAATCTAACTTCCGTCATTCGTGACGCGCGTACGTATTGGCGGGACAATGATCACGGTATTTTCGACGGGTAAGTTTCGACGCGGGTGTACGAGGGGGTCTCCCTCGCCAAAATTATATAGCCGGAAGTTACAACTCTATCAAGGATGGGGAGAATCAAACGGAACTGGTATTCAACGAAAGCGAACTACCGAGCTTTGGGGTCCGAGGATCGAATTGCCAAATTGGATTTCAAACTTTTCGAGGTCTCTTTAATTTTTGTTCCATTGCCAATCTATCGTCATCCTTTTTTACGAGGAGTTTAGACGCGGGATAATTTTATTTAAACTCTCACTGTGCATTCGACGAATCTTCGGGATCTACGATATTATATTTGATTCAATATTATGAAAAAAGGTCCTTTTGCGCGTCCGAGAGGTTAATTGCTTCTGTGGAATAAAATGTAGAACTTTCATTGGACGGTGGATATGGAGAGGAAAATTCACTTTAACATACATCTGGATGCTCTTTTGTAATTTTATAAAAACTAACATTAAGCGTCTAGGCGTCGAATGAAAATCTTGTTGGAGTTGACTCGTATTAACAGAGAGAGAACGATGATTATCATTTCTCCGCTCGTTTATATTCTTGAGGCTTAGTTTACAGAAATTAACCGTCGATGCCTATTCCCCGCCGCGAGCATTAACGTTATATCCCCGGTGCAATTCGCATTGTCCATTATCTCTCTATGAGTGGATGCATTAATGCAGCGCGATAGTCGGACTCGCTTTATCGAGAAATTATGTATTCGACGGAATAAAAAATTATCGGCTTAACGGCCGCGATCTGCGGTGCAGACGGGAGGGTTCCCTTCTACGCGACCTTGTGCGTATACCACCATTCACTTCGCGCACAATACTCCACGGCCGAACCGTGTCCGCTGCTCAGCTTGAACGTGTCGTTACGCGATTAGAGCAAGCGGGACATCGATCGAATTCGATAAACAGGCGTTTCAACATCCCCTTGGGGTACACCCCAACCCTTAATACTCCGCTGAAACTTACGCCCGATGATCGCGCGTTGCTATTCATTATCGGCGGCGCGGCGTCGTGCATCACGCATGAGAGCGTTCTATTTTATAACCGCTAGAATTTACGGTATGACTGTTCGGAAATTGTAGGATTTCTTCGCGAGGATACTCGGCACCGTGACAATCGCGGGGCAAAAGATCGGGATGGAGTCAGTCGCGAAAATAGAGATTAACTGTAACTCTCGTTCGCGCTTTGCGTTTGTATTATGATGCGATGCTACCACGATAGGTGGATGCTCGATATTTATGAGCGACCATTCTTTTGATGGACCTATCTACCCCTTCCCGTCACCCTGTATAGTCCTATTATTCTGAAGAACACGATAAACTTTCCCATCGATCATATTATACTACCAAATGCTTTCAATATTGTATTATGTGAGATAATTATTTACCGTACCATCAATCGGGGACGATGATGGATGGCTGTAGTTGAAAATTCCCTTGTTCTAAGCTTCCCCTCATTTTCGGGCGCGGGATTAATTACATTCTTCTTGAAAACGAATATAATAGTTATTGTACACGTATAGAAAAGTGACGGACAATAAAATTGATACACGCTTATGTCGCCCGCTTTTTTCCGCAAAAATGGGTCACTCGGATTCATAATGTAACTACCACGCGATGCTATCATTCAGACATTATTTCGCTCGAAAATAACGAGATTTCTACCGAATTATTTTATTTTTGTTACAACGGGGACATAATAAAACAACGTGAACTTTTCTCACGCTGACTCACGCAATCAAGCATTAATTAGTACTAATTAATTTTAAGTATAAATAATACTTTTTCTCTGCTCTGTTATTCGTGTCGTCGAGACAACCTAAAGTGTCTTTAGATAATCTCTTTTGATGTATTGATGAGCTGCAAACTTTCGTTAATTATAATTTCGTATAATTATCGAAAATTACGAATAGAGTCGTATCCCAATTTTTCCAAAAGCTAGTTAATGCTATACGTAAGATTGTACATTATAAAAGAACTCGCGATTTTTACAACTTATTCGCGCTTTTTTTGGTACAATTGGTAATGCGGTACAATTAGTATCTCCGTCGAGTGCCCTTAGACTTAGCGTTCGTTCCTCGCTGTTGAGTAAGTTCGGCCCTCGTAAGTCGGCCGCTCTCCCGCTAGTAGTAGTCCCTAAAAAGCCCTTCGACCGCTACTCGTCGAGGCAGCCGCCCGAAGTTTCTACGAGTGATACTCGAAACGATAAATTACGGACTTGTGTTTCAGCGTGGATCCTGGGATGGTTCATGTGCAAAGCGGTCGCTTACATACAGGGCGTCTCCGTGGCAGCCTCCGTCTACAGCCTGGTAGCGGTCTCCCTGGACAGGTACGTGCTACTCGTCCGCTTTTTATATCCGCGCACAGGGACAGCGTGTGGTGGATGTAGCGCACACGTGGGAAGGTGCTTTAACACATACCCCACTCGACGCAGCGCGCGCAGACCGAGTTGTGTTGCGTATGTTAATTCAAAAGCGGTGTGTGTGTGTGTGTGTGTGTGTGTGTGTGTGTGTACGCCCGATCTTTTTATTTCTAAAATATATCGGACATTGAAAGCGAGATTAAGGTTGCCTTAAATTTAATAAATAAGTGGTCACGCGTGTGCCGTCGTAACGATATTCACCGGAATGAGTTATTTGACAAGTTCCGAGTTTTTACAGGCAAACCTGTTACACGAACCAGATAAATAAAAGCGGGAAATTACATATAATTATCTAGACAGCTTGTAAGATATTGATGAATTCTTGCGTTATTTTTTTTTATATTGGCTTAAAGTAAGGTTACTGAAAATATATATACAAATCTGTGTCCTTATGTCTGATGAAATCTAACGCTTTTCTTGCGGCATGGCGGCAGTTCCGTAACGGGTTCCACCGTGACATATTTATTTCTCATCAGCAATGCAATGCGCTCACGGACAATAATTATAGACTGCGGTGTAACGCACACATTATCGACATGTTTCCATTATGGTATATCGATTGTGGTAATGGCCGCACGTTATACCCACACTCGAAAATTTATCTTGTAATATATAATGCGATATTAATAGGTGGAACAATGCGTTTAAGCGTGTCGCGTGATATATCGTAACACGTACCGCATTATTAGCATTATCGTCATTACGTGAAGGTTTATTAACTGTCGCTAGCGCATAGTTTTCACATCGAGGCTTATTCCATATGAAAATCATATGCGCCTTTACATAAATTGACATTTATACGTAAACGATACGCGTGCGGCTCCTTACGTGACACTTCTGTTTTATGTGAGAATAAAATGTAGTCTTCGTATATCTCGTTCACGGCAAAAATTATCACTATCTATTCGCACGATGTCATAAAGATATGCCTGCTCGATTGAATGGTGCTCGTGCAAAAGATCGGAGTTAAAAGCTCCCACGGTGTAAAAAAAATTATCTCCAATTATCTCGAATAACAAAGAAACTCGGTTGGAATAAGTTGGAGGAGTGAAACTTATTAAGACGTATTCGAATTTTTGGAGGAAGGTAACCTGCTATCAGTTTCGCATTAGAGGACAAGAGAGATGGGACTTCCACTGCACCGAATCCGAGGAATGGCTTTATAGGATCTTCGGAAGCGATCGATCTTCCGTGAATTGCTTGGCGAGGGAGACCGTGCCAAACTCGGGGAATTGTCTTTTCGCCTACCACGTGCGCAAATGCATCTTCTGGCCTCTTGTCACGGGATCGACTGCAGCCAAGAACGCTGAAAATATATCTTCCTCCTGTCCCATACGCCTCTTGCGACGAGAAACGGCAGGGGAACCCTCTGTGCAAGCCTGTGCCCGACAGAAAGTCCAAGAGGACATCGCGCGTCGATTCGGATCTTGCATCAAACTTGCAGTGTCAGTGCTGCAGTTTCTCCGCGAACAACAATGCGAATCCTAAATTACACGAGCGCGTTTATCCGGCGAAATAAATTTCACGGATGAGAGAAAATATTCCATTTGCGGAGCAGCGTTATTTTCACTGGCCCCCTTATTGAAACTTTCAATAAGTCGGATAAAAGCGGAGCTCCGAAACGCTGAAAATTTAGCGGGATCTTCTTTCCGTTACGATCTCTCGTACGAGCGTACGTGGGTTTGTACTTGTGAGATATTGCCGCATCTAAAACGCATACTTGCACGCACAAGGTTCTCTCGCTACGGATGATTAACTCCATCTCCAGCGCTTAACCGCTATCGGAATCAATGCGAGATTGAGGAGGATGATTTCACCGTTGCTCGTGATTTACCTAGGACATTAACGACCGATGTTTGATAAATAAATGCATTCGGCCTTTGTGTATATCGTTTCGCACCGCACCGCGCCCACACGCACACCCACTCGAGGAGACTATCGCGCCGAGGACTATCACGAGTCCCGACTTGACCCGGGATATTTGATCGCACTTGTTATGCTACCATGCGTTTCGCGACGATCGTAATCCGAGTAATAATATCGCGCCGAGTTATCCAACCCGATATTAATTTACGCAATAGCTCCCCCATTGATAAAAGTTTGATCTCGTGCTCGGGACGGGAAATCCCTGGAGACTCTCACCGCGGTTGGGATCCGCCGCTATGTGTGTGTGCGTGTCGCGCTGATTAAATTGCTCTTCTCCTAATTTCAGACTCTCGCTTCGCGAATGACAGGAACTATTCTAATCTCCGTGATTGCCCCGATTGTCGCATCGAACTTCCAACCGTGGGTTTGAAGCGCGATGAGAATAAATAATAACTTAATTCGAAAAGAATGACGACTAGATTGCAAAATTCGATCAAGACCCGTATCATTTCGATGCCAGAATAATCCCAATATTTATTCATAACAGTTGATATGAAGTATATACGTTTGTATCTATACCGAACGTATGATACAAGTCAAATATTAGCTAACAAGTGTTCTAGAAATGATATATCTTAGAAGTAAAGAATCGTATCTCCGTTATTAGAAATTTAGAGAAAACAGGTTTAAAGTTTATTATTTCTATGAAAATTTCTAATACAACTTTTTCTCAACATTGTATCAAATATTAGCTAACAAGTGCTCTAGAAATGATATTCTGAGTTACCAAAAAGACATTTTAAGTTTTATATCTGCAAAGATATCGTATGTCTGTATGTCTACCTTAAAAATAAAAAATCGTATCTCTCTGTTATTAGAGAGAAAACAGGACTTAAAGTTTATTATTTCTATGACAATTTACAATACCACTTTTTCTCAACAATGTATCTTAGGAACTAGTAATAAATGGACATAAGACTCTTTACCATTATACAATTTAAACTCCTGGTATATTGGAAAAAGTATCAACTCTAATCTTGACCAAAACTGGAGATACGATTCTTTACCTCCAAGATACAGATATATGTATATAAATTTTATTTATTCCGATAAAAGAGTGCTTTATGACTCCCAAAGCATAATTACCTAGGAAGATGGCATCAAATATTTCATATAATTACTTAGCAAAGCATTGGCCCACAGCCATTCTGTTAATACCTTAGTCTTGGTACACGATAGTCTTGCGAAATGTTTCCGCAAGGAAAAGAAATTTTATAACATGGCACTTAGCTGACACCCGACTACAATTCTCTAATTAAAATGCAGTAGCATTGCATCGTGGCTTCAAAGTTTTTGACTCGCAAAGTTTTTACCGAATAGATTCCTCGCTCCTCGCAAAAATACCTGGATGCGGGGAACGGAGTTCGTTGCTAAGCTCCATTTCGGGACTTGATAATCGGGATCCATAAATGCTCTCGTAGACGTATCCCGTATGAAAAAGTAGAAGAGAAGAAGGTCACGGGTTTTAGACCTTGGCTGCCGTCTTTACGAGAGAAATTTGCATCCGGCGGCGGACACCCGGTCGCAATTTTTCTCCCGTGTACATAAGTAAACCGCACTTACCCCACACATTCACACACTCGCGCCGTTGCGCGTGTATCGTCGTGCCAGGTATCGGTTCTGTGCCTGCGTACCGGTACCTTACAACACGGAGTGTCTTAACCCAATTCTCGCAATCGACGCGAGGGGTTGAAAGCGCATTATTGGCGAATCGGTGGGACGATCGGGCCGGTAACGCGGAGACGATTGGTTCACGCGGCCACCCCACCATGCCCAGTGATCGGCTGATTTAACTATCCGGCAGATATCGTCATGCAGATACAGGGTCACGTGATCAATTTTATGGCGTTTTTTTAAAATCCCACGCGGTATATAAGGCTCCCGAGTCGCCGAAAGAGACATAAGCTGACTTACTTCCGAGAAGTACCAAGCAATCCCACAACCAATCAACATGTTCAAGCTGGTAAGCTAAAACGATTCATCTAATTATAATCTCTCTATATTTTTTTTGCAAGTTCTCTTCTTTCCTCGATTACAATTACAAAGACGCTCGAAACGGAACGGGTGACGATCGTTTCCGCTTTGTTTGTCGACGCGTTTCCGTCGCGTTTCCGTCAGCTCCAACGTATTGACTAACTGATCGATGAAACCGTAAACGCTATAAAGAATACGCACAATGAAATACAATAGAACGCCGATCGATTTTCCGAAACGTAAATTCTCCGCAAATAGGGAACGCGGCAATATTTCCGCTGACTGATTTTAACGGAGGCGTCTCGTCGCGATTACTCCATCCCTCGGCTTCGATCGGGTGCGATCGCAAACACAATTCTCGACTGTGTCGTCCGTCGATCCGTAAAAGGAATCATTACGATGCCGAGCGAGGATCCGCCGAAGAGTGAGAGAGAGAGAGAGAGAGAGAGAGATACACGCTAAAAGATGTTACGCTTTAACGCCGAAAGCGCGCCGTTATCCATCCAGCTCCGAGTCGAGATTTCCTTTTCGCCGGCTCGGAATGACGCGTTTGTACATCCCGGGTAAACAGTGCCTCTAATACACCGCCGACGGGGACTCTTTTCGTCGTCGTCGTCACTCTCGCGTCTCCCGTGTGATCGATAAAGAGACGGGCGGCTATCCCACGGTGTGCATATATGTAAACGCGAGAAAAAAAAAGATCCCCCTCGGCCTCTCCTCCTCCTTCTCCTCCCTTTCGCGTTTGCTGTGACCTTTCCGCTTTGGCATGCGAGCGTATATGCACGACACGACACGACGACGAACCCGCCCTTACGCCGTTCACCGGTCTCGACGACGCAACCGGCAACTCAACCCGACCTCTCTTTCCCGCGGAAATCTTATGCGAACGAAATCACTGAAGCATGCACATTGTTAGTCAGCAGTGGTGGTACCGTCGCCGCCGCCGCAGCCGCCACCGCCAAAGCGGAATGCAGCTCGCACGTTGCACTTTTAATTGCAATTCCACCGATCAGCTTCATGTTCTCTCGCGATTTCTTGCAGAAGGATCGCACGCGCTCCGTTTTTAATCGATCGACCGGACTAACGGACGCGCTGATCTAATCTTATCTTGTTCTGCCGACGACCGGGACGATAGGACGATTATAAAAATAGTTCGCTAGATCAAGATGACGTAATTCGTATCGATTGCGTAATTTTAATTAGCCTCATTGTTTATTTCCTCGCGGTGAACTTTCGACGGAACATATATAAGAAACCGGGACACCAATGGGAAGACACGTTACGCAAGCTAGGATAACTTTCGGACGGACTGAAAGACTTAAAGAGAGCAGAGTGCAAGAGCCTCTCTAAACCCATCTTACAATCTTCTTCATAGGCTGTATTCGCTGCCATCCTGGCTGTCGCCTTCGCGTATCCCGGTGGTCTCACCGGTGTTGCGATTAGCCACGGCGTCGGCCCGATCGTCTCCCCGCAGGTCGTTGCCGCCGCCCCGGCGCTGTCCGTTGGCCATGCAGTGATCGCCCAGCCCATCGCTCCTGCCGTCCATACCCCCGCTATCGTCACCAGGACCGTCTTGGCCGGACACGGTGGTCTCGCCCTGCATGGTTAGACTAAGAGAGCCAGCGTAAACTCACCACCACCACCGAGTCACGACGACGCAGCCCTGGAAGCAAAAAAAAACCACACACACACATCCCCTACTTCCCTAGTAAATCGACCTAATGCGAAGGAAAGACCGTAATTCAAAGAAGGACAAAAAATTTTGCACGCAAGTCTCCAATCGCCGATTTCGACACTTCACTTAATCGCCGTTCTCCACGCGTGAACCATCAGGCCCACCGAGCGGGGGAGAGCGAGATCTAAAAAAAGGGACGTGCGCGCGGATCAACCAGGTCTCTCCAGCATTCCGCGCAGGATCGGTCAAATCTCCCCATTTTCCACATTTGTCTTTTCTTTGTGTACTTCATCGAACAAAAAATTTCCGGATTCTCACCTGGATCATTCCGCCATCATCCTGAACCCTACCCTTGTTCATATGGAATTTTAATAAAATTTTAATTATAAATCCAACGGGTGTGTTATTGCTCGCGCAACTCCAAATCCCAGTGGTGACTCTCACTATAAAGGAGGGAAAATAACGCTGCTGTAAAGATAATATCCTTGCTGGCCCTGCGAAAAGATTTTTATGCCTTCCGTTCGCCGTTCTGCGTCTGCCGACGTTATCCGGCCTTATCCACGATATTTCTGTGCTAGCAGCAATTTTATTGAACGCACACGTATATTACTAAGGGTGCAATAAACCGGAGCGCGCGTAAAAGTATTTTTTTCTCTCTTCCAATATAAATAGATATATCGAATCGGCATAACTGCATCTTGCTCACACACACACACACACACACACACAAAATGCGTATACATTGCAACTAGTACAAGTCCATGAGTTCTGCTTTACGAGCGTGAATCATTCTCAAAATTGTTCCTCCTTCATCCCTCGTCTTTCCGAAAGTATTTTTATTCGATGTTTGCCCATTGCATCTGGTTTATCTTATCAGCTGCCATGTCCAGTATTCCACCTTGAACGAGTCATAGGCGCGGAAGAGTGCATCGTTTTATGGCTCGCATAAAGTTGACACCGAGGTCTTTTGGAAATTAACGGACAGAAGTGGCGTAAAGTCTTTCTTTGTGTTCTTGTCTGGAAAAATAAAATCTCGACGATTATACAATGCGTTTCATTCGAGACAAGTTATCCGCTTGTCTGATTTGTGACGCGCGTTCTTATTTTGGCTGGTTTTCGCATACTTAAAAAAATCGATCGTTTCTCTTTATCCAAGAAAGAGAAGGCTCGGACGTAAACTATTCACACGTGAAATCCCTTATACTTATTATCTTTAATATGGACCATTCTCCGTTTAAATAAAAATAGCGACGGTTGTGTTTTTTGTGATAATATAAAATAAAAGTGTACTCTCTCTCTGTTTTCTACAACGACAGTTAAAGTAGCAATAGTGCGCGACCATATCGCATGAAATATAGCTAAGTTAGTTTCTCTTCTCCAAAATGAAATTAAAGGAATAGTAATAATAGTAATAATGAGAGTAGTCTGAAATGGTTATGCGTTGCCGCCGTAACATCTTTTATCAGAATAGTGCATGCGTTATTAACGCGCATTAGTATGCTGATATGTTCCTCACACGTATCTCACATAGTAGATAAGATGTAGTTTCACTTCTTGCAGATTTATATGCGTAACAAAGTTTCATAATCCATTACGAGTTGTAACTTCTTAGGGAATTTAAATGTGATACGCGCGCGTGAATTCCTTGATTAAATTTATATAAATAAAGAGTATGTAAATTCATACAAAATATTATTAGGCTACAAAGATTTAGCCCGATCGAAGATATGGCATTCTTCCTATTTAATTATAATCAAAAAAGTATTATACTGGTAGGACTCCCAACTCTTAAAAGAAATTTGTTATGTCGATTATGGTTAAGAAGATATCAGTGATTAACATAGAGTCTATTGCGTCAAAGTTGCGATTTACATAAACCATGAAGGATCTATAAATATTTTTTAATTATGTTTTTAAACGATTTAAACGGTGTTTTTAAACATATGTTATTAATTAAAAATTAATTAAAAAGTAATTAAAAATGTTTCATAGATCCTATTCATAGATCCTAATAATCACAACTTTGACTCTATGTTAATCATCAATATCTTTTTAATCATAATTGACTCGACAAACTTTTAAGGGCTGAAAGTCCTAACAACATACTTAATTTTGATTGCAATAAAACTTCTCCAACACGTCACATATCGTAGTTATAATATGCCAAAATGCACTAAAATAATCCTTTCTTGCATGCAATTTTAACTGCAAATTTCTCAAAATTGTGACGTAATAGAACAATTTAGCAAACGGGATATGCAGCTTCCAAAGAACTACGGGAAACGATTATTCTCGTTCTTGTGCATTTTTTTTTGTTGAACAGTGAAGTCACATTAAATATGTGGAAATCATCATTATTTAATCGCTTTTTGTTAAAAATTGTTATAATCTTCCACTTGTCTAACGATTTTTAATATTTCACGAAACATCACACAATATTATATTTGAATTTTTAATATTACATTGTTTTCAATTTTCGCGTTTTTCCTCTTTCTCTCCATGTTTTTGTCATGTAATTTATGCCTTTATTCACATATCTTGAGGTTATCTAACGACGGAGCTGAGGCTCATTAAGATGAAAAGTGATGCAAAATAAATCCCGCGAGAAGAGAAATGTCTCTCTCCCGTGTTATGAGCATTTAATCTTGTTGCTTCTCACACACTCCTATCCACATCTGTTTCGTATTTGCTTCACATTATTTGTGCGGAATTGTTTATTACGGCATCGCGCATACCGCAGAGAATGCGGGACCAAAATTTAACGTACTACCCTGAAAATGTATCGCTGGCGGATAATGGGTTAAAACGGAATTACTTGTCCGCGAACAGCGCGATTATGCGGTATAACGCGTGTTGTTTCATAAATTTCAACCGGCGAACAAACGGACGGAATTGATGGGCCGCTCGATAGCGCGGAGTCTGCCAAAAGCTCCGGGACGAGAGGATCCTCTTTTCCGCGGAGCAGAATTAACGGAGATGTCGGGAGATGTCGACAGGGGCGGGGGGAAGAGGGCGGGTACGAGGAGGAAGGGGGTGATTGTCATAGTCGAGCACACTGCGGCGTTTGCGACAAGAGAATATTTTATTTCGGAGACGTTCCACGATACAGAATCATTTGGCGCGTTGCGGTGGAATCGCGTTATACGAGGGGCACCACGATGGCGTTAGCGATTCTCCGGACAGCCCGAATCGATGTTTAGTAAGAGTACGGCGAGCCCGGGTTGATCCACTTGTAGCTGTTGTAAGGATACGCCAAAGGATACGCCGGCTGATACGGGTACACTTTTAAAGGCGCGTAGACCACCGCTGGAACAGGTGCGAGCAACGCGGTCGGTGGCAGGGAACCTGGTGGCAGGGGACCTGGTGCCGGGGTCGGCGCCGGTGCCGGTGCCGGTTCCGGCATCGGGGCGCATGTGGCCGCTACCACCGCGATAGCTATCAGGACCTGCGAAGCAATAAGGGTTGTGATTAGGCTTTTGAAAGCGAGACACGTCGCTTAAATCGCACGCCCAGGGTCTGCCCGCGTCCACCTACCCTCTTCCCCCTCCCCTCCTTCTCCCGTTTTCCCTTGTCCCGGTTTTTACGGGCGCTATGAAAAATGTCGAGAGTGTGCTCGAGCGAGAGCAAGCGAGGCGCATTTAGCGTGCGCTGCCGGATGACTTTGGCGACGCCTGATCGGTCCGCTTTTTGCCACCGCGCCCGCCGCGAGCTCGATATCACCTCGCTCCAATTAATCACCGACACGATCGCACGTGCCAAGAACGAGAGCGCCGATCTCTTTTTTTCTTCCCCCCTTTTCCCCTCGACTCGATGACAGCGCCACGCTTTTCTTTTTCTCTTTCACGGTAATTCAATTATCCGCACGACACACGGACGTGTGTCGCGGAAGTTTCGCGCGCGCGGAAATGTTTCCACTTCGATTTCGACGACGCTGTAATCTCGCAATAACGCTTTTCCTCGCTCCGGGGGATTCCAGCTTCGAGAAGGATTTATATATACGGGCTGATCGATCGCGGACGCTTTTACGCACGCGGATCGGAGTGTCTGAGCGTTCTCGATTTCGGCGAACTCGACGAATTTATGAGGCGTAAGCGCTCTGCCGACGCGTTTATTAGCGAAATTGAGCGGTTACTCCACATAATTTTGTAGTCGTGGTGCTAGTTCTGGCGCGGAATGCATTCAGTGTCTGGATTTTATTCCGAATTCTATACCCGGGACGACGAACAAAGCTTTATCTTAAACCGTTAAAGACCGTGTCTCGATGAAAATTTCGTAGCAGTGGCGTCTGAATTTTTCGAAAACATGATGCAGCACGCAACACTCCGTGCCGACGCTTGAGAATTAAGTCGCGGAAATATCGCGGCCGGAAACAAATCGATCACACTGTAGACAGGTGGGCGAACGAACATGCACGAGCGTACTGGTGGATATACTTGCCAGTTTGAACATGTTAAGCGTTTTATCAGCTTTATTCCCGTTGGCGAACACACAGGACAACACTGACCGATACTGCGATTGCAACTACGGGGAAACGATCCCTTTTATATAGATACATGTCTCCGGGATCATCTTATTGTGTTCGCCCCACCGCGCGACCATAGGCGGCCTTGGGCGAGCTACATTTCCGCGTTTGCGGATTTTTTTTCAACTCTTCTCGCCGCCTAGCTCCTCATTGCCGAGCCGACACGAGGCTCGGGGGAGGGTTCGTTGTTCATATATGATACATATCGCATTAAGCGCACTTGCGCGGCGTATACCGTATATGCGTCGCTGTGCAACTCGGAAGTGACGCCGCGCGCTCTCTTGAGAACGCTTGCAGATCGGTATCGTCCGCATTGATTTATGGAAGGTCACGACGACAAGTGTTTAAAGTTTATTCATTGAATCGAAGGTTACCACGACGAAAGACGCAGATAAGACGGAGAGAAGGGCGGCGTACAGCGGAGGCGGAAAATCCGCAATTGTTGGCGCGAGCGGCAAAATGGCGACTTAATGAATTCGGGAAGCTGTACGGTCTGCACGGGCGTCGCGAGCGAGAAACGTTCATTAAAGATAGTATTCGACTTTTCTCCCGTCGGGCGGGAGACCATTTAATTAATGAGGAAAAAGAAGTACCCCCTCTTTCTCCGATGAGTATTCCGCTTTTATGGCTTCTTTGCATCACAAAGACGCCCGCGCGCGCCTTATCCACGCGCGGATCTCCTCCGAATCTGAATTCTTGCTTCATCGCCATTAATATAAGACTCCGAAACGAAAGGACCGTCAATTGCTTTCATCCCGCAGCGCCGCGACGTCGTTGTCGTCGTCGTCATGATCGATGGTCCGCGTGTTCCAACCGCTTCGACAGCGATTTATATGATCTTTATCACGTCTTCTCGTCGTTAGATATGGGCGATTTGTATGGCTACTGAATTTAACGAATAATTAATTTGTTCTTCTGCATATTGTGTCAATATCCTTTTCTTTCTGACATTTAAAACTCTCCAAACTTCCTCTCTTCGCAAATTCAGCTCTTATTGGCTTTGACAATAATTTGTATTATCGACTTTGAATAGACAATGTTACGCTTATTTTTTCTCTTTTACAAGCTTCGTATTAGAATGTGTAAGCCTCAAGACATTTTTATGACAGAAGTTACAATTGCTTTGATTCTGAACGCATCCTTGGTCTTTAGAAGACTTGCCTTCGAATGTTAATAAATGGTTCGTTTATTCGCTCAAAGGTGATCAGCTCAGTTGGTACCAAATAAAAACAGATTTTTTTCTGAAAATAATCCGACTTGTCCTAAATAAGCCAAACGAGAATTCTCGCGCGGCATAAAAGGTGTTCCTCATATCTATTCTACACACAGCTCGGCGGCGGCGTGCCCGTCGAAGCGTGACGGGTGCGAGTGTCTTTCGAAATAGCGAATGGGAATATTTGTTGGCAATTCCGTATGTAAGACCTAAAAATGGCGACGACCGTACGCGACGGGCCCCGCGATTTCCTACGCTCGCGTAGGCGCCCGCGCCCGGCTCAGCCGAACCTGTCCTGGTAGCCCGTAAAATGGCTATTCTGCATTCTTCGTGACACACCGTACAATAAATCAGATCGGTTATGTAACGCAAGTACTCTCTATTTACAGCGGGGTACAAGTTTATTGCCGACAAGAAAATCGCTAGTAAGTAAAACCTCGTCGTCTAATCGAGAGATTTCGCTCCCTTCTTATATCTTTCCGCGCTACTTCGCTTTTTCGCGATAAGCTTGACGTATTCGATCATTGTTTAATAAAATTTAAATTATTACTTGATTCTAATGATAGCTATTACATACATACTTCTCTTGATGTTTTATCACATTAAATTATGGAAGGTAAAACGTCAACGTATTCACACACACACACACACACACACACACACACACACACACACACACACACACACACACACACACACACACACACACACACACACACACACACACACACACACAAATCCTTTTTATTTATCTCAATAAAAAAGATGTCGAACCAACGATCTTTGGTATGTCAAATAAATCTTATTGATACGTTAAAAGTCAATTAGCAGATGCTTACAAATAACTTTGTACGATAGTTTTATATATCCTGACCAATGTATTGGGTCTGATGCCCCTGGGAAAAAGCTAACAATAAATCGTAATCTTAATTTGGAGTTGCCGCTAATGTCAATACAGTTTATCTATCCTGACCAATAATTGTATATCTCGAACAAACATATATTTGTAGAATTATTCCTGTTAAATATACTTCAAATGTTTATGAAATAAGCAAATTTTCACCAATTTCGATTTAATCAATTGGTATGGTAAATATATGCCTATAAAAATTTGCCTAACAATTTTTATATTTACAAAATTTTTACGAATAAAGTGATTTGTAGTAATTAACTATACTCTTGCGGTTTATATTTTTCAGATTTTTGGCGATCTGGTGGCCGCTGAAATGTCAAATCACGAAACGGCGAGCTCGCATGATGATCATCGTGATCTGGTTCATCGCTCTGACAATGACGTCGCCCTGGTTGATGTTCTTCGACCTGGTCTCCATCTACGACGACGATCCCGACCTGCGTCTCTGCCTGGAAACGTGGCCGCATCCCAAGGATGGCTCGCTGTTCTTCCTGATTGGCAATCTGACTCTTTGCTACGTGCTGCCGATGATACTCATATCCCTCTGCTACGTTCTCATCTGGATCAAGGTGTGGCGTAGGCATATACCCGGCGACACCAAGGACGCCCAGATGGAGAGGATACAGCAGAAGTCGAAGGTGAAGGTGGTCAAGATGTTGGTCGTGGTCGTGATACTCTTCGTCCTCTCATGGTTACCTCTTTACGTAATCTTCGCCGTGATCAAGCTGGGCGGCGACGTGGCGGAGAGGGAGGACGAGATCCTGCCGATCGCCACGCCGATCGCCCAGTGGCTGGGCGCCAGCAACTCCTGCATAAATCCGATCCTCTACGCTTTCTTCAACAAGAAATACCGGCGCGGCTTCATCGCCATCCTAAAGAGCGGTCGGTGCTGCGGCAAGCTCAGGTACTACGAGACCGTCGCGATGATGTCCTCCTCGACGAGCATGAGAAAATCCTCTTACTACGTTAACAACAACAACAACAACAACTCGTCGACGAGACGCGCCTGGCACGGACCGCCGGTCCACCAGGACAGCAACGTTTCCTACATATTCAATCACACCGGCGTGTAATTGTAGCCGAAGATGAGCGCGAGGGATGTGCCCTGAGACCTCGCTTTATTGTGCAGATTTGATATACCCGATCGACGGTGGACGAACCTGAAAGAGGAAACGCGGTGGCCTTTGCATCTCGATCGGCCGCTCTAACGCGCGGTCGAAACCGAAATCTGGCCGAGGTTAGCCAGCCCGAAAATTACGGGTCATCCTGTGGATGATCGACACGATTGTTACTCGGGCCGGAAGTCGTCAACGGAGAGACGGGAGTGCGGGAGAAGAAGAAGAAGAAGCCTTTTCTGGCAGACCACGATCGTCGCCCTGCCATATTATATCCTTACGAAAGACGTTGTTATTTGGATTTTGTCACAATGTTTAGCCACTGCGTATACGCGTCATATATTCTAGCTGTTAAGACGAGTTTCGCCGTTGCGCGCGCGCGGTTGTGCAATTGTTTCGCCTAACGACACGACGAGATAGCTTTCTAGGTAATCCAGGAGACGGGATTTACGCTTCAATGAACCTTAGAACCTTCTTCTATGTTCGAGATATTTGTACGGTACGGTTTAAACGAAGAATATAGTTAAGTCTACCAATTAAATGTAAAGCCGGACGGAGTTTGCGACCGGATGCATGCACCCTCGTGTGTCGAGTATGTAATTAGCGCGACAGCGGTGAGTGGCGATGATTTCGGAATGATGACTCGCGTGAGCGCGGATATGGGTTGAGTCGTTGTCTCTTGACAGTAGACACACGGCACTTCCGTCATGACAAACAATTAAGCCGCGCGCGGTCCTCGGGATACCAGCGTAATTAAGGAGACAGAAGTGGAGGTGTGTGATGTGCACCAATTAACATAGCATTTTATTGAACACGGCGGAAGGCGCGGCATAGTATAAGATTCGATTTTGGTCCACATTGATTCACGCGCGAGCGGTCTTCGGACGGAATGAGAGTTGGTAAAATAAATCGCGTAACATTCTGGCATTAGCTACGCGTGTATCCGGTATCGTATGCCGCAGGGTTTATTCGTATACACGTTGAGACCACCAGTTGCACCAAAAATCGCAATTAGATAACATGAATTCGTAGTGAGACGAGCGAGCATACAATAATTTGCAGATTGTTATTAATGGCATTTTAATTACGAAGGACAGTTTGTTTACAATTTCCAGGAGGAAATATTAATCAATAGATCATGGTTGATTTCCTCGTAAGATTCACTATGATTCACGCCATTCTCTAACGCATCCTATAATATATTTATCCTATATAGAGTAGAAAGAAAAAACAATTAATTTGGGTAGTAACGAGTTAATTGGATCTTTGTAAACACATAAGCATATGCAATTTATCACATACTTTAAATTCTAATTAAAATTATAATAGGATTATATACGTGTATTTTCTTACCGAAACTTTAATCGGGAATATTTGTTTGTGGTCCGAGCGATGTCATTATTTTCTTGCGACTCGTGCTAAGGATATGAAAAAAAATGTAATTTGTGTGAGATAAAATGTCTGAAACATCTCCTTTTTTTGACATTCTTTGGGCGTTTTTTTTTTCAAGGGATTTCTTGCATTCTTGTATTATCGGAAGTGACCAAGTGGTGGTTTGATTCGAAATAGAATGTATCATTGTACTGTTATTATCAGGCGTTTGTTAGTTCTTGCTGTATTAATTGACAGGGTTTTTTCGAGCTTTATTGTCCGCAGACTGCGTTTGCACATTTAAGATTTGTCCGGATTGTCCGAGGGCAATTTCCATAGCCTTCTGAAACCACGACGTTTATCACGCGCTCGTCCCGGCTGGTTATTTCGCCGCACACGATCTGTCAACGATAAAAGGAAAAGAGCGTACTTTGTCCATTGGCACCCGCCAATCAGATCGCGGATTTTCGCGCGCGTTGTAACGCGCGACGGAGCGATCGTATTGCCTCCTCGTTACATTTTAAGAGCCGCGACGATCGGCTCTTGCGTTTTTTCCCCCAGGGGCAGCGGGATTACTTTGAATCCTTGTATAGCTGTAAGATGGTATAACGCTGTAAGCGAATTGTCGGATTTTACGGTAGAGCAATTATTTTCGTAAGGTTTTTATACGAGAGACGAGGCGAACTGTAGATTTAACACTGCAGAATTATTACAAGGCCATCGAGTCTATTTCCAATTCATATCCGTCGGTGGCGATTAAGTGTAACAATGATAATAAAATAGGATGGGAGAGCGGGAGAGAGACACACGACACGAGTGAAACGCGGCCAGCAGTGACGGCAATTAACTGGAGAAACGTAGGAACAATCGGGATTTGAAATTAATACAGTTTTTTTTGCTAGGTTCAAGTTTTAATGCTATAAACACATATACATATGTATATACGTGCGCTCGCACGCAAAAAGATGTCTGATATGATGAAACATACACACAGGTTGATGCGAAATGCGTTGTTCGTTGTCTGTAGCATCGGCGATTCACGCCGAAATTATGTCGGTTACAATACCTGGCGATAATCTTAGGCCGCAGCTAATTCAACATATACGAAATGGCGAATACGTGTAACGAGTAATCAAGTGTACGAGCATGATATAATTCACAGTAGTATGCATGTAAGGATCAAACGTAAGTCTATCCGCTCTGTCTGCATGTACGTATTATATGTATATCTACTGTTGCTACGTTGTTATTAAATACACATTGACACTTGCACACGTTTACACACGTTCCAGGGTTAACGTTCGTTCCGTCAAGAATCTCTTTTATACCGTAGATTGTTAATTACCATTATTGATTATCGACCTTTGTCGCACGCGTGGAGTAAATTCTATACGCACACATTTTAACGGACTTTCGTAACTTTTAGAAGCCTTTGTTTACAGGATTACAAAGCAACTGACAAAACGTGAATCCGTTGGGAAAATTATATCTCTGCGTTTGACTTTTTTGAGAGCTCCATTGAGTAATTGTTTACGATAAATTGTTTATTTAAAGATAATGAACGTTTCAATTAGCAGAATGAGAACTGTTTGTTGCATTTGTAAATTAGATGCATGCGAGGAGATGTTGTAACAAATAAATGTAAAGAAAAACGTTCATAATAGAGCTATGTAAAGTAAATTTGAAATCTTGGTACGTTTGAACATTTAGATGTTACTGCAATTCGATTTTCAGATTCGAATAATTCTATTTGAGATGAAATGAATAGTCGAGTAATTCGAGTACGTCGAATATCATGCATATTTTCAGATGGTCGCATTATTGTCATATTTGTACTGGTACTGTCACTTTGCGGTACATATATTTCCATATTTATTAGATTTGTGATACTTTTGACCAATTTAACACAGACTATTTGTACATATTCGAAGAAAACGCATGATACATCTTGATATTCAGATACTTGAAATATTCAACTATTTATTTTACTGGAAACCTCAAGTTTTACCTAATTATCCGAATAACAGAATTACTCGAACATTTATCAGCCCAATTCGCGCTTAAGTTCTGTCACCAGGGGCAATAAGAAAGTTTCCGGACGCTATGAAAAAATAATTCACTAATCCTATTCACGGTTATCCCCTTTATTAACTCTTAACTGGTGAAGAAAGTAAAGAAAGTTCAACACTATTAATGATGGGTGTCTCTTCTTCTTTACTTTTTTTTAGATTTTTTCGTTTGGTTTCCGGAACATATAATGTTAATTGATTTTACTGATTACTTAAGAGATCTTAAGAACACGAGAAATAAAGAGAAATATTTTCGCATTGAAATCAATGCCTTTAATTATTTATCAGTTTACACACAAACAAGAATTAGAAGACAAAGTTCAAGTTCTAGAACTTGAGATACTTTCTTAAAGGTTAAGCAAATAATGATCAGTCCAAAAACTGATTTTGTACTTCATACGGACATCAAAGTGGTCGACGTCTTTTTAGTGATTCTTGAAACATCTCCGATATCCAGTGAGAGAATCTGCCTCACCCATTTTGATGCTAATACGTTTCATCACGTGATGATATGTAATCAATGTAATAATATGTGTTCGAGAAATTCGTGATCACGTTTTAATCGCGACAAGAACAAATCCTGTTGTTAATAACACTTTCCCTTTGAATGGATTTAATATTAATTTAAAACATTCCCGATAACACGTTTTACGTAGGACAAAGTATAATACACTGCTGGTGTCTGCCAGGATTTTATCAAACGTAACTAGGTTACAAGATACAGCGAACTTATATCATAACAATTAACGTATCGCGTGTATCGCACACTTCTACTTAGCGTTGATCCCCAGCATACAATCATTTTGTTTGATCATTACGCTAATTCAGAAACGCAAATCACGCATTTAAAATCGAGTCATGTGTCGATGAGCGTTCCAAAAATTAGTGGTTCCAAAAATAATAATTCGATAATTATAATGTTTCATTAGTGTTAACCATCCAAAACATCGAAAAATATTTTATACATTTGATCAATGACAAAAGCACGTTTAATGGATCGCACTAATAATAATTTTTTTTTAAATACTACTTCAATAACAGAAGGAGGTATATTATTCTTCAAAGTGTCGTTAGAGCATTTCATTAAAAAGGTGCTTTTATCATAAAATTGCTTGTATAATGTGTTTGCTGATATTGTGAATCGTTTACGGGATACCTCGAGATGAGTTGAAGATACCGTCTAAAATTAATTCCCAGAGGCGGCGGGAAAATTGCGTAGAGTATATCTAAAGCCGACGCTTAAAGGTTAATCCATTGTCGTGAGCCTATTTTTTCTGATAGCGCGTGAGATATGCCAGGGAAGGCGATAAAGATGAACTAGCGTTTCTCGTAGACATAAGCATTCTGTTATACAATTTTTTATAATCGCCCGCGAGACACTCCCTGTTATTCTTAGGTATATAATAATCTCGTGTATCTTAAGCAGGACACGGGATACGATAATTAAGCGTTTAATTGATAGGACGTATTTACGGTCATTGGTATATTATTAGTAACGGTTACGCGGGAGTTGGCCAAGCGTGTTTAATAATGTCGGCAGAGCCTTGGTATACAAGCGAGATTTCCACGTCGAGATATCAGAAATGCACATCATTTGTAGCTAAGTGATGTTTTTGTACATTTCAAACACCTTCTTTGCTCTTTGTATAAAAATACTGTAAAGATTTGTGCAAAAAAAAAACCGTTATATTTACTCGTTCACCATAATCACAAATTATTAGGTTCGTGCAAAAGGAGATGCAGAAGATTGTCGTGTTTGTTGAAATAAAAACTAGATTTAATTTTTATTAATTAACATAATTGTCAGCTTCAATAAACTTTTCTTCTACGTAAAGAAGTTTAAGTCTTTTTTCCAGTAATTAAAGAAATTAAATTTATTTCAAATGGAATTTAGTGAAAGAACTTTTTGTACTGACCTGATAATGATATTATATCTACACACACAGCGCATACAAAGAGTAAAATATCGCTTTTGAAAACTTGCACGCGTATATGTCATAGTCAAATTGACTTTTTGTTGCACGGGTTACCGAATAAAAATCAAATACTGGCGATTCAATTTGAGCTCACGCTTTACGACACGGCCGTAATATTGAATCTTCTAAGCTACATAACATCGAACGATATGCCATCCTTTTTCCTTTCCTGTTATTTTATTTTATTGACGGTTACGCGGTTATATGGATAAGCGCGGCGCGTTATCTGTATAACAATGAAATAATAGAAACATACTAGAAGGTAAGAAAATTGCAAGTGACGCCGATAAGTGTTTAGCATCCTATCAGAGTATGTATGTAATGTACCAACCAAAAGCTGTTACCAATGTCGATGACTCTTACCTATGTAACTTATTGATAAAAATAACGAAAATACTTACCGTTAAGACGAATACGTAAATACCACGAAAGATAGGGCGGTATTCATAGTCGGATCTTATATCTAAGATCGTCTTAAGTCTGGTCAAAAGCAGTCTTAAGACTCCGTCTAGCCAATCAAATGACCGTATTAGCAACTTAAGACATTACTTAAAACGGTCTTGAAATAAGATCTGATTATGAATACCGGCCATAGTCTTCGTTTGTTGTGTATGTTTTGAATATATATGTATACGTATATACATATACCTATAGACGGTACGTAAACAGCCGGCGATTTGGCGTCATCACGCCTGCCAGCTGAGGCGCAGGTTTCTCTGTCCACTGTTCGAATTAGTAACAAATTTTATTTTCCCTCACTTCGCTGGTCATTTTATAGGGGATGCCGTGGTAACGCCGAATCGCGTCCCACGTAGCTAAAATGTATCGAGTTGCGAGTATAAGTATACTTATTTTCTCAGAAAACAACACATTAAAATAATATTAAATATTATATTATATATATATATATAATAAAATATCTCCATTGTGTATATGCTTTTATATAATTCTCCTAGTTCCTATCCTGACCATTATTTTCGCGAGTTATTAACTTAAAAAGAGAGAAATGCGCAATTGTTTTATTAATAAAAGAGGAGAAATATGAGGAATTAATTTCTAGAATTATTAAATTTCACCAAAATATAAAGATGTGTGCAGAAAGTCTAAAGGTATAATTGTTACATATTCAAAATTAAATAGATTATAAATATTTATTAAAGTATTAATTTATATGATAAATTTTATATTCATATCTAATTTTTTATTTAGTATACAAAGTGATCGTTGGATGTCAATGTGTTAATAAAAAACAAGATTTTTCTACAGAGTAGTGCATAGTTTAATAACAACTTTCTGGTTGTCATTCTGTAACTTATATAAATTATCTAAATTTTTTCTTTTGTAACTGAAAATTATTGTAAAATGTAAAGTCAAGTTTAAATCGATTCATGCTTAAATCGAATTTCGTTAAGTATGGTGAGTTTTTGTTTCCTATCTTAAATCGAAGACGAAATCGCTCTGCGGAGCGAGATGGAGCTGCTTTAAATAGATTTATAGATATCTTGTATTTTTCTCAACTTTCTCATTATTAGCATGAATATAAAATGTACAGTAACGATTGTAATTTAAATTTTTTGCACTAATAAGATCTCTATTAAATTAAAATTCACACACACATTTGTTGTTTTAGAAGAACTTACCATACGATTTGCTCGAATCGTTATGTCACATATTAACACGTCACGTCAAAACGTACGAGGTACGATCTCTAGTAACCACAATCGTCGACTGATATTCTTTTGCCTCTGCGAGAACGCTTCTGTTATCGCGTGATTTTTTTTGCCACATTTCTAATCCCTATTTCCTCGGGAAAAAAAATTCTCTTTAGGAATATAAAATCTCTTGTGAACATAGCACCTGCAGGAAAGATTGAAGGCTGTGTGCGGTAACGTACTTTTTTTTTATTTCCCCGTATCGCTCTTCGCGCGCAGGGGTGAATAAAACGACTTTAATCTAAATATAGAGATACTTACGGAGTTCGTCGACGGCACGGATGCATTAACATTGCATGTTCCTCTCCGCGAGAAAGGAGGAGGGTGTGTACCCCGTAATAATGCAGTCCCTCCTATCCATGCGATACGACTGGCTTGATAACAGGCTGAAGTAATAGACGGGAAAATAACTCGATCAAAGATCGTGCCATGATTACCGTGATGCATGCCTGTTATTACGTATCTCTTATATATATCATTGCAGCGTGCGATACCACGAATCTCGTTAATACGGTATAACCGCTGGAGTGGCGGCCGGAGCATGATGAAAAACGTGAAGAAGACGGATAAATTTATATCGATACGGCTAGCGAGGTTTCTCATGAAGGTTATCGGTTTCTGGCCCGCCGAGTCGAAAACCGAGGAACGATTTTTGAATGGAATTTTGATTTATACAATATGCATGGTTGTCATGGCTTTGTGGATTGAAGCAACCGAATTATACCTAGGTAAAGGTGACTTTTATGTAAGTACCAAAATGTAATGTAATAATAAATGAGGAAAAACTATCACATTGTGGTGGTGGACTATCGGATAATGTCGCTTGTGTAATAGTAATTAGAATTTTATGATATATAAATAATTTTTAATAACAAGCTCTAGAGTTGTTTTTATTAGTTTTTGTAATTTTTATATATTAATTTTATGTTTTTCTTGTAATTAATATAAACTTACTTACTTGCTTATACAGTAATACAATTTTTATGAAAAGTAAACAATTAGTAACAAAAATTATATTGACGTTTTAGGCCATCACGTATACTTCTTGCAGCTCTATGCCGGTAATCATAATTTTGATGAAGATATTATTCTTTCTTCGTCATCGAAAAGAAATGTTGAATATGCTGAGATATACGGAGGATAATTTTTGGTACGCCCAGTACGACGAGTACGGCAGCAAGGTTATGGAAAAGATTAATAAAAAGGGAATGATATTAATGTGCACGTTTACGTTCTTCGTTCAAGGAACCGTTTTCACCTATATGCTGTCTCCTATAATCGGTATCCTGAATCTAAATTTACATCGCCCATTTAGTAGAAAATAGAACATACGAACGGTACAAATCTTAGTTCAGGTACTAAGCACTTTTGTTCGTAACATTGTTGCGCAGACAGTGATATCACATTTCTCTTTTACGTTACATTTTTATAGAAAATATCGGGAGAAACGAGAGCGACAGAATGCTCATTTTTAATCTCTGGATCGGAATCCCGACAACCGTCTCGCCTAACTTTGAAATATTATTTACTATGGAGGTAATGCAGCATGTGGTTCTCCATAATAGTGTTACAGTAGGAACGTTCGATTTTGTATTAATTTTTTAGACACTCTGTTAAGACATTCATGGTGTCATGTTAATTAAACCATGTGAATAATAACTAACATTTACTTCGCCAGTGAATAATTAACCCTAGGTATACACAGTGGGGTCTCCGAGACCCCAGACCAACTTTCTTTTTCCGCGTTTCAATTTGTAGACCGCACTTTTTACCCGTATATCTCGGAGCTCTTTAATTCTATCGACTTTTATACATTATAGGCCTGTTCCTTGATCAATTCTCGATCGATTGAAAAAAATAATAAACTAAAATATATCCATTTTTACTGAAGTTGCGATAACAAATGTGGATGGAATCTCCGAGACCCCACAGTGTATAATACGTAGGAAAAATAAGACTGTGTATACCTAGGGTTAACACCAAAGACTTTTTAATCGACCCTATTGACTATCATTTTTTAATCGTCAATGACAATACAACCATTGGTTTTGGTCAGTTAATCGTCAAGACATTTCGACCATGGATTTGATCCTTCTAAATTGATGTAATTTCCGAAACCCATGGTCGTATTATCATGACGATTAAAAAATGATAGTTAGTAGGATTAAAAAATCTTTACATGTTAATTAAGTTTTTGAAGAACTAGTAGCTATGTCATTGATTTGTACGCATTCAATGTAGCATTTTATTGTTGACGTATCAAACAGCGTAAATCATTTTTTAAGTGTGTGATTTTACAGATTTCAGTGCTCGTTCACTGTGGCGTATGCTTCTGTTGCTTCGACAATCTCTTGGGTCTATTGAACCTGCACACTGCCGGCCAATTCAAAATTCTGCAACACCGGTTGGGAAACATCCTCGAGAGAGTCGAACGGGCCGCCGTAAGATCTTTCGACGAGAAACAGAGGCAGGGAGTATACGAAAAGATCAAAGAATGCGTCGTAGTGCATCACGAGCTGATCTGGTACAGTGAGAAAATGGAACAAATTTTCATGTACACGACCCTTTGTCAGCTGTTGGTATCCGGCGTCATGCTTTGCGTCGCGGGCTTTCAGGTGTTTTTGGTAAGTATCTACGCGTAATTGTGCTACAAGAGGAATGAGAGAGAATGAGAGAGAGAGAGAGAGAGAGAGAGAGAGAGAGAGAGAGAGAGAGAGAGAGAGAGAGAGAGAGAGAGAGAGAGAGAGAGAGAGAGAGAGAGAGAGAGAGAGAGAGGGGGGAGACGTGCGTACGGAACTCTTTACTCACATAACGATGTTAGATAAGTGAAGGTAGCGTAAGAGAAATATGAGCATAAATATAGCTTACCTGCGTTACTCGTTGACCTTCTCCACGCGTCTGCGTCTTTGTTGGAAAAGGCCCGCGGTACTCTCGTCAGACGACTGATATTCATCGCCCATACGAACGGCTGCTTCATCCAACTGTTCGTGGTCACGCTGACGGCGAATGATTTGATGGACGAGAGCCGCGCGGTCGGAGACGCGGCTTACAACGCCAATTGGCAGGTTTTATCCCACGAGGAGGACAGGAAAGTCAGGAGAGCCATCCTGATGATCATGATGCGATCGGCACGTGCTTGCTCCATATCCGCTGGCGGTTTCTTCCCGGTGTCTCTCGAGACGTTTATGGCGGTAAATCTGACGTAGAAATATACGATTACGGGCAGACACTTTCTGCAACGCGACAATATTTCTATTTTCCTTCAGGTGTTGAGCACCGCGGCATCCTACTTCACCTTGCTTCGGAAATTCGTGGAATAAACGCTCGAATAGCGAATTTAAAATTACATAAGAAATACATTGAGAGGAAAAAACTTAGAATATTTAGTACATTAAAATATCTTTTTGAAAGTCAATAATCCTAGATATTTCAAAATATACAATTATGTATATATACAATATACATGAAATATATTTGTACCTTAGAGGTAAAGGATTGTGTCCATTTTTGAACATTTCAAGAAAACAAGGTTTAAAGTTTTAAATAGAGAAATGATATTTTCTTTAGATATAAAATAAAAGTAGCAACTTGATTTATTAAGTCTTTAATGTGACATGTTTAAGAGTGCAACTGTCAATAACACGCTGTACTTGGTTTAAAAATTAGGTACTATAAAAATTTTCAATTCGACTTTTTCTAATACTGTATCTTAAGAACTAGTAATAATAGACACAAACGTCTTATACAATTTAAGCTCCTGTTATATTAAAAAGTCTATTAACTCTATTTTGACAAAAACTCGAGATACGATCCTTTACCTGTATAAAGGTATATACATATAATATTGTAATACTTTATAGAATGTCAAAGATTGCGCGATTTTATTTTTAACGGCGTTTTCTGACGGAATAATGTAAATAAAATTCTTTTGATGGAAATACTTCGCAGAAATATTTTTCTTCCTTCGCGTAAAAAAATTGTCCGAAAAGAGTGCAAATCCACAAGAATTTTATCCATTGTATTTATATCTATGCACTTGCAAAAAACTTTAGTTATTACGCGATAATTAATCAGCTGATGCTCGTCTGCAAATACTATTATCTCAATACCGTTCTTGTACGTCGCAAGTAGACGTACGTCCAATTTGCGGTGAGGTTCGGTAGCTTGCAGTCGGGCCACTGACGGAAGCGGCGAAGAGAAAGGGCCACAGAGCACATTGTCCACCGGAGATTGAACTTAGTGCATACATCGTCGATTGATCGCCTTCGGCAAAGGAGACGCGTACGATTACAGCCTGTCACCCAGAGCGAGGTAAGTGCGCGTCAATTTTCCTGCTTGTTAGCATAATGGGCTTCCACTTATATCGAAATGGCTCGGCCATTCGGATGGCACTTAAGGCCGTGGCGGCGTAAGAAAATGACGAGGTTTCGGCATGACGCGAAGTAAGGAGTACCGATCGGTGAATATTACGCGGCTCTTCATGAAAGTAGTTGGACTCTGGTATGTCGAGACACCGCGGGAACGGCTGCTCCTGCGCGGCGCGTTCGGCTATGCCGTTTGGGCGATCGTCTTCGCCATTCTCGTCGAGGGCGTTGACCTGTATCACTGCATAGGCGACTTTTACGTGAGTGACGCGGCGATCGCTTTCGCACAGTTCACCCTCGACGGACATAGAAGCACCACGCGGTTCTTACAGTCTTGAATTTATTTTATTTTGGTGTTAAAATTTGGTGCAATTTTATTTTAAGTTTTACTGTGAATTATTTTAGATTGTTAAACGCGTATAAGACCAGTTAACATTTATCATCCTCAATTTAGTTTCGAGAAAAGAAATCTAGACAATGCACTTCGAATACGTAGTTTTGGTAGCGGAGCGTGTGTGTTTTGCTTTTATATTTTTATTTTTCTTTCATTCTGGTGGATTGAAACTGTTATAATTGGAAAAGTATAATTGGGAAGTTTCTGATACTCTGTGTGTGCGCGTGTATGTGTGTGCGTGTGTACGAGTGTATGTAAAAGCACGTATGAGAAAAATGTAATCTTACGTCAACTAAAAATTTTACGTAACTATTTAATTAGTTCGATCACAATCAAAAATAACTGAGGTTGTAAGTTATTATAGGTACTCTTTTTTAATAATTTTATTCTATCTTAAAAAATATTTGTTGTGTACTAAAGTTAATAACATCGTAGTAGGATTTAACGCCAATTACGAGAATATTTATAGAATATGTGAAATATATTTTTTAAATAAATACACATGAAATAAAAGATCAAAATTATCTGCAAAATTATTATTTTTCTCATTTTTATACTAAATCTTCAATTGCTACAATTTTACTAATACCGTTAATTAATTAATAAGTTATTTTTATAATAACATGCCAATTATAACAAAGAATATAAATTCGGTAAAACTATATTATTTTCAACATCTGTTTATTTATGAATTTGCAGCACCGTCAGAATGTTCATATGGGGGTCAGGATCTATTTAATTCTTGGTAGTTTTATTACTCATAGGCTGTTACGTCCAACTTGTGTGCAACGTTGCTGTTAATAATGATTCTGGTGAAGCTAGGCAGCTTCATGTTCTACCGTGACATGATAATGGACTTGATTCATTTCGCTGAAGAAAATTTCTGGAATGTTACTTACGACGAGGCTGGCGCTAAAATCCTGGAAGAATACGATAAACTAGGGATGACTATGGTCTACACTTTTATATTCGTCGTTTACGTCGCGACTTTCAATTATATCTTTGCACCTTTCTTCGGTATAGTTTTCGTTCGAGCTTACGCTGTATTGACGCTTACGCGTGTTACGTGTGAAGTTGGCGCGACATTTTACAAATACAAATAAAAATTAAGTGTGCAAGTAGAAACCTGCACATTGCTTCCTCTATGAGGAAGCCTGTTTTTTTATGCCCTAGACACTACAGACGCGCGCTTCGCGCGCGCTATTTAGCTTTAACATTATGCTATTACTATTACACTATTAACTCCTTGATACACACAACTGTCAAAATATACAATGACAGCTGCAAATGAAGTAAGCGCAGCAAGAGAACCAATCGGCATCGCGGAAAAACGACAATAATAAACTTCACATCTCTTTTTTAGATATGGATAATAATTATTAGTATTATAGATATTTATTAATTTGGCTTCCTCATAGAGGAAGCAATGTGCAGGTTTCTACTTGTGCATAATTATTAGTAGATATTTATTAATTTGGCTTCCTCATAGAGGAAGCAATGTGCAGGTTTCTACTTGCACACTTAAAAACTATAAGGAAGCAATGTGCAAGTTTCTACTTGCTCACTTAAACAAGTTTCTACTTGCACACTTAAAAACTATGAGAAAGCACTGTACAAGTTTCCACTTGCACACTTAAAAACTATGAGGAAGCAATGTACAAGTTTCTACTTGCACATTTAAAAACTTTGAGGAAGCAATGTGCAAGTTTCTACTTGCACACTTTTTTTTATGGATAGAGTATCATTAAAGATAGATCGGTGTTGAATTTGGCAATGATCGGTGAAGGGGTTACCAATTTTTGCCTAAAAAGTGTACAAGTCATACATGTAATCTTATATATAAGGTATCATTAAAGGGAGGTTGTTTTGAATTTGGCGAAGATTAGTGAAAAGGTTACCAATTTCTGCCTAAAAAATGTATAAGGTAGACCGAGGCAAATCGGATTACTAATTAAAACGATAAAATAGCTCGTTTAAAATAAAACACTAACGAAAATTGTCTTAAAACTTATGTTAATCCGATTCGCCTCAATCTACCCTAAGTTATTGGATGGATAAATTTTGAAATATTGGACTATTTCTACTTTTATTATATTCTTCAGTCTTTTTTACCCTTATTTCATATATAATTCTTTAAGATTTGGTTGATCACTTCTTGAGTTAAAGGCATTTAAAATTTTGAAAAATTCAATATAAAGAAAGAACCTTTTTACCGATTATCGCCAAATTCAATACCTTTCTTAAATGATACTTTATCCATCAAATAACTTACACATTTTTTAAGCAGAAATCGTTACACATTTTTAAAGCAGAAATCGGTAAACCTTTCACTTCACAAAATTCAAAACAACCTTTTTTTAATAATACTCTATATAAAATTACATGTACATCTTATACACTTTTTAAGCAGAAATCGGTAATCCCTTTACCGATTATCGCCAAATTCAATACCAACCTTTCTTGAATGATACTCTATCAATAAAAAAAAAACAGCCCGATATCTCAATATTTGCGGAAGTTAGAGCAACCACAAACATCAAATCCGCACATACACACACACACATACGGACATTTTTTTTAATGCGATATTTTGACGTTTTAAAACACTCTGAACATATTAGCATCAAAAACTCAAAAAACAATCTTTTCTTTGGTTTCTTCTACCCCTATTTCATATATAATTCTTTTAAATTTGGTTGACTAGACCCAACTTTATACGCAATCAAAGGTTCATATACAAAATTTACGAAAACAAAGCTTCCTCTATGGAAGCAAAATACTAAGAGTTCTAACAGCACTTTCTATAGTTCTAACAGTTCCTGATAAACATTAAAAAGATTTTACAATCCTTATATTAAAAAATCGAAATTGAAAAAAAGTGTTAACTTTGCGAAACTAACACACGTTTTGGTACTTTAGAGGAGAAGGTGCTTAGATTCGCGAAGTTAGCATTTTTTCAATTTTGATTTTGTAATATGAGAAACACGGAATTCTTTTTAATGTTAACAGGAACTGTACAACTATGAACAGTGCTATTAGAACTTTTAGGTCTCTTTTAGTATTTTTTTTGAAATTTGTAGAATGTCATGCCAACTTTATAAACGCGCGTATTGACGAATATTACTTCTCAAACTACCACTTAAAGCGACGCTCTACAGCGCGTCAAATATTTTTTTGCTGTTTGTAATAGAACCTCAAGAGAAGAACGAAACAGAGAAGATTCTACCCTTTAAACTGTGGATCGATTTTCCGTATCATTCGCCGTACTATGAAGTCACTTACACTATACAGGTAATAGAGCAGGGTACAAAATTTTGAGTTTTATTTAATTATAGGTAATCCACGTCATTAACTAATAATTTTGTTGATATCGACAATTGATGAACATTAATTGAGCGTTAATTAAAATTTCCTCAACGCTTTACATTTTTAATAGTTTATATATGTTATAGTTTGGAAAAGATATATTTATTAAATAAATAAATATTGCATTGGATAAGTTTTTTAAGCTTTGGCATTTAACTTTTCAAGTACTTTCTTTTTATTGTGCAGAAACTGTAATCTTCAAAATAAAAGGATGAATTTAATTATTTATCTTATAATTTTTTTATTTATTTAAAATATTTACATTTTCTTTACTTTCTCAATTCTAATTGAGCATCAGAAAAAATTTAGTTCTATTAGAATAAATTATTTAGTTATAGCAAAGTAAAATTTTTTAAAAATTTGCATTAACTTTTTTAATTCTCTATATAAAAGTTTCGCATTATATTACGGTTACTTTTGCAGTCGCTTTCGACAATACATTCGGGTATCTGCACTTTCTGCTTTGACAATTTTGTGAGCACGTTCAACATCCATGCGGCCGCGCAGCTAAAAATCTTGGCTCATAAAGTGGAAGTCGTCGTCGAGGATTGCATCAAGGATACGATGGATCAGAAAAGTCCGTTGGAAACGGATGCTACGGTTCTGACGTCCAAGAAATTGCAGGACTGTGTGCAGCAGCACATCACGCTCATATGTTACGTGCGTAACATGCGACGCGTGTTCTCTATTATATTACTCGGACAGTTGCTGCTTTCCAGCGTAGTCATCTGCTTCGGTGGATTTCAGTTTCTCGTGAGCTTTCGAATTTTACCGCCTCCTCCTTATTTCACTCGCCAGTTAATTCCACTGTATTTTCACTACAGCGAGAAATTCAATTAGATTTGATAGGTTTAATTCTCCATTTAAATTGAATTTAATCTTTTACAACTCTTATATTTATTTATTTACAACGTTTATAATTTATAAGCATAAAAATCAATCATAATATGTATCTAAGAAAAGTTTCTGGAGTGTTCGTAATAGTTACATATTTATTATAAATAAAAGTGGAAAAATAAAATTTTTTCTTTTTAATAATAATTACTCTGCCGTAAAGGGATCGATATGTCACCATTTAAAATTCTTTGTAACGCACATTTGTTCGCAGGCGACAGATGTGGCTATCAGAAAGTGTATTTTTGCCTTCCATTTCGTGGGCGGCCTTATCCAGCTGCTTATTTATACGTGGACGTGTAATGATATAATTGTGCAAAGTACGGCCATCTCCGATGCCGCTTACAACTCCAAGTGGTATCTTTTACCCGACAACGGTCCAGGAAGGGCAGTGAGGAAAGGGTTAATTATGATAATGATGAGAGCACGTCGACCGTGCATATTAACCGCCGGGCAATTCGCGGTTATGTCCTTGGACACTTTCATGGGAGTAAGTGCGACGCGCCGCATGACGCGGTCCTTTAAAAACTTCCCCCAAAGAAATTCATTTACTGCAAGCTGTAAAAAGCACCGCTATCGGAGCCAGTTTTTTTTTTTTGCGGCAACAATGCTATAGTCACGAGTCGCACTTTATTCTTTTGCCCGGTTGTAAAATATGTCGATAAGGACACGCCTCGCACTTCCGGCACTTTCCTTATCTAAAGTTTTTAGATTATCCTTTACGTCAATATCCGGGTACCCATATGATATTTTAAATTAAAAAGTTTTTTTAGTTTTTAGCCACCAAGGTCCATAAGATCACCGAACACTTTCAGATTTTCATTCTTTCGGTAATTTTATGTGGATTAACGTATTTATATTTAAATTTCAAACATTTAAACGCGAAGATTTTAAACACATATACGCTTATTCGATAGCCGGAGTATCTGGGTATCCATAATGAGAAAAGTTGTGTCAAAACTGTGGATTATAAAAAATGTTTGTGGATTATAAACAATATATAGCAAAAGAAAATTTTCGATCTCAAATTATTTCTTCATCTCTTTGGCTAAAAAAATTATCTTTGGACAACTCATTTTACCTTATTTGATTTTATGCACATATATGTATTTAACACGAATCACGGTCCTGATTGTTATTGCTAAAGTTCGTTCTAATTGTATTATTATTGTATTATTACAGGATATCTGGTAATTATCATGCCATCTCTCGTGGATAGTTAGTACCAGTTAAACTGAATAGAAAAGTCTTTTGCCGTTTTGCAAGTTTTTCAATAATTAATGAGAAATTAATTTAAAAAGATTCGCGAATGAGCATGTGTCCGCGCAATTCAATAATAGACAGTCCTGCGTTACGCATTATTTGTTGTTGCTATAGACGCATGCTCTTTCCAATGTCTTGCCGCGCGTGTAGTAACTGCAATAGTTGTGTGATGCTAAGCTATTTCTTCTCTGAAATGCACGGACGCACGCTGATTTGCGGATCTTTATTAATTAATTTTTCATTAATTATCGGAGGATTATCATAAAAAATTTGCAAAACAGTAAAAGACTTTTCCATTCAGTTTAACTCGCTTTACCTGCCCACGAGAGATGGCACGGTAATTATCAGATACCTTGTGTATTATGGAATTATTTTAAATGTATAATATATTTAATTGTTTTCTATTCCATATGTATGTATATATTTGCAAATTGATTAAAAGTCAATTGATTGATTAAAAATAAATTCGCAAATATATGGAATAGAAAACAAGTTAATTAAATATATTATCATATAAAATAATTCCAGGTAAAGCAGGTAAAGCGAGTTAAACTGAATAGAAAAGTCTTTTACTTTTGCAAATTTTTCAATAATTAATGAAAAATTAATCAATTATTTTAATCAGTTGTTTTCTTTTTTGTGACAATCTAATATTATTTATACTTGTAACAGATATTAAGTACAGCGATATCGTACTTTACGTTATTAACACAAATGAGTGAAGAGAATATATAGTTATAAAGTATATGCAGCAGTTCTAAAGAAGAGATTCCTAATATTGAAGTCGGACAAATTCAGGTATATACGGTATACCAATAATTCAGAAAGACCTTTTGCATCGATGGAATATCTCTTCTGTCGGTAAGTATCCAATCATATTAAAGTCAGATTATTATAAGAAAGTTAAAATTGACATTTTAAGGATTAAATAAATATATGTCAATATTATGTTAAAATATATTGAGGAAAATATGTTTATAATTAAATAAAATAGCGAAACATTGTAAATAGAAATGGGTTTTACATATTGATGATTACGATTTTGTAATCTTCAGTAGATCATTATCCGACATATGATACAAGTGAAATGACATATACGTTAAATGTAAATGTAGAATTCGCGTAAAAATCGCATTGCCATCAGTCGGCATGCTCCGTCATTTTAAGTTTTCAACAGATGAGAATAATAAGAAATTGCGAGTATTACATGTAGCATAATTTAAAAATAATCAAATAAATAATTTCGTATGTTTTTCAAATTAATATGACACTAAGACTTATTTTTATTATAGTAATAATTTATTTATTTTTCATCTTATGCTGTGCTTACAGGTATTACTTTCTCATTTGCTTATATATTCTTACTTTTGTGTCTATAGAGTATATGCAGAAAATACATAAATCTAATAAAATATATCATAAAACCGTCTAAAAGATATCTAAAGAAACAACGTATAATTATTTTAAATATGAGTTTTGATAAAAACTTTATATAATAGACAATATTTTTTCTACATATACACACACACACACACAATTATATACTTATTTAATTGAGATTTAATTGCTGGCATCATACACAAATGTTTTATCTATTTAATATGTTCCAGCTTGAAAATTGAAACAATTTAATGTATTTAGATATATTATTCATTTTCTTCTTCTCCTTCTTCTTCTCCTCCTTCTTCTCCTCCTTCTCCTCCTTCTCCTCCTTCCCCTTCTCTTTCTGCTTCTTCTGTGTTGCCTTGCGAACCTTGAATAAATTGCTTGAACATCTCGAGAGGTCCACCATTAGCTTTCTCGTATCCAGGTGCAGATGTTTGTACTCTCTCTAACCAGTCGGAAACGTTTTGGTATTCTCCTAAATCGAATCCAAAAGCCTAACGTAACACATAATAAACCGATTAAGTTTGCAATAATATCTAGATATCAATTGGAAATTGGCAACAAAGCAATCAAATCCAGATCAAATTACTAACATAGAAAGAAAAATAATCTCTTGAAAATATTTATGAAGAGGAATGTTACACCAAAGAATAAACTTGTAACAGTTTATTGTTTTATCTTATTCTAAAAATAACTGATTATTCATATTGCATAACACCATCGAAATTACCTCTGCTGTGGTTACGGAGGCAACCAAAGCAAGATCGGCGATCGTTAAATTATCTCCAGTCACGTAATCTTGACCGTCAAGAAAAACATTCATAATTTGGAACGACTCTGTTAGTTTTTCAAATTGCGCTGGATCATACGTATCGGCCTCCTTTTTGAGCACGGCTAGCTACAACAAAATGTGCAATAATCGGTCACACTCGGCCGCAACACGGTATATTTAGAAACAATGAAATATGTACGTACGTAATAACCGTATACACTCGCATAAAGACTGCCAAGATCGAAGTACAATCGTTGATTAATTAAAGCACGTGCCTCTGGATTTCGCGGATATAATGTGTCATCCTGGCCATACTGATCGGCCAAATAAGCCATGATAGCTCGACTAAAATATGTCATTTTTTAATAAATATCGCAGAAGTATTGAACTACATGTCACGGCTATTAAAAGATGCATCTACAGACCTTTCCGATAGCTTGAGATCGTCGTCGACCATGAAAGGAATTGTCTTTTGCGGATTTAACTGGAAAATAGAATTGTGCTCTTTCTAATATTAAGAAACATATTGCTTTTTCAATATTTTACTTCACACGCAAACCACGTGAAATTTGTCTAAAGTAAGAAACAAAAGTATTTCATCTCATAATACATTAATTTTTCATACCTGCTCATATTCCGGTGTCAAGTGCTCACCAGCCGCTGTGTTCAACACTATCAACTCCATTTCGAGCCCAATTGCCTCTGCCACGAGCATGACAGCTCGGCAAGGTGGACTCGGAGGCAAGTAATACAGTTGCACGGGCATACTTGGATTTAAACAGCAAAATTTGCTACTTATTGATGTATTATGTTATTCACGTAATTTATAATGCGTTCACAAGTATTATCTCTTTGTCGATTTTAAAATAATAAGTAAAGTATTCGTTTCGCGAAAACAAATGTACATGCAGTTCTAGGTTTGCACAAGAACTGAACAGTCTTGGGCTGACTGCTCATCAAATCGATATGCCGACGTGTATTTAAATGCGACTGCCATAGCATCGGCCTTTATTAGAGTTTCATTAGAGACATACACAAATAGATAATCGGATAGATAGATAGTTTTATATTTATCTTTTTTAAGGAATATAAGTGTTTTAAACAGCTAAAATACAGTTTAAGCAAGATAAAAAAGATAAGAATTATATATACATATAATTTAAAAAATATCAAAAATAACTCGAAACATAACGTGATATTAATGGACATAATAGTCATTATCTTCTTGCACATTACACTGGAGTATTATAAACTACAGTTTTTACATAGTCTATAATACTCGTCTTGTCTAATATCTATCGTATTTCTGCGATTACCGACCATACATGACAAATGTAAGTACAGGCTATTATACTGTAATTATTGCTATCGTTAAACGCTTTTTAAAGAGTTTAGAATTAAATAAACATCAAATATCGATTATCGACTATCGATTATCCTGCAACAATTAATACGCGAGGGTTCCTCAAGTGGTCAATATCGTATATGGCGCGGTCTGAACTTCTACGTTTTTGGAAATGTTATTTATTAAAGCACGACAATTAGTAGGAAATTACGCGCGTAATAAAACCGAACGAGCTTATTTGAAAGACTCGTTAACATCGAATCTTTGAACCAAAGATTATTTTTATGAAAGGCACGATGTGGGAATAAAAATAGAATAGAAAAGTTATTAGTTTTATTTTGATAAATTTCTAAAACAACTCGCGTTTGAAGAATTACATGATACTATTTATTTCAGGAATTATTGTAGCATTTCAATTGTCGCTTCAGAAATATTAGTTGGAAAATTTTCTCTTATTAATAGATATTATTTACAGAAAAATTAATAGTATTTAAAATAGCGATATTTAAATATCATACATAGTCGTTATGAAATCTTCAGAGAAATAATAAAACAGTATGCACGTTCACCGCTTCTGATTCACAGCGCTCATTTCGTTAGCTTTAAATTGCTTTCATTTAAAAACTACTACTGTTCGGATGGAATTTTACCACAGGGAAAAATTGTTGTTTCTGGTACAAAGAATTGCATTGTGTATTCCATTGTGCGAATTTTAGGACATCTTGCATGTGTAAAATGTATTTAAAAAAACACACACACATTATACATATATACATAAATTATCATAGAGTAAGTGAAAAAGAATTTTTATTAGAATAATTATATTAATTATTAATTAATTTTACGTAGCTTTTGAAATGCTTTGCATATATATGACATAACTTTGCGACGGTCGATAAGATGAAATTTACATGTTAACAAGATTTCAAGTGGAAAGAGGAAGATTTTGGTCTGGCTTCGTGAAAACTTTTTGTTCACGACAAAGCTATGCTGCAAGCTAGGTCAAGATTCTCCAAAGGCAGAGCGTTCATGGAAACTATGCTAAAAGTTTTCCCGTTGTTAAGTGACCAGCAGAGGTGAGAATTTCCAACTTTACGTCCGTGAATTTGCGGGGAATATATATCCCGTAATATTTTAATAATAACTTTCATCAAATGTTATAACGAGTGAAGTGATGACTGACGAGTATTAATTAATCTTATACTTGGAAATGTATCATATAAAATACAAGTTTTGTGCTACCTACGATTGAATATTATTTACAATTAAAATGAGTTTTTATGCACATAGTTATTGTCTGTTGTATTAATATTATGCGAGTTTTAGAAATCCGTAATGATAATAATGCTAAATTTATTGTCATTTTTAATTCTATCATATATTTTCTCTTTATAGTTGTCTATAAAGATAATAATATTAATATTAAAATATAACATTTTAATGTTTTTCAGAATTCAGATTTTCAATTCTATTCTCTTTAATTTTCTTTTTTTCAAGTACATCAGACCTATGTTAAAACTATATTATTTATTGTATATTTTTAAATTAACGCTCTCTTAATTTGTTTAGTTGTAATTTATTTGTGCAAAATCAAAATTCATGACGTATAAAAATACTGCAAGACAAATTAATGTAAAAATATTATAGCACCAATGTATTATATAACTATTAAATCATCACAAAATCACTTCTTTTTTCTAATGTTGTCGACGAAAGCTTTGAAGGCTTTTATACCTTCGCCTTCGATTTCATTGTATTTAGGAGCTTCGGCTTGGATCTTGGCAAACCATCTCAGAATGTTGCTATATTTACTCAAGTCGTGGTCCATAAGCTGTAAGAAGAGAAATGTTAACGTTTAAATTGTTAATTCAATGTTATTTTTATTATATTATTTTATAAAACTATATTTTCGACAAAACTATAGATTTTCGATTTTATATGTTTTTGATTTTATTCATTTTATAATCAATATACTACATTATATAGCAAAGTTTTACAAAAGTTTTAAAAAGCAAAAAAATTTATTTAAAATTGACAATAATGCAAATAATAATAATACTAATATTTGATTTTTTAAAAAGAAATAGCGCTTTTTTATGTCTTATAGAAATACTTATTTTTTTACATTAATGATTTATTAATTTTATAAATGTTTTAATGTGAAACGGTGATATATGTTTAACGTGAAACCAATTTCTTACCTTAAAATTAGCAATGGTGACGACCAAAGCAAGATCAGCGAGAGTGAGAGTTTTTCCTGCTGCATAATTTTCCCCTTCTAGGAATTTATCCAAGAAGGCCAAGGCATTGTTGACCTTGTCGTATTTTGCTTGCTCCGGAGTGACGCCAGAAAATACCAATGTATACTGTAATTAACGTTCATACACGTACGGCCATTATCTTTATCAATCACTACGTACTAAGCACATTATGAAGTATTATACGATTCAAGGATAACTTACGTAATAATCGGCGAACGATTGGTACAGAGTTGCCAAATCAAAGTATAATCTCTGATCAACCACAGCTCGTTTCTTTGGGTCTTTCGGGTAGAGAGAATCGTTCTTGCCATATTGATTAGCCAGGTAACTCATAATTGCGCGGCTGCAAATCGACGCAAGCGCGTAAATAATTAATATCATAATAATAAATAACTGGCACTAATTTTACCAAAGAATTTTGTAAAAGACATATACAGAGATATCCGATAGACATATACAGAAATCTGAAATCAGTTTTGCACAAGTACAGAGTCTAATAGCAAATAAATTAAACTTAAAAAAGAAATATAACAAAGTTGATAATTATAGAGAAAAATATATTTATTTTATACGCGTAAATCGGACTTGCAATATTTGTTAAATGTTAAGATAAAAAGATTAAAAAATACTTACCTTTCCCACAAATATAGGCCATTATCATCCAGTGTAGGTATTGTATGTTGTGGGTTCATCTATATTTAAAAAATATACAAATTAACAATTATTTTAAATTATTTGATAATATTTGAAATTTAGAATATACTTTTATTCGATAGAAGTTAATTATAAGAACTTGGAAAAGAATTAAAGATAAGAGAACAATAAAAGCATAAGATTTGTTCATGCTTTTTTAATATTAAAAGATACGATTTTTAAGGAAAACGCTTTGTTTGAAGAATTTTTAGTTTTAATTATAAATTACTGTATATGTTCCCGGAATTATATGTTATCGGCATTGTTATTGCAAAGTAAATTTATGTACAACAAAATCAGTGTCAGGAGAAAAACAAATTGTTGTACGTAAACAGAATGTTTAAAGCTTTATATAAAACATTTTGTTATTTACGTAAAATATGTTTTTACACCTTTACATTTTCAATAATAAGAATATTAAAACCGGTAATAAATAAATAGTCAATAAATATGTTTGCGCAACATAAACATCGTTATCTATTCTGAAAAAGTATCTATTTAAGTAATTTGCAATTAAAATTATCCGAAAATTCTTAAAAAATATTAATTAAAAAAAATATCATAATTTTAAATAGATCATTTTTAGAAACAAAAGTTCTAAATACTGTGTTTGCTCTCGTGTTTTTGATTTAAGAATAATTTAAGAATTTTGTACTAAAAAAAGAAATTTGTTGAAAAACGCAAAATGTGTTTCATCCAACTAAAATATTTAGTCTGATACGTTCAACTAAACATTAGTTAGTTTAACTAAACATTAGTTATAAATTAACTAATTCTTGATTTAAAAATTTTGATGGTTGACATGAATAAACTGTCCTTTTTTTAGTGCAACTTAATAATTGTTGAATCAATCATTGAATCAACAACTATACAAATTTAGTCTGTACAATCAATTTTTTTCTCAATGTCGCATTTATATGTCCCTAAATATAACACTTTATTTTGCAGAAAATTTCATTACAAGTTACCTTAAGAAATTCAGGTTTTAAATGTTCGCCAGCCATAATGTCAGTATACTTCAGGTTTACATCCACTCCTACGGCCGTCGCCGCCAAGCGCACGGCCCGACATGGCGCACTTCCGGGAACTTGGTAAAGATCGATGGGCATCTTGAAATCTGCTAAAACGCGCGACGCGCTATTAATGAAGCGGCCAGTGTGATCGATCGCACGTCGGGCATTCGGGACTATTCGAGCGGCGAAAATAGTAAAACTATTTTCGATGAAAAGCGAGATCTTTTGGTGTTTAAAAAGAGCAACTGATTATCCGCGCGCGAAAAAAAAGAAACAGAAGGAAACGAAAAAAAGTAACTAATGTATCAGGCGAAAGAATCTGGCGATATTATCTCAGATGATTCTAGTTCAAGGCACATAAATTTGCATTATCAATTAGTCAAAGGCAAACTTGTCAATGATAGACCGCAAGTTATAATGAACAGGCGCGGCGCGCCGTGGCTTTACACAACTGTGCGCCGCACCGGGCAGACGTGGAAAATGATTCCGCAAGTTTTCCACGTTCGTAAATTATAACGTAACGAGGAACGATTAGAGCACTCGCCGAATTCCTTCGTCGCAGAGTCGACCTCGCGCACTATATGAATCACAAATATTCGCAATAGTTGAGGCAGTTTTATCATTTTAGCAGTTTTGGCGAATTATTTGCGGGGGCCAAGCGGGGAGGAATGGGAAGTCACAACGGGTCGAACCTGCGGATCGTATTCTCTGGAGACGCGTAGCGAGAGATTATAGCGGACTGTCTAACCAACTTGCTTGTTCGGGCTATTTATAAAGCGCGCGTAACACGGCACAGCCTCTGCATCGTACGCACGCAAGAGTGAGATCGATGCGCGTCCGGGGGTTCTCAATATTTACTAGCCGTCGCGTCGCGTCGGGAGGCGTTGCTACCTTCTGCTTCGGTCGCGACTTTCTCGATCGTGTTCCAAATGTTCCATTTACATAATAGCGATAAGTGATAAAAATTGCCTCGAGCAACAAACGAGCGATCGATATGCATTATTAAGAGATCGGGCGTTTGATGGCGAGTATAATGATACTTTCTTTCTCGTCGTATCTTCATGTCTGAAGAGTCGTGACATTATGGTCATGTACAGTGGCGAACCACCGTCTTCCAACAATGGCGGTCTTCCGCTTCTCGGAGATTCTTTTGTAGTGGTTGGCCTGTGATATCTTTTATTTGATCCAGCCAGCGCGATGGAGAACGGCCTCTTGGTCTCTTCCCCTCAACTTTCCCCTGTACAATCAGTTTTTCGAGATTGTCCTGGTTTCTACGTGTGATGTGACCAAAGTATTGGAGAACTCTTCTGCGGCAGATAGTGGACAGTCGATCGGTGATGTTCAGCTCCTTGAGAATTGACACGTTCGTTCTTCTTGCCGTCCAGGGGATGCCCAGCATCCGCCTCCAGCACCACATTTCAAACGCATCTATGCGGCGTCTGTCCGTTGCCTTGATGGTCCATGTCTCCACTCCATATGAGAATATAGAGAACACTAGGGATCTCACTAGAGCTATCTTTGTGTTCATTGTTATTTGTTTGTCTTCCCATATTCTCCTGAGGTTCGCCATGGCTGTTCGCGACATTGCTATCCGTCTTCTTATCTCTACTTCGCTTCCTCCTATGTTGGAGATTAAGGATCCCAAGTAGATGAACTCCTTGACTGTTTCCATGTCTGGGCGTACATTGTTTCGTTGTGTCGTGTTGCCCCTGTCAATCACCATGAGTTTGGTCTTCTCCAGGTTGATATGTAGACCTACTTCATTGCTTTCCTTGGTAACTAATTCCAGCATTTTGGTTAGTTCCTCTTCGTTTTTCGCTATTAAGGTGGTGTCATCAGCGTATCGGAGATTATTCAAGTTTTTGCCGTTGATTATTATTCCCCCGTTGTATCCTTCCAGGGCGCGTCTCATTATATATTCGCCGTAGACGTTGAATAACCTGGGTGACAATATGCAGCCCTGCCGCACTCCTTTATGTGTTTTGAAGGGTTTCGATTTTTTGTTCTCCAGCTTAATGACAGCCGCACTCTCCTTGTACAAATTGCTTATCAGGGTCACTAAATGATCCGGGACTCCCATCTCTCTTAGCACTTTCCATAGGTCTTTCCATCTTACACAGTCGAACGCTTTCTTGTAGTCTATGAAGCACAGGAACATAGGCGTATTAAATTCGCGTGCTTTTTCTATCAGTTGGCGGATGTTAAATATTTGATCTCTGGTTCCTCTGCCTTTAACGAATCCGGCTTGTTCAGGAGGAATTTGGTGAGACAGATATTGCTGCAATCTCCGGTCGATTATTCTGAGTAGTACCTTGCTGGCATGGGATATCAGAGATATTGTGCGATAGTTTTGGCACTTACGTGTGGACCCCTTTTTATGGATGGGTATTACCGCAGATTTGGCCCAGTCCTTAGGCCACTGGCCCGATTGCCAGACTTTATTGCAAATGTCATGAATTATCCTGAAGCCCTCGTCTCCTAGCAGTCTTATCTTTTCGGCGGATACTTCGTCCAAGCCGGGTGCTTTATTTGGTTTAAGATGCATTATGGCCTCTCCAACTTCGCTTTTCAGTATCGGTGGTTCCCGTATATAATGATACTTTACTTCGCGCGAATCGGCCTCGCTTGACCACCCAATTGCTCCCGCTTACAACATTATCGTTGCGCTTATCTTATTTTGCAACAATTTCTGTAATTCAGTCAACAAAATTTACATAAATTCATTATTCAATGCTTCGGTATCAAAATGCGAATAATTACAATCGCAATATATATATCCGTTTGCAAAATAATGCACTGCTGATAAGTCTTCATTTGCGAAAGTTCTGATAAGCAAGCTGAAATATTCGTGAACTTGATCAGGCTGCGCTTTAATTTGCATTGTTGAATGTTAAAGGATAAAATTTAAATCAATACCTTGAGTTAGATAACATTTTGTTATTTTTAACTACCATGTGCGTCAAAATTTATTATTTTAAAACAAAATAGTATGATTTTAACTCCATTGATTTAGTTAAATTAACATTGTTTTAGTTAAATTAACTACGTATTGAGTAGGAGCAGTGGCGACCTATAGGAATGGTTAAAAATTATTCAAATTGAGTATAATTTGACCTTATAAATTCAACAGTGTGCGATTCTATTTATCAGCGTTTTTGATGTATTAGTTTTTTATTGGCTGACCGATAAAACACTAATTAGTTCTAGCGTGCCGATAATTCGTCGCTGACGAAAAACTTGCCAATCACGCTCTTCTTTACACATCATGAGGAAACTCTAAAGTTTCAGCATTGCCGCTGTTAGGCGAATGATTCAGCAAGATTTGTATTGACAGCGGAAAAAATGACGTTGATCTCGTCCACGCCTACTACTCGGTAATAACACTAACGGATGACACATCTTATTTTTTGCGAATAATTATTTTATTATAAATAACATGGTTTTTAATCATGAGCGATTTTTCTTAAATCTTTTAACATTTAATTTTTGCTTATTAATCCATATGTTTATTTAAAACATTCGGAAAATAAAAATAATTGTTCTCTTTCTAGACAATTTTCCATATTGCAGTTAAAGCCTGCAATAAGTTTACGAAACAACAACATCGGAACACAATGCTGCGGACACATATTTATTTCCTCTCTTCCAAGAGTTACATATAAGTTTCACAGTCGTCTATTTGTACAGGATCTCGTCTTTTGGAGAAGCCGACAGTAGACAACCACTTGCTAGCAAGTGAAAGCATTGTGGATCGGTCCAAGCGTCTGTGTGACCTTGAGCCTCAAGGTTTCTCCTTCCTCCGATGGCCTGCATTCTATACATTGCGTTGCGCGTAGCATCGTGCGAATGAGAATGAAATAAGTATCCGACGATCGCCGTTATAGTGCGCACTAACACTTTTTCTATTTAACTCTTTTCAATCGATAATTGTCAGTCATAACATCAACTTAGCTCTTTTTAATCTTTAATAAAGTTTTTTTTTTATTTTTCTAAAAAATTATAAACATAACTCGTTTTATTTAGAATGTGTAAAATGCAACAACATTAAAATTTGTATAATCTTTGTATCACAATAATTTTACTGAAAGCAGACGCTACGAAGGCGAAATTAATCGTAAAAAGGAAAATCGTGTAGTTTTAAGAACCAAGTATGATCTTCTTGAAAAATAAGTGATACAAGATATCGGTTTTTCTAAGTTACAACACAGACAAAATCTCCCCTCTTCTCTCCCTCTCTCAAATTTGTTATTTAATCTTGAACAAACTTTACATTTTTCCCAAATGATATTTATTTAAGGGTTGGGTACTATACTTTGGGTAAGATACTTTGGTGTTTTAAAAAGATGGGCCCTTTTAATCTGAATATTTGCTAAAGAAGTCCGGTAAATATAATCCACAACTGAATAAAACTCCAGGATGCTTTGTATATTTTTAAACGAGAATGAAGTATCCGAGAATGAAACGATTTATATGCGTATATGTATGTGTGTATACGCGCACGTGTGCGTGTGCACGGCAAATTAACTTTATTTTTCCGATTATATAATTTTAGCATTTGTGCATACTGCGCACTAACACTTTTTTCCGTTTAACTGTTTTCAATCAATAATCGTCAGTTAATTATGTATGTGTGTATACGCGCACGTGTGCGTGTGCACGGCAAATTAACTTTATTTTTCCAATTATATAATTTTAGCATTTGTGCATACTGCGCACTAACACTTTTTTCCGTTTAACTGTTTTCAATCAATAATCGTCAGTTAAACATCAAAGCTTTAACTCTTTTCAATCTTTAACGAAGTTTCTCTAAAGGACGATAAACCACTTGTTTTATTTAAACTATATAAAATGCAACAACATTAAAATTTATATAATCTTTGCATTACAATAATTCTCTGTAATTTCTATATAAAAAATTGAAGATAATAATAGTTAGCAGAATAATGTAATTTTAAAGGATATATTAATATTATACATGATATAATGCTGTAACATTTGTAATTACCATCTTTGAAAGTTAATTATACAGGTGCAATTCCGTATAAGTTACTTATAAAATGAAGTGTTTCAATTTTGATGCCGACTAAGTATAGTCGCAAAAGCGACAAACAAATAATGTAACGCGATCGATCGCTACGTGAACGCTATGGCACACTTTTTTTCTAGAGCAAAGTTAACGTCATGTTCCCACGCAAACGTGTAGCATGATGTTAAGATCGAAATAAGTACAAATTCCGAATCGGTATACTGCGAATCCAAAAGTCAGGTGGTCACTCGTCTTGATCGAAACCGGACGGGCGGTTTTAATCGCTCGCGGTTGACCGACCAGCAACTTATCCGAAAGAACGCGAGAAGCATTATCGCATAAGTAAGTAGCTCTATCGAATTATTAGCCAGTTGCGGTTCGACCGGCGTTTAAACTTTTAACGCAATTATACTTTAAAATTTCCCACAAAGCAAATTAATTTGCCACAAAACTAACTAACATAAAGCGATTAAGTTAATAACGTCGATGGATTATCACATAAACGATTAGATCGGATTCATTCGTTAAAAGTTTTTTTCCACATTGCGGCATTAAAATTAGATCTCGCTATATGACTTTACCAGAAATAGTTTTCTATATGTACAATGATGAGAAAATTTAAAATTTACGCGTCAAAAATATTGTTTTACTAAAAAAAAGCGTTTGCATTTTTTGCAGATGATTAATTTATCGTTTGAAAAAATACAGTTATAAATGAATAGAATTTCTAGAAAGCTTATTTTTCTTCTATCACTTTTTTCCTCTTTTCTTATAAAAAAGAGTCCTGTTACTAGAATCACCTTGTATAGATCGCTTTCCACCAGTTAAGCACCAATTAAAGTTAAGTGGGCTTCAACTGGTCTTGTAACAGAAAATATGTGTGTATGTGTGTTCTTAAGTATGTCGCTGCAAATCAAGTCGAAAAACATTGTTTTTGAAAATTTATTTTTTATAATTAACTATTAATTAATATGTAATTAAAAAACATAATTTTATGCCTAACGTACGCTTAACGAAAAATATAATGTTGTGTATATAAAATTTGAAATTATATAATAATTATCAGTTTAATTAGAAAAAATTATATGTCATATATTAAATATTATATTTATATAAAACAATATTTTTGTGCTCTTATATAATAATCTATAGATTAATCTGATTTTTATATATTATTTTTTTACAGATCTTATAAATATCTGGAGAGTTATCAGTAATTATAAGAAAAGGTAAAATCTCCTCGACACGTCCGATAGCATGAGCCGACAAATACGGCAACAGTTTCTTGCCGCCTTACGACTGACTGGATTCTATGGCTGTAAAATGGATTTCTGCCTCGTCATCGTCATACACTGGTTGCTCACGCCGTCGGTTGTTGCGTAATTGCTTGCAATAATGTAGCAGGGGAAACCAATACATGTACGTACTCAATATCAGAGTAGCAATGTCAGCGGAGATAAACGATTAAATGCACGCATGTAACATCAATCTATGTGTAAAGAGGAGGGATATCTGTGAGGCGAGGAAGGGTATCCAGGGTCGCCGAGGAAATCAAATAAAATAAAGCGTACTCTTTTCAGGCTGCCGGACTCCAATAATATTTATCGTCTCTTCCTGTGTTTTATCGACTCTGAGGATATGTGTGAATAAATGTAGTTACATGACAAATGTCACGATAAGATACTAAAATTTGTTCACGATAAGATGTTAAAATTTTTGATAACAGCGCACAATAACGATCGCTTTAGGCTTTCGTTTAGATGATCGTTATCTATCTCGCTACCCTAACACGCGTTTGAAAAGAGTAATAAGTTTCGTGTATCTTAAAACTTTTATACTTCGCATGACTAGATGTGACGCTGTAATTAAGAAAATGAAGTGTAATGATGACAAGGCGAAGTATAGCAGTGCCGTTGACTTTATGTAATTCGCGACTCAACGTTGCCATTATATTCTTTCAACATTTGCTGGATGAATATTGATCTTGTTAGCTTTTCATCGCGAACACCATCTACAAGCGTATAAACTGTAAAACTTAACGAGAGTTGATGTGTCGAGGAAGATAAAAGACATAAGTTATTTTTATCACTAAATTAATCATAAATTAATTTCTACAGATTTTTACCAGACTTAATTTTAAATATATTTCAATACATTTATTTAAATCTTTTGCTCTGTACAGTGAAAAGAATTGATATCGCAAAGATATAACGTCTAGCTCACAAAGGATCTACTAGATAAATATGTAATAACAACAACGCTTTGAAAGTACTTATATTACGTGGTTTATTATAACAGAGCTGTCGAAACGTTGGGAAACGCGGTGGTAAAAAGTGAATTTTAAATTCTATAAGGTACATAATAATGAGATTCCATGTCTAATCTCGATCTCAGGTAAACGAGTTACTATCGATCCTCCGCTTTAGGCGTGCACAAATATCCATATCCACGTTAACTAGATTCTTGCAGTTTCGCGTGGTACTTCACGGTAAACGCTTTAACACCTATAGCGTGCACCTCCTCAAACCCGAATCTCTCCAGGTTTTCCTTGCAACGATCGTAATATGCGGCAACGTTATCGTAACGGCTGATATCGAAGTCAAAACACTGCAATCGAGAAATCGGCCTCGGTGTATTTGCGTATGATTACCCCGACATAAAGTCATCCACCGTAAAACACGGACTTACCAGTATCGTACAGATAGTTGTGCTGATAGTGAAATCGGCGATAGTCAGGTTATCACCGGCCGCGAATTCCCTGCCATCGAGAAAAGCGTTGAGCACCTCGAACGATTTCTCCACTCGAGCTAGATCCGCTTCGTTAACTGGATATGCTATACCTCGGATTATTGGCATAATCTAAACGATGACGATTTTATCTGTCGTATCTCGTATCAAATAATAAAAAGAAAAAGAGTTTTGTGCCAATATAATTCCGAGTGTCCCAGAAAAACACAGAGGATAGTTTTTTTAATCGCAATAGAATTTTTTGATCACACGGAAAAGATGAATTAATGCAACTAAATGGAAACTGACAAGGAAAAATCAATTTTATTAAAGATAGTCGTTAGACATTGCAGTTTCCATCATAATTTGTAAATAATAAATTTAAAAAATTTCAAAACGAGCATCAATACGTACGTAACATTTGACAAGATTGAAATAGAGACTGCCAGCATCGAAATACATCATTTGATCGACTACTGCCCTTTCTTTCGGATCTTTCGGATAAAGCGAGTCATTTCTTGCGTATTTGCTGACTAAATAAGCCATAATAGGACGACTGCAATAACACAAATTCCGGCTTAATGCTAACAATGAGTGATTATAAGACTAGAATATGAATCCCTTACGTACCTTTCACACAAAATAAAACCGTTGTCGTCGATGGTCGGTATTGTATGTTGCGGATTAATCTGAAATAAAATAATATTAAAATAGCTTCGAAAGCTTAAAAGAGGATTTTCTGTACTCAACGCCTGTTTACAAAATCCCGATTGTACAGATTGAACTGTATTTATATACGTTAAGAGTTACTAAACCTATGCGAAAACGAGAGCAATGTAAACTGGAAAACCTGTAAAAATTCCGGCGTCAAATGGTCCCCCCTGGAGACATCTACGATCTTGAAGTTAAAATGAATGCCTAGTGCTTTTGCGAGTAGCATAATGGTGCGACAGGGTGGGCTTGGCGGTACGTAATAACAATCAATCGGCATCTCGCTGCTTCCTCGCTGCTTTTCTGCTTGTTTTCGTTATTTTTTCGCGTCTTTTCCACCTCGCGTTTCTCTGTCTCCGTTCCAGATTTTTATACAGCAACTTCAACTAAAGGAAAACTTTTCAAATTTGTATATACCTTAAATCTATGTGCACCGTCGGCGTCGCTGCGCACGATTTTCCATCGTGCCTAGTTTTGAAACAGGACGAAATATTTTTATAGGCAACTTTTCTGATCATTTCTGCACGAGACACGCGTACGCGTAATTTGTGATACAAGTGAATGTAAGTTATTAAGGATGAAAACATTATACGTAAGGAAGAGATAAGTCAATTAGGTAGAGAGAAGTGCCATCTTCGGTTGGACTAAATCTTGATCTAACAATAACATTTTTACGTTAATTTTGTACACTTTTTCCAACTTAGCAAACTGCGCGCCGATTCTTTTGTCGGTCTTGAAATGTAGTTTTCCCTCGGAAGAGATAAGTCCATAGTCAAGCGAAAATGAGATTGTTAAAGTGTTGAAATAATTATGAAGCGCCGAGTGTAAAATAAGATGTCGACAGTTCAACAAGGTGCGAATTAAAATATCTGTCATAAAAGAGTGAGTTTGTTATAAACGTTCTTCACTAATTTGGGCGAGAATTTGGGGCATTAAATTAAGCGTTAATAGCGCAACGGAGTATTTGAGGTACGCAAATAACGTGAATAGTTACGTCTCGCGAGAGCGCAGCAATCGCTCCGTTCCAATTACCGTTAATGCAGTAATTCCGCTAATTAATGCGACGTTTAAATGGCTTTCAAATGTGACCCTTACCTGTGATCCCGCTCAAACTCGACCAATTGATACGAATCGATGATACTTGCGACCGTTATAGGCATCAGCTTAATTAATTGGCTTATCGTTCATTGGGGCGACGTACATACCGGAAATATGTCACTCATCGTCTCTTTTGATGGTAATAGTTCGTCGTAAGAAGCTACGTGTGCAAAAGTGAAGAAAGTGCGCGCGCATAAACGATTCGCAAAGTTACCATAGCAATAGCGTACCGCCAAACAAAACTGCGGAACTTCAACGTTGACATTATCCGTTACGATCGAAAGGTTCCCGGTAAGGTCGATCGATCGGTTAATAAAAACAGGAAAGACGTCCAGTAAATGGAACTTGCTGTACTGACATATACATATAACATATAACATATGTAAATGATGCAGCAGAAAACATGTCGAAAGATATATTCTTTTATTCGAATTTTATTCTTATACTCGATATTTTATTCAAAAGTAGAGCGATTGGCTCAATATTTTGTTTCGAAAGGAGTTAAAATTTCATGCATTGTATATATACAGTATAGAGGAAGTTCAGGTAGTACGGAATAGTCGGGTAGTGGAAGCTTTTTAAAAAGAGTAAAAAAATGGTACCAAGTACACGCGACCCTCGTTGTATTAGACATTGTTCAAAAGATTTGATATCAAAAACTGGCGTCAACTTATTGTAGTTGTCAATCAAATCTGATGTTTCAATATTTTATACTTTTACATACTAGTGAATAAATCCTTTCATCACATGTGAAATATATATAAAAGTTTTGATATAAAATCCTGATGCCAACTAGAGTCTGTAAAATTTAAATTACTGTGCTTTAATTTAAAAGCTATTATATCGTCAAATAAAACCTTACAAAAGTTTTATAATATGAAAACCTGACAGCAATTGATAGATTTTATATGATTTATTTTTTTAATTATCAAGCTTTAATATAGTTAAAAAAACTATTATATGTAAAAGAACTTGGCGCTGTTGAATTTCAAAATATTTTCAGTCAATAAAAAGTGGACAAGTACTTTAGTCACATAAAGGAATAAATTATAAATTATAAATTATAAATATTATTACTAGTATTTAATTATACATATATATATATAAACTCTGTTAGATTCTGTTTTCACAAATAAATTATTATAAAAATAATAAAGCGCATCACTAATAACAACGAAATGATTTGTTATTATATCACAATTTAAACATATCGCATATACTTTAGAATATTTTAAGATATACTTTTTAATAGCGCCAAGTTTTTTTAAGTAAAAATGTAAAATGTTGAAACATTAGATTTAATTGACAACTTATAAATTGGCGTCAATTTTTTATATCAAATCTTTTGTACGAATGTTTAATACAACGAGGGATGCGTGTACTTGGTGCCATTTTCTACCTTTGTTCGAAAGGTAATTTTGATTATAGATATATTTTTACACGGGCAATCGGTGATCAACTGCTATTGAAGATTGTAGGTACTCGGGCACAGAGTCGTTACGTTGATCGGCAATTATGTCGGGCGTTACGTTGACCGTTAGGCGGGTCCTTAATTCTCCGGCACGAAAAGTGGTGATTTCGGTGCAACGTGGCCGGCGGTTTTACGACGCGCCGTATTAACGACGTATTCCCGCAATTCTCACGGTTTTGTTTGCGCGGCGCCATTCGTCTCAATAAATTTCTTTCGTTGTCGGGATGCCGGGTCACACACACATCGACCCCTTTTTTGACAATAAATTCCCGTTACGCAAGTGCGACGCGCCCCATGCAGCGCGATATAATATATTAATTAGCTTCGGAGATTCAAGCTCTCTCGGGATGAATGGGAAGATCAGAACGCTGTCGCCGCGCGTGTGCTGATTCAATAACGCGCATACGCAGACGCTGCTAATTGTCACGGTTTAGTTCCGGCAGCAATTTGCGGCAGACACGACGCTCTATTGACCGACACGAAAGAAACCGAGTTGATTCGATCCGGAATTACATGAACGCGCGGTCAACTGTATTCCCAGCAACCGGACGTAACCAGCCGACGGTACCAGTCTAGGGTGACTTCCGCAGTCGATAGGGTGGTCGATGGAACCTGGACAAATCAATATATCGAAAGAATCTTTCGTTTAACGACGCGCAAAAAGTCGCAAGTCGCGTCTTCGCAACGTCGCAGATCGGATCTCTTTTAAATTTAAAGTAATAAGAAATTAATTAGCAACGAAACGAGTTCCAACGGGATTCGATGCGTGCGGTATCGATGAATCGCCAGACGACAGAAAATGCTTGGAAAATACGCACATATTATATACATAAGTATATGTTACACGAGACTTCTAAGAGACTCCCAATTCTTACAGTCGTCTTCTCTGGCCATGGCTCCATATGTCTCTTGCATTTTTTATGTGCGCGCGGGCGAGATTTCCCGCAGAATTTCACTTTCATCGAATTCGCGCGACACTCGAGAATATTACGTGTCCGCGGTCGACCAAGTCTGCCGACTGTTGATAACGTCGCGGAACAGCCGCGACGTTGGCGAAGTTGGTTCTCCGTTCGCTTGGCTGTTATCGCAGCGAGCGTCGGGCGTGTCTGTGGTGCGATTATCGATTAGCCCCGGCAAATCCACTGAGATGGAAAATGAAATAGCCGCGCGCGCCCCGTGCTCAGCTCATCGACGGGGCGTCAGGGAAATGCGTGATCTATCAACCCTATCGGCGTTACGCTCGCGCTTCAGGCTCGTCGGGCACTCGACCGGCCAGCGCGACGGACGCCCGGTAATATGTTTTAATAATGGGGGCATAATGCGCGTAAAATGCATCGCGCGTCGATGCGTTGATGCGTTATACATTCGTATACCGGGAATCGTTCGGTATCCGATTGTATGTTTTATTGGGATTATCAACTTATACACGCGGACAAAGAGAGAGCGCGCGATCTCAATTTCGTGCGCTCGTTTCGCGTCCTGTCAATATGCACCAGAGGGGGAGAGGGGCCCCCCGCGCGCATCCGGGGAAATCCGATATACACTTTTGTTTACCCCACGCCTGAAATATTAAATGAGCGCCGGAGAAACGCGCGATAATTATCGCTGCGCGACACTAAAGCGCTTGTAACATTGATGCATCGGCCTGGTCGGGCGGGCGCGCGCGTGTATGTTTATCTGAATTATCCCTCATGAACGAATAATGGGAACTTGGCGCGGCTCTCGCTGTCAATATTATCCGCGCTCATAAATATCAAAATTCGAGTTCATTGAAGATGATCGAGCAATTAGGCCAAAAATTATTGCTGCCGATAGATTAACAAGCGTTTCGACGTCGATACGTCGATATTAAGTATATATTAATCGACCGTACGCCGTTCGACAAAGGCCCGGGGGATGAAATTCCCCGTTCATCGCGCGTCGTTTCAACGCGCGCGCGCGTTCACTAGCGATTTAATTTGCTCTCGACAAAGTTTACAAACGACGAATAATTATGATGCTGCCTCGGGAACAACGTGAGGCGCGCCGCGCGCCGCGCACCGCGCCTCGTCGGGAAAGTTTGATTTCAGCAAAGAAATACAATTCCTTTGCGCGCGCGCCATCTTTCTTCCTTCCAGACGTGCCGGACGTGGCCTCTTGGTCAACGAAGTCAAAGACATCGTGCGTCAAAAGTAGCAAAAGGACGTTTGGGCGTCCGTTCGTTCAACAAGAGGGACAGCATCCCCCGATGCTCGATGGCGACGCGGTAGGTAAAAGATCAAAGCGTCAAGACTGCGAAGACGTGTGCTGGGCAGCGCGTCTCACGACGGGAACGTCGCTTTATGCCTTTTCAACCGGTTTCGCCGTTGTCACTCGAGAAGTAGCAAAGATGTTACCAGTTCCAACGAGTTCCAAGGAGTTTACGAACTGCCCCCAGTGTTAGTTCCCCGTTCGCTTTCTCGCTACGTCGTCAGGGGAATCGGTTGTTACGGAATGCGATTTCCCCATGCCGGAATCATGGCCGAGACGAGTGTTACGTTAAACCGAAAATCTCAGGAATAATTTTCCCTTCCATTTAATCGCCAATTAATGCTGGCACGGCATATTCATATTCGATTTATACGACTGCATATATATATTTTTAATCCTTGTGGTTGAATGCGGACCATGTGGTCTAATATAATTCTTTCTTTTTTCGCTATTTTCCAATGTAAAACAGAAATACTCTTATCAAGTCACGTAGTGTCTCTCTATTACACTTGCTAGAAATAAATTCTATACTTGTTATATGAGAGGCGTTCATTATATTTTAATTTTAGCTTCTTCATCAATGCGATATTCTCGCATTTTATACAGAGGCAAAGAGAGAAGGGAGAGCGGAAAAGAGAGAGAGAGAGAGAGAGAGAGAGAGAGAGAGAGAGAGAGAGAGAGAGAGAGAGAGAGAGGAGAGAGAGAGAGAGAGAGAGAGAGAGAGAGAGAGAGAGAGAGAGAGAGAGAGAGAGAGAGAGAGAAGGAGAAAGTATACTGTGTACAAATCAATGCTCATAATTGAAGAACTACCCTTCGACATGAAAATGCAAACGTCATAGTTAGCCGATGGGACATTACTTTAAGAAACTTGAGCTCTTGGAAATAATTTTCGACCGGATGGGAAACGAGAACTTCACGGACTCGCGAAAGTTATTTCATACTACTTTGATGCAGCGTGCTCTGCACGGCGAGGCTCCTGGCTTGGCTATACAAAGACACTCGAGTTTCGAAGTTGGTGGATTACAACCAACTTCTCCCGCAATATGTAACTTATAGAATTTACAGGTACTTCGGCGAAAACCGTCGAGAGCCATTAACCGTTCTCGACATGTTTCCGAGATCGGCGAAACATACTTACTACATAAGCCTAATCTAGACTAGTGTCAAGTCTTTATCTACGTTGCTCACGCTGACGATTCATTTGCTCGCCAGATATACATTGGCCAACTGTGATAACTGCTGTCTGCAGTCACTGTAGAATTTTCTTTAACATATTATATCCTTGATTTTACTGGGTTTTAACTTGATCGTTAAAAAAGATAAGATACATGTACTACGTAAACATGAAGGGCGATCTTTGATAATATTGTATATAATTTTCCGTTGAGACTCTCAGCACATACCTATAATTTTCACCTATATTTTAAAGTTTCAAAAAAGCATGCTTATATTTTCCTCAAAGATTGTATTAGAAGACAGTTGTATCTTTATCAAAGTCTTTTATACCATTACATCTTTATCACAATTGTAATTCATTTTTAGAAAAAATTTGCGGAAGTCCCAAAAGTTAGACTTTAGGTTAAATCGGCGCTTGCCCGATGTTTATTCATTTTCTCGATAGTTCCGGAGCTAAGTAAGCTCCGCAGTAACATACGTACGGCGGAAATCGGTCATCCTTCAAGATACGTGTGCGCACACGGATATTAACACAACGCGAGCAACGGCGCGGCGCGGCGTCGAGTCCATTGGTGCTAACTCTTCGTAACGACGCGTGTAGTGGAAACGCATGTAAGCAAATGGACAAGTACAAAATACACGGCGGGAGCACAAACGAGCTGCCTCGCGTTTCGCTGGGAGCTACGCGCCGGGTTGCACACGGTGCATGCACTGATCTAAAAGCCGAATAAGCGCCCGCCGGCTAATGAGAAACAGCTAATCATACGCCGCACCGTGTATCATGTTTTATTACGTTTACGCGTACAATATATGCCTGTCTACCCCGATGCCTTGGGAAATACTAAACGTGTATCAAAAACGGTCTTGCGCCTTCCTATTAAACACATCGCCTCGTGCGTCCCGTAAATCACCGTCCGATATTTCGCGCGTTAACTCGTCCCGCTCCCGCGTCCAGGAATATATTTTATCCCGCGGTTGCGGAGAGTGCTTTACGGTAGCCCGCTGTTATTTCCACTCGTCGTCATATCGCACACGTTTGTTCTGGCGAAGGAACTCCGCCGAACTACGCCCGGAGTTGCGTGCGGAAAACGCGAACGAAGGAAATTTGCATAATATTAATACGACGTTATATATAAAAGTGCGCGCGTACGATGCCCTTTTTCGCTCGCGCGCATTGTAATTAGCATACTTTCGCCACCACCCTCTTTAGCACGACTCTTCCGCCGACAAGCGGTGACATTATCGCGCTCGTCGTCGACGCTTATCTCCGTCCGGTTATTTCGGACTTTTGTCGCTATCGTTACAATCGTTACAAAATGCCGGCGTGAGTCATGCAATATGTAATTCCCGGACTATTTCGGGAGGACCGACTGTTGAAAAGCGACTGATTACAGGCGGAATATTCACGATTCTACAGCTGTGTACATTTCCGTCGCGCGCGCACACGTGCAATGTGTACATGTACACACGTTGTATATTTCACGAGAATTTGTACACGGCCGCCGCCGACGCCGTTTGGGGTTTCCTCTAATCAAACAACTGATACAATGTCGCCGGAGAGAGAGAGAGAGAGAGAGAGAGAGAGAGAGAGAGAGAGAGAGAGAGAGAGAGAGAGAGAGAGAGAGAGAGAGAGAGAGCGAGAGAGAGAGAGAAACTGAAAGATCCTTGCTAACATCCTCGCTGCCACCGCATTCGAATATTCCTCGTACTTGCATCGTAAAGTCGGGATATCCCCGGACGCATCGATACTCGCGCGAAACGCAATTTCTGTCACGCGCCTCGCCGTTTGGTCGCGGCACGGCAGAGAAAACGCGTGCTCACACAATCCGCCGGAGTAAATTCAGCTGATCCAAGTTCAATCCTCTCCTCAATTCTCTCTTTCTCTCTCTTGGAGTTCTTTTCTCGCATGAGCAACACGCGGAAGGAGCAGATGTGCCCGCGCGCGCCTTCAGCAGATCCAAAAGGAAAGAGGCCAAAGTGAGAGAGAACGAGGGGGATCAAACTTTGCGCCTGCTCCCTCTCTCCTTTCTCTCTCTCTCCCCCCTCTCTCACTCTCTCTCTCTCTCTGTTCTTCTTCTTTTTGTTTCTCCTCTTTCCCTCCTCGGAGAGCGGCAGAGACTCGCCTTATCTATAACCATTCGGCACAGTATCCTACTTTACTCTTCCGCGTACGTACTCTTCCCCCGTTTTGACAGCGAGGCGCGCAAGAAGCGAATCTCCGCCACGCCGGCTGGCGAAATCCCCCGCGTTTCGTCATAGTCACCCAATTTCGCGCGGCGTGCGCGAACGCGAACGCGAGCGGAATGAAATATGCTCGACTAACCCGCGCTTTACGTGCGTTATCCGCGCGGGTGTTACTCGGATATTTACGATATTTCGAGATTGCGGAGTATCGGCTTTTTGAGGAGAATACCTCGTAACGCGCCGGTCTTACTTTGCGAAAGAAAATCTCGGGGAAAAACTGCACCGATAGATTCTTTCGGAGAAATTATCGGGCAACCGGTACGCTTTTGGAGAAAATCGTATTTCACCTGTGATATTTACAACCTACTCGCGTATTCAATGAATAAAAATACCGCGATACCTTCGTGTTAGATTTTAAACTTCCGTGAAATATTTCATTGATACGGTATTTCGATGTTGAAACATTAATATTTCGACTCGCGGATAATGAATGTATTACGCGGATGTTATACGTTACTCGATTACCTCGACGTATTGATTCGTTTCTGCGAGACAATACCGATTTATTTATGAGTAGAAGTATCGGCGTTTCTATTGAATGTAAAGCGTCTGCAGGTATACGCGTTACTTCCGTCTTCGCAGACACGAAAGCCGAAAGCGAGTATTGCCGGGCTACCCCCTTCGCCGCTTACTAAATTAGCGCCGCGCTGTCTCCCCCAACCCCCGAGCTCTGCGCGATGCGACCTGTTCCTTATCTGTAACCACCATGCCACCACCACGGACCGGTATCCACTATATCATCCGACTGGCACCCTCCACGGACTTTGTGCCTATCTTCTCCTCCCCCCCCCCCGTTTCCTCGCTCACGCATACCAGCGTGCACACATTGCACACAAGCTGTGCACCGTGGATTTGGTTACCATGAGCCGATGAGCGCCGGTTAGGCGGGTCTGTTCGGAACATATGCTTTGGTATTAATTTCCCTATAGTCTGCTGATATGCTCGTTTTGAGCACAGTACAAGCGTATTCAGCGTCGCGGGCAACCAAGCGAATGCGCACCTATTAACCTTTCTCCTCGCTACAAGCGCGCTTGCAGCGATAATCCATAAAGTTTTCTAAAGGCATCAGGTATATCCTTTCGACTGTAGATTCTCCAGTCAATTGTAAAGACAATTTCTCGTTAGCGAAAATATTGAGAGAAATCGTTATTCGTCACATTTCCAACATTATATATCTTCTATAACTAAAGTTTAAAATAAAATTTGATTAATATACATAAAGAGAAGTTGTTATTTATTTTCATTTTCATTATTTAATACATCAAAAGTTTAATACGTGTTTTAAAGTTATTAGAATCGTTATTAAGGTTACATTAATGTAGTAATCATATTTTGATGAACACATCAGCAGATTTAATATACGTTTAATATTTTATGTGCAAACAAGAGCAAAATAGACTGTAATACGGAAAATGTTACATGAAGAATGCTATAAAGTATAAAGGATAACTATAAAGACAGTTTTCATGGCAAAATGCAATCATTAATAAGGTCCTTATAAAAGTTTACAACCATCGTTAAATTTCAACGTCGATTCTAAAGTATAAAAGGTAATACTTCTTCTTCAAACAATCAGAATACGTTATTACGAACGAGCGGAAGTTCCTTGTGTTGTTATACAAGTACCTACTTACGGGCTTATACATATACTTATAGAATATATCGGAAAGCGGGAAAACATAAAATGTATATTTTCCCCTAGTTACAAATTCCTTATAGAAGGTTTAACGTTTGAAGGTTTAATCAATGATTTGGTTGGAAATCATCTACTTTGTTTGCATCCACCTTTTAGCTTTCAATGATGAGTATTATAGCTGAAAATATATAAGAAATATAATAATTCACAGTATATTTACAAAATATAACGGTTCTTGGAATATGTATAGCTTTCGGAGTGCGTAAAAAATCAAATTTTTACGATTAGTATTTCTTACGTTATTTTGTACCATAAACTCTTTTAGCTTTCAACGATGAGTAATATATGGGAAATAGAATAATTCACGATATATGATTTAGAAAATATTACGGTTCTTGGAATTAATATATAGCTTTTTTCAAAGTACGAAAAAAAATCAGATCTTTATGATAAATTTTTCTTACGTTATTGTGTACCATGCATTCTCTTTCAACCAAAGATTATCTATTCTTAAATTTTCTTAAAAATTTTTGTAAATAGTAAAAATAATAAAATACAATGCATTATAAATGTGCAGCTGCGTGCGAGAGTAAGATCGGGGGGAAAAACCATTTCATATCCCGTTTAAAGAAAATTGTGCGCAACGTTGCTATTTTTATGAAGACGCGAGAGTTGACGTATGCATTGATGTAAAGCCAAAGAAATGTCATTGTAGAAAACGCAGAAAATTGAACGAACAAGATAAGAACAGGATGAAAGAACGACACGCAGGGGACAGGCGTACGTCTACACGTATATCGGGTACATCAAGGCTGAAAGCAGCGGGCATGACAGTTAATAGAAACATTCTAAGCGACAATAACATTCGTCACGTGGGACGACCGCGGATCGACATTAGCGGCCGCTGGAGTGCCAAAGAAATAGCACATCCGTCGAACAGGTGAGAGCGTGAATAAACAGAAACCAGAACGGGAGACGGGGAATAACGTGGGAAGAACGTGAAGAGAGAGCTCTCTCCGGCTGGAGGAAACCGGGGATCGAAAGGAGCGCACTTGATTTCTGGTTAATAAAACGTTATGCCAGACATGAAGTGATACGGCGATGTATCGCGAGTTATAGCACAATCGAGGCAGGGCGAGGAGGAGGCGATGGTAGAGAAAGCCACTACGAGGCTACGTGTTGCGGTAGCAGAGAGACTCGGTCCGGAGCTGTAGACGGGGCAGGGACCTCGGGGGTGTGCGCGGAGAGAGAGAGAGAGAGAGAGAGAGAGAGAGAGAGAGAGAGAGAGAAAAAGAGACACCAGAGCTTCCCTCACACGTACGCGATACGTACGCGGCTGGTGTACGCGTAAAGAGCGTGTTGTCTCACGGTCACGCGTGTGCGAGGTACGTAATGGGTTGAAGAGAGCTGAGAGGGCGCAGTCGCGAAGCTGGAGCCACCCTCGCGACCCCCGGCAGGCAGCGTCGGCGTCGGCGTCGGCGTCGGCGTCGGCGGCATCGGCGGCGTCAACCCCACCGGAATACCGTCCCGAGGAGGCAGCGAGTTCGACTCGTGCCGGGTTGCGAACCGCACACGGTTCGTCGATCGTTCACCTCGCGCAAGTGAGGGGGTGTTTTCGCTGAAAGACACACAGCTTCGTGACGCGACGCGACGCGGCGTGGGAACGCGGCAATTTTCTCGTCGCTGTCTCCTACTTTCCTCTTTTTCTCCAGCTGTCGACGGAGGCATTAACGCGCTGCAAACCGCATTGCCAAAAAAAGTATCGAGATGAATAAAGTATCGGGTGCTGAGGAATAGATATACGATTTGTCTCGTCGCGAGTGCGGATAGAACCTCGCGGTGCCATCGGCGGCGGAAGAGGCGAGCACGGGTGAGTTAGGGGGTCGTTCGCCGGCGGCGGCGGAGAATGATCCGAGTGGGGAAGGAACGTTGAAGACTCTATCTTTGGGAGAACCGATATATAAGTCGCGCGCCGCGCCGGTTGGAATCGCTCTGTGATTTATAAGCTGCAATCGTAAATCCGTTCGCAATCGGGTTGGAGAAGAAAGGAAAAAGGTGTGTGTAGGTGTACCGTGGGTGTACGTGTGTTCTCCGGTATGACCAGTCACGAGTGAGGCTCTCTCCCGGTATCCCCGACATCCATTCTCGCGGAATCACACGAACACGTAAGTGCTGATTGCCTTTCGGCCCGCGGTCGTACGACGTGGGCTTTATCACTTCGCGTAAACGCGGTCGGTTCGAGAGGCGTAAAGGCGGAATGAGAGTTCTGTCGTTCGCGTCCACGTAAGAGTCTGTGTATAATTTCTCCAAATTGGAGACTCCGTCCGCGTTTGCCGACGGAAAGGGACAGGTAATTTTATCAGCTGCAAACGTTATCTCGGCACCTTAATGCTTTCCCTTCGGGGAAAAGTCTCGAAGCATTCCGAAAGATATTGACGTACCTGCAACAATAATTCTTTCACTATCGAGATGGATACTAGTAGATTGAAAGATGGAAATCGAGTATCAGCAGATTGTTGAAAAATGATATTCTGATGAGAGAAAACATTTGAAATTGCTAGTGTCAGTAAAAGTATTACTTATTAATTATCTTAAACGTGCTATTTAAGTCACTAAACTACATATTTCAAGACGCTAAAGCATGCAGCAAATTGTACGTTTGGAAGTACGATATTTCGAAGTTACGACATTTTTGTTGTCATAAGAATATTACGTTTGACGTTTAGTTGATATTTCAAGTCCATTCTTCCATCACATTTTGGGCAGTTTGGCATCGATTGTAATTATTTCAACCGAGTTTTGAACTGCTCACCGCAAAACCATGTTTATAATAAAAGAACAACGATAATGTGTGGCTATTTGGCATTCAGTATTTGTTATAAACGTCTACTCTTTCGAGCTTATTTATATCTGTCTTCTTTTTCTCTTCTTTTCTCTTTTTATGAATTCTTTATCCATATAAAGAGATTTGGCAAAATTTGACTCGTACTAGCAAAGGATCGTCTGTCTTCTCTTTTCTCGTGAGCGTGGCTTTTAGCAGTTTGTATTGGATTACAGAATTTAAGAATTACTTTAATCCAAAGGCCGAAATTTATACTTTAATGAAATCGCAATGGTCCTCCTTTTTCTCTCTTTAATAATGAGCCATAAAGCAAGCATCTTGACCTTTTGTTTCTTCTTTCTCGGCACTCAACGGTTTCGAACGTATGCATTTTTCATTGCCTGGGATACAGAAAAAATAATGAACTTGTGAGCGATTTTATCGATTTCCAGAAAAATAGCAAAGAAATTTCTCGACATCCATTCTGCTTTCACCAAAATATAAATTCATTTAAATTGATCTTCCGATTTCGAATGTCGCGAGGATGTTAGAACTGCCATCCGTTATAATTAAGTTCAAGCTTCTCCGCTCCTAATTCACTGCTTTCCTTAAACGCTGCATCCAATTTACACTAGGTACTGCTCAGTGAAATCAGAATTCCGTGGAAGAACTTACTTTAGAATCTTTAGAATCTTATCTTTCACAAATGAATTATGAGTATCTTTCAACTTGTATGCGCTTATTTATTGAAACGACCGATAAGATGCTTGAAAATATAATAAATTAACGCATATATATATGAATATTAAAAATATATTTTTATGTAATGTATTTTTATATAAAATTACATATCGATTTTGTAGTAATGTTTATTGAACAGAAACATAATTGAATCCATAAGGCATTGAAGATACTTTGACTCGTGTTTTCTTTCTTCAGCTGTAGAGTGACATTTCGTAATCGTCGCCCGTCTTTCGAATGTGATTTTCCGAAAGCTGAGAACACACGGAAGTTGATTGAGTCGTCTAATTGGCAACCAGGCGCGGCTTTGATCTGGAAATTGCAATTTCTGTTGTCTCGGGGCGCGGTTGAATTGTTCCCGGTGCCTGTGTCTGTTTGCGCGGCGCGTTATCGCTAAACGAAACAATCGGTCCTCCCGGTTCGGTTGCCCTCGCGAAGAAGAACTTAAACTTTACTTTAAAACGTCCTAACGGAAGATAAATTATTACGAATCCGCGTTAAACCCACGTGGCGGCAGCCGGGGATGCACAAGGAATACATTAATGCGAAATGCATCGCGCGCTCTTGCGGCTGCTCCGCCGCTCGCGAATGCAAAACTAACATCTGCGTTATCCCCGAGAAACGCAAAATCGCTTAAGCGCGTCTTAAGCGGGGGAGGCGAAACTTTCGCTATATCCGTCTGACAGTTATCCGATACATTACACGGCGGGATACCCGATATATTATGCGCGGCTGGGTACATATAACGTGCGAGTACACGCCGCTCCGCGCCGAGCGGATAATTTTATTCTAGCACGCGAATTCTCTTCGGCGCGGCACGCGCGAATATTACGCTTTTTCTTCGGACGAGCTATATATATAGATCGTGCGAATCCCACGGTGCCACGGAATCGGCGAGCGATTCGGCGTAATGATATTACGCGCCATAAATTTTACCCTCTAAAGAGGAAAGGGAAAGGGGACGTGGGGGGGGGGGGGAGGGTTGAACACAGAGATGCGGTTGAACTCTTGAACATCGACCGATGTGCCAGGCGTGTGTGTTGGCCTCGCTTTCATCTCGTTGCGAGCTCTAATGTGCGGCACGTTGCGGCTGCATCTGCGTCTGCCAGGTCTCCGCAGATGCACGCCCCGCCGAATTCGCGAATACCGGCCTCGCTCGTGGCTTTGTACAATTAATCGACGTTTCCGTCAACGGCATCTTTCCTCCACAGTCGAACAGTGCTCAGCCTGACGGTATACGGTGACGTCTTTCCCGCGGTTTCGTCACGACGCTGACTCGCGACAACTCGCTCGTCGAATTAGATGAAGTGATCATCCGCGTGAGGATTATGTAGGATAGAGGAATAGGAATTGTACCGCAAGCAGTAGTTGAAAGTCCTATAAACTTAGCACATTCGCCGCTCCACCAGCGAGACACTTTTCGCGAGAAATGCAAGCGAGAACGAAAAGTTTGAAACGCGCCTTGCTTAGCTGGCGTTTATAAGCGAGCGATAATCGAACCGTATATTCGCCTTTATTACATTTCTATTTTATTTTGCTTCGTTGTTTTGTCATTTTATTACGCTTTTATATAATTTCAAGGAAACTCTTGGAAATACCAGCATGAAAATTACGCGTTTTGGTCGACCCTCGCTACGAGTGGAGTTGGATTATTAAATGTTATATTTTTCAAGTTTTTGCATTATAGTGCGAAACTCGTAAAAAATAGTTTTTGCAACGCTCGTACGGCGTGCAAGCTCAACGATGCGGCCGTCGTATACACGTCACCGAACAAGTTTCTCAAAAGAAAAATTCCGCGGCGAAACATAAAAGGTCGACTCGGTTGAATTCGGAATAACATCGCACTAATAAGATTCTGTATTATATTATAGTAATTTTATATTATTTTGTATTATAGTATAGTAATTATCTATCGATATCTTAATTATCAGAAAACATTGTACCGAACAGAAATAAATTGCTGTGATGCCATTGTTTCGATAGCTCGAAATATATTGAAGCACGTTAACTTACTGCTTTAGTTATCGCAAACAATATTTTGCAATAATTTAAAGCTTCTGTTTTCTTCACTGCAGAACCGTGTTGAATTATGATGTCAGATGAGAAATTACGTAAACTTTTTCCTCGCACTATTCGAGATAAGTGAGTTCTTCTCGCACGCTATCACGGTTACAGTATAGTATTGGTAAAATATACCACTCTTTCCAATTTGTGGATTAATAGATAGCTACATTTTGTTGCGAGGTTTATTTTTGTTGGAAATGTAGGATGCACGCAGATTAAATTATACGTTCGTTTACTAACACAAAATAGAAAGAGGTGTTTTTAGAATCTCTTATTAATTTATATTATATTGAATATATATGATGACAAGAAGATTAATTTATTTCAATTTATAATGTAAGGAAGGACACGATTCCTTTTGATGTTATAATTCAATACAGCTGTAGAAAACGCGTAATTTAAGCGGTGACAGATATATACATACATACAGGTTTCTCCCGCTGTCCAAAAGCGTTCCTATGAAATCTTTCATAAGCCGAAATGGTATAAAGTAAAGAAAGCAATTACCATGGGAAAAATTTTTTTCGTAAAAGTGAAAATTCTTTTTGGATTTCTTTCGGTTGGCGAAAATAGGCACTAATGTAGGACATGTAGAACTTTCGTAAAAGCGAAGTGACGTAAAGCAAACTTTCGAAAAGCGAGGGATACCTCTACATACATATATGTATATAGGGTAAACTCGGGTAAGATGGCTATATAGAGGAAAGATGGCCAACCCATGTTTATTCGATACTAGATGATGAATTAGATTGATAGAACATGGGCCATCTTTCTTCTATGGCCATCTTATTCGAGTTTCCCCTATTGTATTACGTATAATATATAAATATAATAGGTTGGGGAAAAAGTAATCCATTATTTTTTCGTTTATTTCAAGGCTAAAATAATGGATTACTTTTTCCCCAACCTAATATATACATATATACACATACATATGCATATATATGCATACATATATATATATATATTTGTTATATATAATGTATACATGTATATGTATTTATAAAGAATATTGCTACAAATATGTAGATTCAAAAAGAGAACAGAGCAGCTCGAGTTAACCCGCACTCGCTTTTCGAGGAAGGGTCAACGATACTATAGTTTTTCACAAGCATCGCTTTTGCCATCATCGAGGGACTCATGTGGTGGCAGGTTGACGTGCCTGCAGGTTCTGTGTGGAAACTGCACGCCATATAAATGGATTAAAAGAATTTGACGAGAGATTCCATTCTATAAAACTGATATTCAAACGCACAAAAGAAATAGAAATTATTTTAAAAAAGTTTGAGTTTTATTTTACTTTTTTTTATTCTCAACAAACTGATGCTAGTTTATATTTTTCATAAACGATTAGAGGTAAATTCCAATTTCTGCGAAATTAAAAACATAGGCTATGATTAAGCGCCCATTGTGGAACCTCTGTGGAATAAATTTAACTGCAACGTATTTTAATCCTTATGAAGATTAGACTATATAATCTCGTTAGAGAAATTAAAGCATTAATCAAAAAAGGAAAAACATTTCAAATTAGTTAAACTGACTTGAAATTAAAAATTCTTATTATCTTCTAAATCTAAATTTACTCTTACAGGCATTATTATGTGTTAAAATTACAGTCAGTTTAGAATTCTGTGCTGCAATACCATCGTATCGTGACTTTAGTAAGTCTTTTGCGAACGATACTTATCACTGAACGTATATAGCGTTTCTCTCGGTAATCCGTTTGCGCTTGTCAGAGCAACAGACGTCGATTTTGTTTCTAAAGAGACATTTAGAGATTATTTCATCTCGCGCAGCAAAGTAGCGTTGAGAGTTAAAGAACATTTTTCGAATTATTATATTATTCTACATTACACCGGCCACCTGCTACAACGTAGAGTCTCAACGTGGAAACTCGATTCTTGTGATTAATTTGAGTTTCATATTAACGACGGATACACGACACTCTCAATCTCGTTAATATTTGATGCAGAAATGGCGACAAAATGTGAAAGAAAGAGAGAGATAGGGAGATAGAGAGAGGGGGAGGGGGGGAGAGGAGAGAATGCGATGAGAAAGCTGCTCATGATGATAGATGGAATGCGACGTAAATCTTATTTGCCTCTATCTACGTCTATACCGTAGCACCCTCCCTGCCAATATTGTCCGTTTTCGTATGCAACTTTTAACAGCCGAGATGTGTCGCTGTCATGCAAGCTTTCGTTTTCCCCGCTATTGCACTCTCTCATGTATACCAATGCAACGTGCCGCGCAAATCCGCGAAGAAGCGACGCATACGGATTTATAAGTGATAAGCGTAACTCCTCGGAGTACCTCGAAAATATCGAAATAGTCGAATGCGCATTCAGTCGAGTCGTTTCTCGCGCGCGGCACGATATTTCGCTACGCTAAGGGGAAGCCGTCAAATGTCGTCGTCTTTTTATAAAAGCTCAATACGATGTAGGACGCGTCGGAATCTTTGACGTTAATGCCGGATAATAAAGTTTTTTTTTTCTCCTTACTTACACTCTTCGTTAGAGACTTCGCGGAAAATCTTGCATTTTTAATTCTTTGTAACGATCGCGGCAAGTAGCGCCGCGACATTTTAGTTAATGAAAAATCGACCGCAACTTGATTAAAGACTCTGCGATTTAAATTAAGGTCAACGGATCTGAAACTCCCTATGTAGAATATTGATGGGACAGAATTTGATGGATAACTGGTTGAGGAATATTGATAGATAGCACACTTTCTTCGTAAAATTAAAATATTATTGTTATCGCAAGTGTTTATAAACACCACGAGGATATATTATAAACATATATTTTTATAAAAAATTGATAGAAAAGTAAGATCACATTTAATATATGTTTTACTATCTGTAAATAGAAAATGTTGAGATTTCGCAAATTTAATTTGGATAATTTCTAATTATTTTTTAAATTAATAATTCATATTTCAATAATATTGTCTACATAAATTCGAAATATATTATAAAAATTGATTATTTAAATTCGACAGAATCTCTTCTTTTTTCCCAAAAACTAAGACAATGTTGATTTATTAAGAGGATTATTATTAAGAGGATTCGTTTCCTTCTCCACTGTACCTACGTTTGACTTTGACAGCCGATCCATCCATCGGCGTCAAGAACATAACAATCGATTGATTATTTATTGCGGAGTAAGACTGCACTCCCGTTTCGATATCGAAAGAAATAGGAGATTGTGGCTCTTGCTTTTTGTCTCCGAACTCCGAGCTGTTTTTGCGGCGATCTCGAGCTGGTCAAGGGACTGGCCCGGCGATATCGCGCCGGCGAGCTCGCGAGGGATAACGTCGCCAGTCGCACGGAAAGCGTTAAGAGCTATCATCTCGGGAGACTCGTTTCGCGCGTCGTAAATCACGGCGAAAAGTCTCGTCGACTCTTTGACGCGTTTTATAACGCCTTAAAAGTGACCATTAATTATCGCGAGGCGCACACGGTCGAATGCGTTCCGCGCAAGCATCTATACGTGTATACGCGTATCTCTGCATGTGTGTGTGTGTGTGTGTGTGTGTGTGTGTGTGCGTGCGCGCGCGCGCGCGCGGGTGCAACTGTGTGTACCTGTGTCGGATTCACATAAATCTCAAGCATACAGCTGTCGCTATGCCGGCCACGTTCGCGGAATAAATTCGCCGAGGGAAAGAATCGCGCGGCGCGGTAGCCGCGTACTACGTGTTCGTGTTCGGAAGTGACGCTGGGCCGTTCGATCAAGGGCACCCCCTCGACGAAAGCTTCCCCCCCCCCCCGCCCTGAGTCCCCAGCCTTCCTAGCTTATTACGACATAATATCGTTGCCGATAATAATAATCGATCTCTAATTGAATTTGCATTCCGAGCTTGTCTTTCTATCCCGTCCCGGACGTTTGCACTTTATGAATTTCGTCCGCCACCGTAAATAATTCAACGCGAATTTCTCTCCCCCCGGTTAAACCGATTACCAATATAATAACGGCGGACGTATAAAAAGAGAGAGAACGCGTCGCGCCGCGGTGTGTAATAACGATCGTCGATGGAACGCATCAAAGAGAAAATTCACGCAGGTGGATCGCAGAACAAATGCACGATTCGTTCCGTACTGGCGCGCCCGCGTCGGCCGCAAAAGTATTAATGGCACACGGGCCACGGCATTTCTGCGCCATGAATATGCATCGCTGGGCTATATATCGAACAATAGTGCATTACGACCCGAGAAGGCACTGGCAAAGTGAGTCCCTGATAGACGGCGGAAGCGGGGCCGGGGAGGGGGGGGGGCGGGATAAGAGAAAGAAGGTGAGTCAGGCTAGGAAATAAATCTTCCGCGGCCCTCAAATTAAGACAACCGGCGCGAGAGAACGCGAGGGAGGACATTTACTCCTTAATGCGTCGACATGATTCCGCGAATGCTAATGCGTTTTTTTTCCTCCTCTTTCTCCACGGGGCCAATGTATGATAACGATCCGCGATAACGATCGCCCAGCATGGTGCACGCGCCTTCTTCCGCGCGCCAGCTTTTTTTCCTCTCTCCTACGGAGCTTAGTGCACCGTCACTAATCGATTCATATCAACATTCCGTAGATTTTACGCACCATTTTCCACACGATCGCGCAATTTCCTATACGAGACTATAAGGAGACCTGGAAAGAGAGGAAGAGCTTACCGACATGCCGTTTATTATATCTAAATTGCCATTTTCTTCGCTCGCGATAAACTTTGCGATAACTTGCGTTATAACGATTAAACGCGGCAAAACGAATGCGATAATGAAGCGTGTCGCGTTCGAATCTCTCAGTAAATTACAGCTCAATATTTTTTCGCGTGGTAAAAGTTTCAGGAGTTTCCCTATAATTGCCGAGAGTAGGAATTTCACGAGAATAAAAAACGTAGAAATGTACATATACGCGTACGCTCGCAAGATCCGTGCTTTATACTCACTCGAAAAATTCATGTACTCGGTGACATTTGTCACCTGGTACACGCGATAACGGGCATAACGAGATTCTGGTGCCAGTCGACAAAGCTGGCGTTGATCAAATTATTTCCTATTATCCGTGCCGCGCGCTGCGCTAGTTACCGTAATATCTAAAACAGCTGAAACACCGGTTAGGTGGCGTCCGACGCGACGGCCGCTAAACAGCACGATCAGCAATAGTTCCTCGATGTTGGGGCGTTAAATGCGCGTCGGGCAGAATTTTCAGTGAGCGACACGTAACCCGCTTATATCCCGCTTAATGACACGCAACATTTTTTTTTGTTCGCGCGAGGCGCGATTGCGATGTTTGACGCGCGCGACCCGTTGCGACCTTAATATGCATCGGCCGTACCCCCCGCTCGGAACTTCGCACAGTATCAATCACGTTTTTTATTGGCCCCGGCGCATTGTCTATACATTTTTTTACGACTCGCCAACACAGGTACCCGCGGTATAAATACGTGCTCCAGTATGACGTGCGTCTGCCCGCGCTCTATTCCCAATTCATCGGCGGTAACAATAGACGTAAAATCCGTTCGAACGGATCCTCCTTTATTCTATCGAGATAGCGGTAATGGGTATACGATAGTTTACACCACAGTTCCTTAATTTAATCCGATCGCGAATACTTCAACTGCCGATAAAAAATTGCCGAGCACTCGTTGTATATATAGTATGCTTTTGTACGAGGCGCGGAGTAGTCCAACTCGTTAACGCAAGAGAGTTTGCATAATATTTAAGAGATATATGAGAAATTGTTGCTGGCTAACTCGCGGAGAGTTTTCAACAACGTTCTCAGAACAAGAGGAGCGAATTTTAATTAATGTACAAAATAAAGCACGTTTTTTCGCACTTTTTTACGCCAATTAAAATTCGCTTTTAACGTTTCCTCCACCAAAATAAAAATCGGTCGTTTCGTATAACAAGATTCCCACATTTAGGACGTCGTCTATCCCGGAATTGACGGTATTTTCGTGGCGGAGGGACATTGCAGAGGATGAAAAGGGTTAACGCGGGTAACGAACGGGTGTCAGGATTCAAGCTGGAAAATTCTTTGTCCCGCTATCCCGGCTATTCATTCGATTCCTTGAACACTATATCCCGCCGTAAAACGGCCGCCACCTGCGCCGTGTGCGCACGAAACGCTCTAATCATAACGATTGTTTCATGGCGTGTACTTACAATCCGCCGCGCGCGCTGACTTTCTTCTCCGGCCTGTCGCGGATTTATCGCGCGTTCGCCGACCCACTGTTATCGATACCATAGATTATCCGCACGCACCGGCACCTCCTTTGTTCCTGCCGTCTCTCGATTTTAAGAAAGGATTTCCTCTCGTTTTGTTCTCAACTTCTGTTTTTAAAGAGCTGGAATGGACGAACGTGTAACACGTTAAATTTAAATAATAATTGTATTAATTACAGCGTTATACGAATAAATTAGACTAACTATAATTACAAATCGTATTTGCAATCGAAAATACGAAAATACAAATCGAATATGGAAAACGATCGAAAGAGAATGTATTGCAAGACATTCACAATTGATACCTAATTTTCGAGAGTAATCCAATTTCATGGGATGAATTTCCATTCAGTCGGTTTTAATTCGTTTATTTTTTGTCTGTTATACATTATTCACATACATCGCTTTTTTACCGCCATTCGAAATGAATGCAATTATTGTGCACGATGTGCGTTATTCGATTTCCAATTCATCGGATTGCTCGGCTTTTATAATTCGACAATTATATATTTTACAAATGTTTTATAACAACGGGAAGGCAAAATACCTAGTTGATTATTTTCTGACACTAATTATTCATCGCGATCGGTTGAAATATCTTTATTGTGTGCAGTTCTGTTCTACTTTATCTAAACAAACTGTTACTACGTTTACTCGAGGGTTACTTCTGTAGTAACTTATGATAATTCACCCGTTTACGCGGAGTAAATTATCGTAAGTTACTACAAAATCCCGTTTACGCGAAGGAATTATCGTAAGTTACTACAGAAGTAACGCTCGCGTAAACGTAGTATGTGTTATAATTATGGCAATGTGTGTTACGAGAGTAGGTATATGTCGAAATGCCGTTTGCACTGTTGTCGGTCGGAGTCGGTCGTACATTTTTTCCTAAATTTTTTATTTTTCTTATTCAAGTTAACGATAATAACCTTTCGATATTTTAATTCCAAGTTTTTGTTAAGGTTTTATCTTTTCGTGCATCTTTCGTGAAAATGCGACTAAACATTTAAAGTATTTCTCATTCAAGTCTGTCTAAAAAATTGTGAAATTTAGTAATTTCCCCGGGGAGATTCTTACGTATCGAGAATTTTCGCGAGAGTGCTAAAGACGCGCGAAGACTTTTGTGAGAGAAATGACGCGTAAATCGGGGATTCTTGCCGAGATCGTAAGAACGGTTGCGCCACCTTCTCAGGAATGCGGCGCAATTTAACTTAATTAAAGGAGCACGGAGGATCCGGGAGGCGAACACGCGTAACATTCGTTCGTCCGCTCAGCCCCCGACACCAGCGATCGATATCGAGGAATTTTCTGTGGTGCTGCTACTCGGTTTCGCGCGCGGCGAGGATGCACGACATGCAGCAGCGAGAGAGTGGCGCAGTTTCTTGTCACGCGCGCGTTTCGTGCTTTCGCGTACCCACATTTCCGGTCCCCTGCCCGCCGTCGAACGTATTTCCCGACACAGCCGCTTAGAGACCGCATTTACCTGCAAAACGTTTCAGAAGCGCATCTCACGCCGCGCCGCACCGCACCGCGCCGCGCCCGCACCCGCACCCGCAGTGGACCTATATACGCGGTAGGTAATTGCGCCCGGGATATTTCGTCGCTCTGGGCCAACTAAAACTTCCCAGCGACTTCCGTTCGATGCGGCAAGCCCCGCCAGTGCAGGCGGGTAGGATTTTTCCAAGAGATTTATAAAAAAAAAAGGAACTTGGCGTTTCCCTCGCTTATTTTCAAGGGGTATAATTGCATTTAATTCAGCGTGCGTCGAGCTACGAAAGGTTTTATGAAGGAAGCTGAATATCGTTTTTCCTGTTAATAACGTTCCGGTAATGCTGACTCTCGTATGTCCTATAATCGCATAAAAACATTCGATTTTTTTACTCTGCTTCGTCCTGTAACCGTTAACGAGTATAAAAAAGGACGTTGTAATTGATAGCAAGTTTTAAAAGGTAACGCGCGCAAAGCGGGGTATGATGGAAATCAATTTCTTATAAATCTTTTAATTCTATTGAATTTTCTATGTAATCTCATTTAAACCATATGCCCATTAAACCTTTACAAGATTTATGGATCTGGTAAAGGTTAATGATCCGTGAACTAGGTATGACGCCGCTGCGCCGTGCGAGTTATTGTAGTTTTTAATCACGATCGAAAAGGATAGAAGCAGGATGCAATTTTTTAGAATAAAAATGACAAAAAGTTGTTAGATATTTTATTCTAAAAAAAATTCTTACTCTACACATATAGTCTACCTACACATATTATTAAAAAAGAATCTTAAAAGTTGCGGAAGCGATCCTATCTTCATATATTTTATACATTTCTCTTGTATATCTTTTAGTAGTATATCTTTTATTTTATTGTCAGTATATTTTATTGTCAATATTAGATTCTCATAAATATTTTATTCAAGTATTTTGGTCTTATCCGTTCACCGATATATTATATTGTTTCATAATATTTTATTTTCGGGAAGCTTGTTTGAGCCCTTCCAGTGCACCGTCTTGCATCCGCAGCTACCGATCCATTAACGCTACACGCGTTATGTACATACACCCGTGATTGGCGACACGCCAACTTAACGAGTATGTATCCCGCACAAAGAAAAAACGCGCTCGCTCCCGATGCAAGAATTCGGCGGAAGAACGTATAAACAGCGCGGGCGGGTCGACAAGATTGTTGATTAAAAGGGGTTGCGAGCGCGAACCGGTACGACGCGAAGGGTTGTACCCGGGATAGATAGTAGCCCGGAGTAGTAGCGCGGAGCGGGCGTTATTACGACTAGGTACGATTTCTTGTAAGGGCGGAAAACGAGCGAAAACTTTAGCCTATTAAGCGCAGAGTACAACTCGCCGTAAAGATTACACGCGATCGCTCATTTGCATTTTCTTTCCTCTGTCAAGCGGCATCAATTTATTCTGTTCGCTTCCATTTCGAATGCGCCACTGATGCGAACGGTGCAGAGTATACGTATAGCCAATCTTAAGTTTGACAGATCCGATCAATTTAGAATCAATATCTCTTTAATGAAGATTGAGACGAAACTTATATACACACACAATTTTTCAATATCAAAATTCTGCTAAAATAAATTCAGCCAGTAAACCTTGCATAAAGAATAAAATTCTATTATTTATTTGCGCTGCACATAATTTGCAAACTGTCATTCTCGGCATTTACTCGATACTAATTAAGAAAGCGTTAAGATTTATTACGGATTTATTACGTATTTTTATTACGTATTTTATACGGATTTATTACGTATTTTTATTACGGAATAACTGATTGCGCAGACTGAAGGATTTGCAACGAGAGTGAGATCTGCTCAGAATTTGTACAGAGTCTATTTAAAATATGTTCTTATATTTAGATATCTTAAGAAAATTGAATAATTTATTTTCATATTTTCCTTAAAATCATATATTTATGGATTTAAGATGATATGTAAATACTTAAATAGATTATTTAATATTTAAAAAATTAAATTTTATTTTTTAAGTCAAATCTACAATTTTAATGCAGATTTAATTGAGTTCATTATCCTGAAACAATTTCCAAAACTTCACTTTTTAAAAGTATTGATCCAAAATTGTTTAATATTAAGTTCTTTAATTATAGACTTTACTTTTAGTCTTTGACCTTCAATTTTTCAAAGAAATTTGTTTCAACTTTAACCGTTCATCTCATTTCATCACGAAGCACGTCGTAAGACTAACGGGAGAACGGTGTAAACGTGAGAGGGAAAAAATGATATCATTGCACTCCCGCGGGTCGAATAATGAGTAGCGAGTAGCGATCAAAGAAAAACGCGCGAGGGAATCGGACAGCCCGGCACAAAAGATACAACGAGTCCAGGTGAGAAAGAACGGGGACGGGACCGATAGTCGCGAGTATCCATTACGAGTCGAGGGCACCCCTTGCGAGGGGTCGGGCGGTAGGAAAATAAACGAGAGTTCCAGCTCGTTAGCCGTCGAACGGCTCCGTGCTAATAAATGCAACACGCGATGTTCTATTTGCATCTACCTTCGCAACGACGGCGACGCCGACGGTCGAATCGGACCTTCGCGTGCACCTCGAGAAAAGTTTTCAGTCGACGCGACGCGACGGCGCGGCAGAGCGGGATTCGCTGCTGAAGCTGCGAATAAGCCCCGATTCGATTCCAGTGCGAGTGCGGCGTGCATACGCATGTTAAACAGTCGTATCTCTCTTGTGCTCCTGTTATCGAAAAACATAAACCGCACGCGCGTTGAATGAGGAGTACGGTTCTCGAGCTGGCGCGTTCCCTTTCGACGAATTAAAGAATTCAAAGCCGAATTAAATGGGATGGAACTATATGTTGTCAAAGAGGCGCGGCGCGTCATGGTGCACGCGAATTAAATATGCAATATATTTTGCAAAAGTCGCGGAATAAAGGGCCGCAGACGTCTCTCTCGCTCTCTGCAATTGAAAAAGATATATGAATATGTATGCGTTCAAAAGAGGCATCTCTGCTCTCAAACGGCAACGTATTACGTATCTGAAAAACGCAGCCCGAAGGGCTAGTTGAACTAAAAACTCGCGTTAAAGCCCGCACGGAGTTCTGCAGATGAGAGGATACGGGGTCTCGGGAAGCAAGAGAGAGAGAGCTAGGAAACGATACATCGTCCACGATATATGCAACGTTCGCTGATTTAATTTCGGCGCATCACGCACGAGTGGCAGCTGACGTTTGCTGTCACTTGGCCGGAAACTGCTATCGTTTCGAGCTTATCGAGCAGTATGCTCGTACAAATAAGGCTATTCGTGCGCTATCTCTCCCCTTCCTTTCTCTCTCTCTCTCTCTCTTTCTCTGTTGCGCAATCAATTTAATGTAATAACAAATAATACAGTTGCAGCGAGCTAAAGTAACGCAATTAACTTTTTCTAAATTTGGAAATAGTCTAGACTACTTTATTTAGACATTCTAAGTTTGTTCTTCTTTAAATCATCATCTTTTTTAAATTCTTATATTTGTCCCTTTTGAGATATTTGAAATTATCTCGGGGATTATTTTAGTACTGCAGTGAGATACAACAGTATTTTAGCTTTATACATAATATATATAGGTATCTAATTTTGTCGTCGCGTTTGCTATATAATAAGCAATGAAAAAAACATGATTATTCGTGAGAACCAGAATCAATGTTAAGCAATAGTATAATTTTTATCAACGAATGAATAATTTTAATAAATTTTCCAAAATTCTTTCTATTACATATAGCATATCGAGAATGCTGTTTCTTGATCAAAATCTGATTTTTGCCTGCGTTAATGCGATTTTTTTCTATTAAAAATTTGTGCCAAATAAAGTTGAAAGTAACAAAGTAGTTGTGAAACATTTTTCTAAATGAGAAAATAAACTATTAAAATTAATTAAAACTAATTAACCTAATTTTAATTAATAAAAATAATTTTGAAACAAATATGAGATTCTTTTCAACTTAATTTAATACATCAAACGATTTCGCACCGGTTTGATGATAAAAGGAAACGTACCGTATGTAGAACATACCACGAACCTCACAATTTTACAGACTGTCCCCTGGCGTCCTTGAGCACGTACAGGCATTCTTCAAGGTGTATCCAATTTCGCGGGGCGAATTTACGCACTACCCTTTGCGGGTCCCCTTCTCTTTTTATTGCAACGAATCTCTCGCCAAGAGTCCGTCCGCCTTTAAACACTATCCCCCAAAGGTCAATTACCGATAAACTCACGGCGGGGAGCACATAAGCTCGTGGTATATAAAGAAGAGACGACGTGGGCGGGCGGTCGCGGTGGTGGAGGAAGGGGGGGAAGCGGGTTAAAGCACCGCTCGTAAATGCGCGATGGGAAAGATACAGCCCGGTGTGGTATTCGATGTAAAGCCCGAGCGCGTACGTGGCTGCGGGTTAAGAAGTTGTCACGTGAGCGTCCGGATAGGCGAAACCCCGTCGTGTCCCGTAATGCCGGGGAACCACCGAGAGCCACTGCGAGAGTGGTCCGTTGATTTCCCGAGATTTATAGCGACCACGACAGTTTTCGGCGCGTATCTGACATCGCCGCTCGCCGCCCGGTTGCTTCTCTCGTGACGCGTCGCGCTTAAAGAGCCACACGACTCTCGGAAACACGCGAGCTCGTCGTAAACGTCGCGTGGAGAAATTTTTGACACGCCCAGTCACGCCGAGTACATCTCGTGTAGAGCGGCGCACAGTTTGCGTATCGAGCTCAATACAAACAAGCGAAACGTAACATGTTGCATACGATGACATCAGGGTAGCGGGATTATTTACCAAAAGATTAATCACCGATAAGAGATCAACGGTTGATCAGTAAACGGTCAATCTTTCACACAATTAGCGTACCTGAAATATCTCTATATCTAACTGTAATTTAACACAAAGTCTAATTGATACAACATAAATTCATAACGCGAGATAAATCTTTTTTATACGAGGTTTCGTGTTTTCAAATTTCTGCCTTTTCAAATAAAGTTCCTTCTTTTTCCGGTGAAATATTTTTTCCGTATCCTTAATGCCACTGAAGATATACACCTCGGGAGCTCGGGGTGATACACCCTGTCGTCGCGTCGCGCGGCCGGGCCCCCGTGCAAAAGCGCGCGACGGGGATGTTGCAAGCGGATGGCGTGATAAGCGTCGTAATTTATAACCGGTCGCAGATATTTCCGCGGGTGGCTCTTAAACGGCGGCCGACGAGCACGCGCAATCTGCACGCCGCGCGAATACGCGTGTGTTAACGTTGACGCGAATGAAAAACGTATTACACCGGGCGCGCGGTGCGATAACACGCCGCGAGCCGCTCTGTAATGACATTTCCGGGACAATTTTGATTTGCATTAACGAGGCGACCGGGCGCGATTTACGTCGCAATCGTGGTACCCGGGCGACGATTAACGCGCAACGTGAATCGCGCCCGGGGCGAAATCGAGGGGAAACTAGTGACGAAAAACGATATATCGGTTAATGCACAAATTCATCACTGCGAGAACTAGATAGCGACGAATGGTAATTTCCCCCCTCCCTTTTTGCGATAAAACAATATGTATTAACAATATATCCGCATATATAATAAAACATGTACGTTATACATAAACAACAATTACGTATTAACAATAAATTAATTTTCAATTTTAAAATAATTTGCGCGAATATATTGCGCGTATGTTATTTTGTGTTCCTGTTTAAAGAGGGATTGTGTGCCCCGCTTATATAAACTCTGGCGCAATTTAGCCCCTTTCAATTCGGAGGTTATTACCGACAATGAGTTCGCTGTAATTTGGTTCGGATCATACGGACGGCTAACAAATTTCGTAAGAAGCCCCTTTCAAGACAAGCAAATATTGAAATATGTCTTTCCGCATGCGATGCTCTTCGGTAAGATATGGCAAATATTGAGATGCGCCATTTCGTATGCGACACGATGACGCAATGTAGTACTCTGATTGCAAGTTCGTTTGTCGTTGGAAGTTGGATTCTTCTTATTTGACAAATATTTATAAATAACGTTTGAGAAAATCTACATCGGAGCGCTGCAACGTTGGTAGTGGGACGATATTAGGTTTGACTTTAAAGCTAACACAGAGAAGAAAGACGGTAGAAAAGGCGTGCTTTCTTACATTCTCTGTATTTGGAATAAAGCAATGATCACGTATATAGAGAAAAGCTAAAAGCAAACAACTGTGGAAGTGGAAGGTGTTACTAAAACGAAACAGGCGTGTTGGCGTATTGTGCGAATGCCCGAACAATAAAACAAAATCCAAAAGTGGCGCGATGTGCGATTTATTTTGAAACGTGATAAAATTGGATCTTGAATTCTACAGAAGGAAACCAATCAACAATCGAAAAATTGTTGGTTGGGTTCCTTCTGTGGAATATAATCCGATTGAGGCACACAGCTTCGAAAAACCAATCAATACACTTATTGTATTCGCCGTATATCTCCTTTCGAACAGACATCCTATCCTAATATTTCTTTGTACACAATAATGGGCAACGTTAGCACACGAATTTCGTGTCGGCTTTACCCATCTCCGTGATAAATGACGCCATAAATTAACGGAAAGCTTTAATCGATAATTTACTAAAAGTTTCATTTGCTTTTACCGCAAATGGTGCCAATTCTTGATGAATGCATGTACGATCGCGTGCTTCCGTCGCAGTTGTGGGATTAAAAATTGTGACCTTGAAAAATTTTGGCAAATAAGAAAAGTTTTCTTATTCTTCCATGCCGCTATCTTTAGATACAATTTCAAGCTCGAATCCGGGGAGCCTAATCGAAAATGCGCCACTGGCCTCGGCGGATATCGCGAAGGAATGGCAGATACGTGCTTCCACTTTATCGCGATCCCCTGCTGATTCCCTACTGATTGCCGATGGCTGCGATAGAAAGATTACGTATATATCAAAAGGGAGAAACGGTTTGCCGATAAAGGCGATAGTCGATGCGATCGGAGAAAACGGATTTCCGTGACGCCTGCACGACAGTTCGTTAGCCACCCGACCTAAGAGCCACCGATAATTACTCCGCCATCCGTGTATCACGAGGTCACTCGGATGACGCGGTATCGAGGTCAGCTGAGCGTTTTCTAGTACAGAGGACCCACGGTTCCGAAGGACGGAATACATCGTTCTAATATAGACGAGACATGTCGAGTAATGGCGCGGCAGGAGGTTTATAGTCAGACAACATCCTCAGCAACCCTGTTCAACGATGCCAGTGATGTTATCTTGACAACGCACCACCATGACCAGATATAATCTGAGTTTATCGGAGCGTGAAGCAGCGCGAGGTCTGCGATTTAATGTGCCTACACTGCTAGAATAAGAAAGTACAAGATAAACAGGGTAAATAGTTCTCCAGGAAACTGTTATGTATTATATTATCTCATCTAGGATTTAAAAACGCAAGAATTTACGCAGGAAGTACTTTTTCTAAAGTTCGAGATTTATTCTCGTAACTTAGAAAGATTTGCGCACAATTACTTGAATTTTTCGAAGGACAGCCGTGCAGCTCTTAAATATAAATAATAAATTGTAGAAATTATCAGATCTTGAGGAAGATTTTTGTGAGTGAATTAAATTGTGCACGTATAATACTATCGTACGTATTGACATGGCAAAAGATCTTTGAAAATAATTGGAAGAATACACACACACATATATGAAAAAATATTAAACGTATACGTATTAAAATATATGACATATATTTATAAATAAAATTTTATCTTAAAATCTAACGGGGATTATAGGTTATATAGGAAAGTGGGTACAATATATTCAAAATCAGGTCAAGTTATATAAGTATGTAAGTTCACTCTGCAGTTCTTGAATGAAAATTTCACTTGCCACTCGTTGTCGAAAGGAATAAAGAATCTCTCTGAAGTCTTGACATTCTCGTAATAATAAGAATTAAGATTTTAACCGTTTTTATGTACGCGCGCGAGCTATTTATCCAAAACATACGTGCGCGCAATGTAACAGCATTTATGCACTCGTTATTCTCGCTCGTGGAAGCAGCTATCGCGTTAACACATTACGCGGAATTCTTATGGCGGCTCGACATAGCCATTTGTGCGATGTGACACGCGATTACAAGTAATTACACCTCGCGCGTGTCATGAATATTTACGAGCGCAGTTTTTAAAGTTTCGTGTTTAGTTTAGTCGTTTAGTGCGTCGAGCCGGCTATATATATATCGGGAAAAATGATTTCTCGTTTACGAGCTCGACGTTGGATGAGTTTTCCAATATGGTACGCGTAATATACGTGAATACGAAAAAGTGTATTGCAGCATATGATGTTTCGATTAATCAAAATTACTTACAAACAGAAGTGACATATTATTTTCAATTTTATGATTTAACGAATCTGTATAATAAATCTCTTGCATCTGCAACTTGATATTTTTTATCTTGTTTTTTTTTTTACTTAAGTCTGATGAAAATACTCATAAAATTGATCCTACATCTCAGCAAAGATACTTGGCAACGTATATGTTCTCGATACTAAAAAAGTTAAATCATTAATATATTTTATATTGTGAAAAAAGTAAAATTGTTACTACTTAAGTTTTAGTTCTGCAAAATAAATTACGAAGGTCTATTTAATTTCAATTAATCTCTGCTCATTTTAATTTGAAGTTGCCGGTAAATCTTTCAAAGAATTGAAAAGCGTTTGACAGTATCGGCGACCATTTCTACTTACTTTTAATCTATTCTAATTAGAGACATATCATATCTATAAGGCACTGCGTTTGATTGTCATTTGCAAGAGTTGTCGCGACAAGAGACGATTTTCCCAGTATATCAATTCCGTCGGGACACAATCGATCCCCCGGGTAATGATTGGAATCATCAATGCAATTACTTGGTCGCAATTACGTTCCGCGAAACCGTTCGCGATACCGTATCGACGTTTTGACACTTCGCGTCGCCGCGAATTATTCATGCCGCGGCAGGTGGTTAATGTCGCCTATGCGGCAGACGGGACCGCGTATCGACACGCGGGCCATTATTTTGCATTAAGTCGTTAACGCCCTGTCGCGCACGCGGCCCGAAACGAACAAGAAAATCGCGTGTCCCCATCGTAAACTTCCGCCCACGGCTGTACAAAGAGCCGTCCATGATAGACCGATTGCCCGTAATGGTTCGCTTCGTCCTCGTAATTCTGCTTGTCGTTCCTGTCGTGTGCTAGTCGCAAATTGAAATTCACGGTGGCCGCCGGGCCAAATGTGCCTGCCCTCCACTCATCCGCTTTTCAGCGCTCGCAGGGCTCGGAGCAATACGTTAACCAAGGTAAGCGTGAATGGGCGCCACCGAAATACCTGCAGGGAATTCTGCAAAATAACGAGATAGAAAACTCGGGAGATGAAATCTCGCGTTAAAAATATTACGAAAAATCGATGTGATCACGGGGAGACTTTTATAAAAGATTTTTTTTTCGCCGCGAAATGATGTCCGTAATGAAATATGTATGGAAGATAATAACGTCGCGGTGGCAGAGATTGAAGTTTCAATGAAGTTTTGCGAAAACAAGCTGCGTATAGCCGTGCAAATTAATCTACATGTTTCTGATGTGAGAAATTACATTATTGCGAGTATTAGAAACCGTAATACCCCGCGATGAGCGTTTGCCATATTTGTCTAACTACATGGCGAATATTCATACAAGACACTTGAGTAACGCGTCGGTTCATTGTACCTCGAGGCAGGCAATTGTCACCGAATTAAATCCGAAATTAGCGCTTGTTTATCACTTCCCGCAGCGTCATTTATCTTGAATATTTACGTTTCGCCGGGAACGAAATACCAGCGCGACGCACACTGCATTAATTACATGCGGTAGTTCGTCACATATTTTTTTCCTAAAATAATGAATTTCATATATTCAACGTATAACCGGAATATAATTCCCCGCCCGGTCCTGTCAATTTTACGACAGTTTCCGAAAACTATGGGCGTCACATAACCGCTAGTTTGAATTGTAACTAGAGGAACATGTGAGAGTAGCCTGTTTTTTTTTTACGCAAAATGTCAAAAGCTGAATTTGTTGATATTTGCCCGCAGCGCTCTGTGCGTCAAATATATATATGATATAGATCAACAAATCTTACTCTATGCCGAATCTAAAACTGCACTTGCACATAATTAAAATTATTGAGCGCTAAGGTAAATAAAGCTCCGAATGGCATTGCTACGACTGCGAATTTCCACGGGAATTCGCAGTGGAATTGATTTTTCCCACTCCCGCAGTGTGTCTTGGAAATAGAAGCTGAAGAAAAATCCGGATCAGATCCAAATTCGGTGCGTTCACGGGTGAGCGGGCGCGCAAAATTATCCGTGGCCGCGCTATCCGACATTAATGGCCGACCTATTTGCATATCGCGTTTAAACTGCGCGAAACGTTATTCCGCTTTAATACCGCACCGAGGGGACGCCATATATACTTATCATCTTTTATGACCCCGAGAATATCCGGTTTGTCGGAAATACTCTATCTCGTAGTCGGGTTCTTAGCCGCAATCTCGCGAGCGCGCGCGCGCGCGCAAACAAAGTGGACTCGGGGCGCGCGATCGCGCGCGCAAACAAAGCCGTCCCGCGGCGTTGTTATCGCCGACGCCGATCGTCGACATTCGGTTTCTCTAGCGTTCAAACGCGGTCTGTAATTACAGGTGCGATTCCGGAAAGATGATACGCGACTACCTGATACTGCTCTCGTGGCTCTGCGCGGTGCAAGGGAAGACAGGTAAGTACCGCACGTTCAACTGCAACTTTGTATTCGCGATTTCGCGAATAACCGCGATGAGAAACACTTCGTGCGCTTGTAAGGCGCGCTCGTACTCTTCCTTACATGCGCTGGTAAACGCAATTTTTAATCCCGCGTATAAAGAGAAATTATATTGCGGCTATATAGCTCATCCGATGTCTTCAGGCGCAATCTGGCTATCGTTTACGCGCCGCCTGAAAATCCATTCCGCGGCACAGCTTTTCTCAAGAGAAAAACTTCCCGGCGTTATATAATAGGTCGAGAATAACGGCAGATTCGGAGCGATACCGCTTCAGGTAGAATCTCGATACGAGAGTGCACTTCAAAATCCATATAGCCAAACTCATTTTTGAAGATACGATTTTTTTCGTTAATGCAATCGTGCACCAGAATGATGTCGATTCAATTTTTTTCGTTAATGCAGCCGTGCACCAGAATGATGTCGAATCTATTTTTTCGTTAATGCAACCGTGCGCCAGAATGATGTCGAATCTATTTTTACTCCCGACTGCTGCCAACCGAAAGTTAGCGAAGACGAGGGAGTATATGTTTCAATCGGAATCGAATCGTTACCTTATTTCTCGATAACTACAACTTTGATATGTACTTCCGCACATAAATTTCTTATTGATCAAGCTTGGTTTAAAGTATATATAATTATCATTAATATTGTTGTGTTAATAAAAAAGCGGAAAAACGATACATTTTATTTATACGTTCTCTTATTGGCTATCGACTGAGTTGCAGAGGAAATTGATTAACCAATAATATGCATCCGCGTGGGAAATTTTATATTATATATATATATATATATATAATGACTTCCAGTTGTTATATAAATATTACAAAATAAAACCTTCTACTTTTTTTGTATAAATTTATTTCCGGGTTTATATTTTATATTGAAAAGATACAGGAATAAGATAGTCAAGAAATGAATAATTTACAAGATATTTTATACCTTACTTACTTAGACATATTTTGCCATAAAATATCTCGCAAAATATTCATTTTTCGATGACCTTATTTTAAACACTTTATCTTGCACGGATTAATGAGATAAATTAATTGGTGTAAGTTTTAAAAAAAAAGCTGTACAGCTGCACATTGCAAATTGCAATTACATCCTTTTCGGATGTTGTATAGTTGCATTAATTTCTTGTACTTTTATTTTTTAATTTTTTTTCCATCTTCAACAGAGATTTTAACTGTTACAGTTCTATGATTTTTTCTGTACAATCTTCTGTTTTTTTACGCGTAAAAATAGATTATAAATATTCTTATGTTAATGGTTTTTACACAAATACAATAATTTATATTATTTTTTTATAGATAATTAAAAATTGTGTTTGCTAGCGCAAAAATACATAAAATTCCATTTAAAACGGAAATTGCAATATTAATATAATAACATTTATTTAGTGCTCATAAATGCAATACTAACAATAAGATAGGTAGTAAAGCTTGTTAATATTCTTTAATGTTACACTATGTGATATTTTATCTATCACTATTTCCAAGATGATAATCAGTCTAAATTTTATGAGACTTTGTATAAAGCTTACTACCGGAACAGCAAAATTTTCATCTGCCAAACGAATTTCGCTGTGTGCACTGCAGCATTTTTTTTCGTATAGATACGCAAATATGATCTCTATGTTTATTTATGACAATGGAAGCGCAGCAATTGGTGTGAGATGTATTTTTCCATATCTACAGCAACGAAAATTGAACTCACCGATATGATACTGGTTTTAATCCCTGGGATATTTCGACAAGGTTATACGTACTGACAGCCAAATTTTACAGAAGGGAGGCAAAACCTGTTTATTTAAAGGAACATAAAAATAACGAGCTTTTTGAACGTATAAATTAAGCCTCTTAATAAACAGCGGTGATATTTGAAAATTTTAACTGTTTTCCACTGACAAATAAGTTATTTTTATTTCGTGCCATTCGTTATTACTTTTTTTTGAAATATACGATTCGATTGAAGTCAGAAAGTGCTCAACCATGTTAACCGCTAAAACACATATTGATTTGATATTGAAACATTTGAAATCGCCGCGTTTGTAACGATTTTTACGCTTTCACGTCTTACATCCCCCTATTAATCCCGGTCAGGATAAAGTTTTCTATTTTGCAGGATATTTCTGGCATATCACCGATATTCATTATGATCCAAAGTATACTACGCAAGGAAACGCCGCTACCAGTAAGTCAACATGCGTTGTTTATGATGAGCTTTACAGTTTTTGCATTAGAATAAGTTTATAATTTTTTTCTCAATTGCGTGATTGCGTTAAAAAAAAATGATTTGCATGTGCCTGCTGACGATGATCCTCACTCGATATGGCTAGAGTTACACCGTGCCGGGAATTGATCGCGTAATTGTTAGCGAGTTCTTTCTTTTTCATCTCATTTTTCATATCTTGTTTGATCACCCACGCGAATCTCATCCTATCAAATTTCATCGTATCGCCTCGGAAGGTTACGTGACCACGATTTTGCGAAATTCGCGTGAAAATTTTCACTTTTCACTTTTTCGCTCTTAGAGAAAATGTACGTGATCAACCTCCCGTTGCGAAATCCGAACCATGGTGTTACCACCTAGTCGGTGTTGCCAGATGCCTCGAGGTATAAACTTTCCCGAGCGCGTTTCACGAATATTTCCCTCAGACTTATTAGTATTTTGTGAATATTTCCACGAAACTTCATAATTTTCGAGATTTATTGGACAGCACAGTCTTTTTTCGAGGGAAGAAATTTGCATGGAGGTTTTTTTTTCCAATTGTTTTTCAGCATGCGATGACCAGCTCCGAGCTTTAACGAAGTACACGCCTTCGAATCGTTATACATTTCATTTTCCGACGATCGCATGGGCGAATTATTATCATTCCTCTAATGGAACGGTAAAACTGTTATTTACCAGTCTACCTGCGCGCGGGTATTTGCCGATCATACTAAAGAACCTAGCGTGCTTGGCTGGCACGAGAGATCTGCACGAAATAGAGGCGGCTTGAATTACCCCTGACCTATCCCCTCGTTTATTCGGCCTACCACCATCTTCGGCCACTAGGTAGGCCTCGTGTCGTACAAACGTTAGCGAGACACGAGCCGAGTTAAGCGCGCGAGTAAGCGCGACCCTGGCCGTTTCCCTGTCACGCGCGGTGCGCATTTTTATTTCACAAGTTCCCACGATCATCACCGCCCTCTCTTGCCCTCGCGGCCCTTTCATTTGTTCGCTTTCCCCGATCGCGATGTTCTCTCGCGCGCGGATCCCATTTACCGTCTGGTTTCAGTGTGCTGGAACACGAGAAACATCGTCGATGGCGGACGTATGAGGCTCGACAGAAAACTGGCGGGAAAGTTTGGCGACTACAGATGCGACTCGCCCTGGGCCCTGATCGAATCGGCGGCGCGGGCGATGAGATCGAGGCAGGGCGATATCGAGTTCGTCCTGTGGACGGGGTAGGTCGAACTATCGTATAATCGATCGGTTAATGTGGTCCAATGCGCGTTTCAGTACGCGAGTCATTGCACGGTGACATCTAAATGAGATCTCACGGACATTAATCTGGTATTTTTTAATTCCTTTTCACGAATATGAATAATTAATGTACAATGTGTTTGAGATACGATATGCTGTTATAATAGGCTGTTTATTAACCAATAATTCGTATTAATATCTTTCTGCTTCGGGTGCCACATCAAAATACGAGGACGTTTTGTCGTTATTATTATTATTATTTTTAAGAGTCCTTTTCCACCTGATTATTTTCGGTAATAATGTTAATTATTATTTTCATTGCAAATCATTATCGTTGTTGTCATTATTACTAATTTATATTACGTATTTGAAATTTATGAAAATATTCAGGGCTTTTATAATAGTCAAACGATATACGACCTGCTATCGTTAATAACGATTGTTATTGTTAAATGAATCATTAACATATTGTAATTTATTCATGAGATCTCATTTATTATCAATAAAATTATAAACAAGATCCAGTTTGGGGAGAGCGAGAGAATGGCAACTTGTTAATTCAGTTAATAACGCGATTATTTATGTGTCGAATATATTACCATTAAATAAATTTACTTTACAAACGATTTACTAGTTGGAGGCGCACGACTTCCAATTAATTACCGGAAGCGAGGAGTACGGTACCGCTGACCAGTATAAATATTGCATCCACAATCGATGACTTCCTCCACTTAACATCGTTGCTTCATTGCGTGTGTTATCACAAGAAATACGAATGTAAACAAATGCAGACATAGTAAATGCTAAAATATTGATATAATACGATTATATGAAATGTCTATTTCCGAAAAGTTTTGAACTCCCATGAATTTCAATTTATTCGTTGCACATTAATGTTAATACGTTTTGACATATTAAACTCGCGTGCTCCGATTTCAAACTAAATTCCGTTTATATTAATCTTGTATAGGTACGTAATCATTCTATTTAGAGGAAACTCTAAATTGCCTTCCTGCTTTTTCAATTAATGGACAATGATATGATATCCCGCACTGAGAGAAAATTATTTGATATTTACGACTATAATTGCATAGTAAAATAATTATGGTCGAGGTTTTTATTTTTATAGTTATTATTGCTATAATATTAGTAAAAATAATTTTATATGTATGGATTTTTCGATTATAGTCATTTTCATCATATTTATACTTACTCTACATAAATCACAGGTTATAGTGTATAAAACCATGTTATGGTTGAATAAATGCATGTTAAAGTTATGACATAATGTAGCATGATTTTTTTCTTGTCAGTGCGGAACAAAAGTATAAAGTAAAATTATTTAAAAAATATATATATATAATTTAAAGTTTTTTGTTCTTTTCTTCTTTTGTTAACTCTACACTGTTAAATTCATAGGGTTAAATTAAACTCAATTTTGAGTAATTTTTAACTATTCTATAGGTCGCCACTGCTCCTACTCAATATGTAGTTAATTTAACTAAAACAATGTTAATTTGACTAAACCAATGGAGTTAAAATAATTCTATTTTGTTTCAAACTAATAAATTTTGACGCACATGGTAGTTAAAAATAACAAAATAAATCTAACTCATGGTATTGGTTTAAATTTCATCCTGTAACCTTTAACAATGTATACTTATCAACTTTCAGAACGTCATCGAGGCGTCGGTGTTTAATCAGTTATCGTTGACGTAACAATTATCAGCGTTCCGCTCGAGTGACAATTCGCGCACGTCTGATTTTGTCGTCGTCGTTGTACCGCATTGCGCCTCATCTCGCGTGTCAACGGGACGCGACGCGTCGCGTCGCGGCGCGACGAGACGCGTCCTTATCCGGCGACATTTCCTCTTCCTCGCTGTATTTATCGGCGATAATCACCGGGGCGCACTGTAATGTCCCTGAGTGCGAGGTGTTCTATGTAACTAGGACTAACGAGGCTGTAACTACTTGTTGCAGTGATGCGCTGACGCGCAATGCCGGCATGAACGCTGAGCTGCGTTTGCACTGTTTGCGGAATTTGACCGAGCTGTTGCACCGCACGTTCAAAGGACAATTCGTGTTCCCCGCACTCGGCCACGAAGACATAGGCCTGAATTACACGCAGCTCGCATTCGTCTGGCAGAACTGGCTACCGCCGGAAGCGGTGGACACTTTTGTAAAGGGTGAGTAAGCAAATGTCCTCAAACACAAACGATACGAATTACACGGATTGAAGTATCGGTTGAAAGATGGTAATTATTGCATTGCGATGATTTTGTTCCAAATTAACGATATGTCATACAATCAATTAGATTTTCGGTTTTTAGCTAATCTTTATAATATATCACACCCCAAGAAGAATGCTATCGCAACTCACAAATTTTCAGGAGAGAGGCAAAACAAATTTAATTCAATTTTTTTTATATTTTTTGAGATAACTAATTATACTGCTTTTTGAAGAGGTCTGCTATGATTCACTTGTCAATTTACTTATGACACTTCATCCAGGAAACCGCAACATAACCGGTTTAAAAAAATAATGACATTTCTGCCCCGTGCAGCGGATTTCGCATGTAGACTTGTTGACACTATTATAACATGTAGATAACATTTTAGGCATACTGTTTATATGAGTTTGACTCAAAATCAAAATTTTCCGAGTTGTGACAGTATTCTTCTCGGGGTGCGATATATGTATATCGGTAATTAAGCATTGTTGTACCGTAACGTATTAAAATTCCAAAAGAAACACCTTACGGTCCCGAGAGGTACATAAATGATCGGCGAACGCGAGGTTTCGCGCCGCTCTTTGATTCGAAACGCGCGCAACGGGTCGATGCAACATTTACGGATGCCCTCTTCCTCTGAAAATGTTACGGCACAAAGTAAGCTTATTGGCGGGCATAAATTCGCCCCGGCTTTACCGCCACGGCACTATTCAAAATTTGTTGCAGCCGGCTACTATACGATCGAGCAGCGCTCGAAAAAATATCGGATCGTCTTCCTTAATACGAATTTGTGGCTGAACCCGGTCGACAGCCGTATGCTACATCGGGCCGGAAGTAGCACGGTCGATAACACGCAGGACCCCTTTGGCCAATGGCTCTGGTTCCAGTCGATCCTCGAGAATGCGCGGAAGAAGAAGGAGACGGTAAGTTGTTACTCTGCGATATATATGATATTATTGGTCTTCCGAGCGAGTTATTATACTGCGCGTTGGACGCGCATTATTTTTCTTTCTGCTGCTATCGCGCGCTCTCTTTCGTCGCGCGATATATACGACGGCGGATAATAAATAATTCCCAGTGTCGCCGTATCGGTAAACGATTTTATGGATTTCTGTCGAGTAAAGAAGTGCCGCGAAAATGATAAAGGCAGAGCGAAAATGATAAAGGCAGATTTGGCGGTTCACGAGAACCGCCAGATAGAAAACTAGGATCTAACGCCGCGATGAGAGGGATGCGAACGAAAATCGAGGGCACTGTACTAATTCAATCCTGGATCGATTCCTATTTGGACAGTCTATCGAGATAATGGAATTTTCATCTTTTAACGTAAGCGTTATTCTGCCAATGATATCGATTTTCGACACCGTTGAACTCTTCATACATACGTGACTAAATTAAGCGGAAATATTCTATGAGACTATATCTTTTGTATATAATTCAATTTCGAAACGAATATCGGACTCGTCGGCATAAAGGACGTACGCGTTGAAATTTTTCGTGCCCGTTGAACCGCGCGCATATGCGCGCGCGTGTGCGTGCCTGTCCCTTCACGGATTGCATGTAAAAAGATAATATAGGGCAAATAATTTTTACGCGCCATCAATTATCTCGGATCGATGAAAATGAACGGAGGACGCCACGACGGCGTCTTCGAGCGGGCGTCGAGTCGTTTCGCCATTATGACGCGCGCAAGTAAATTAAGCTCTTTCTAATGAAGCCGATCGTCGATAAACCCGTGGACACGAGTTTTAACACGAAAATTGATTGAATAAATGAACGTTTAATCGTGGAAAATCGATGTGCGCTCGGTACAAAGTACGCTCTAACACATGAAATTACGTATTTTGAAATGCACGTATATATTCGTGCATTTGTAGATATTCGTGCATTGCTAGTCATTGCCATGCAGAATTATGTTTGGCAATTTGCAAATGTTTAATACGTATTTGAAAAATCAAATATTAATATAAATTAATGTAATATTAAAAAATAACCCTTTTAAAGTGTATACGTTTTTTTAGGATCTTGACGGTGTATACGTGGGTCTGCCACGTTCAACGCTATTTTTCCCTATACCTTAAAGTATTTTAAAAATTCTTGAAACATCTGTCTACATTGTAATTGACGATTTTATAGTCATTTTGATAAACATCGTTTATTTAATATCTTCTAACAGGCTTGCAAGTTTTATAGTTACGAGCAGATATCACTTTGGTTCGGACGCCGTAGACCCACGTATACACGTTAAGAAATAAATAACAGCTTATGCACTATTGATTGAATCAATAAAAATAAAATTTTAGATCTTTTAATTAATAATTATAAATAAACATAATGTACAGTTTGTATTTCTTCCCAAATGTCGCATGTCAATGTTGTAATGTATAATTTTATTACGTTATTTCTGTGTACATTTATAAAAACTTTTATTAAACAATGGACTTGTTGGTACTGATCAAATTCATTTAATACATAAAATACCACGATGATTAAACGAGTTAACGCAAAAAACACCGTTAAAGTTACATATATACTAATGAAATTGAGATATTTTTTTTCACGGGATACACATGTTAATATTATTTGCCTATTACGAAGAAACTCGCATCAAACAACCGGTGCAAATAATGCAGAAAAAAGGGGCGAGAGGTAGGTTGTTCTTTGCCCGTCCAATAAATTACCAGATAGATTTTTAATCAGCGCCGCGGCGGCTTGTTTTACACGGAACTTCTCGTCGGCATACGAATATTCGATACAAAACTTCCATCCGATCTAAAAACGGCCTCTCGTCAGGCCATTCACACGATCGTGCTCTTATTGGAAAAACACGTTTCACGGAACTTTCCTATGGAAGATTAATATCAGAAGTCGCGAATTGCGCGCGCGCGCACGCGCGCGCGCGCAATATCACGTCATTCAATATCTTATTTTTTTGCGAAATCGCTCCAATCGCTGTCCAATATCGTTGCACCGTAATTTTTTAAAAATAAAGTCCCAACTTTTTTTCTCGCGCTATACTTAATCCCCTCCCCGATGCGCTTTGATTGACAAATTGACAGGTTGACTTAACGGTGTCGTGGGTATAATAACAGTTTGCACCTAGAACTATAATATCGCTCTACATCAGATACACACAGAGAGAGAATTCTCGCGATTACCCGTTGCCGTCAAGCTCGCCAGACATCGTAGAATTACGGCCAAGTGTTTCCACCGGGTAGATATGCACGTATAAAACATTCCTCGCGTATCTCGCGTGTCACACGACAAGTTGAGTAATTGAAGGGTGTACCTGCTGTAAAAGTATTACTCAGTTTCGCAGTTTATTGTTTCGCAAAAAGCGTGGAAAACCCGGGGAAACCGGGTGGCATTGGGGAAAATTTAAGACGACGGTATATTGCCCTCATCTCACTCCGCCGCGAGATGTGTTTTTTTATTTTATTTTATTTCAAAGAATAAGATATACGATATATACGTCGACAATTGCGCGAGCAATGAAAAGATCGCACGGCGTATAAACGTATTTCGCGCTGCTTGCCTGTCGTATTAAAGCGCCAATACGACACAGATGTGATCGTCAAGAAGATAAATTTTAATGAAATAAATTCCCGTAGAGAGCGTATACGAGGCGGAATAAAAATCCCGCTGATCGGGCTTCAATAGGATGTATGATTTATCAGGCGAGCTGTTTTGTCGTCATCATTTCTCCTCCTCGTTTTTGCGCTTATAAATTATAGCGGTGCGACTATAGACACGCTCGTCGGACTGGCAGCTGACACATCGCGATTTTCGATTTCGCTTGATCACGTTTCGGTTCATTATTCGCCAGCTTATCAGCTCTCGCGCATCCAGCGACGAATCCAGCTTTAAGGGACTCTCAAGCGGAAATTTATAATGGTAGCTAACCGGATATCCTCGCAGGAAGACGGGACAAATTGTATAATTTCCATCGAAGATTTGAATGCAAATCGCGCGCGAGAGGAGCGCGATCCCCTCTCCATTCCCGACGAATACAATTTCTCTGGGATTTCCGTTTTCGATGTATTGCACCGTTTCTCCCTCGCTCCTTCTCGTTCGGTCCGCGCCATAAAGCGCGATGACAAATCGTAGGTAATGCCCATTACGCCCGGGGTATCGGAGATCGTTGCCGAGATCCGACGAGAGATGAAGGGGGACCGATCGCAAATTTATCCTCTTCGATCAGCGAGGCAATTAATTCGGCGCGCCCGCTCCGCGAGAGCCGATCGACGTCGCGATGGTTCCTGGTATCGCGCGAGCGAGCGGGCGAGCGAGCGGAAATCTTCCGACCCGGGACCTATCGAATATCGCGGTTCCCGGAGTTATCGGTTATCGATTACGCCGCGGGGCGTGTAGTAGAACGAGTTCGACATACGCGAGGGAGATCCTTCACGCGACCGAGATGGCACGACCGACGATAAATTATGGAGGGACTTGGTATTCCATACGTGGGCCCGCGAGAGGAGACCCCGTCCGTAAACCGATGCACGCCACCGCCATTGATCCCGATCGTATTAACCGGCGAGCGAAACCAAGAGACAGAGAGAGAGAGAGAGAGAGAGGAGAGAGAGAGAGAGAGAGGAGAGAGAGAGAGAGAGAGAGAGAGAGAGAGAGAGAGAGAGAGAGAGAGAGAGAGAGAGAGAGAGAGAGAGAGAGAGAGAGAGAGAAAGAGAGAGAGAGGAGAGCTGGGCCGCGCGCGCCGTCGCGTTCATCCACGACACTATCGGCGCATTCACCTACGTGCACGTTCGAAAAGGTAACCCTGTTACCCCTCGATGCATAACGCCACCGGCTGGCTCGCGTATGAAGAGTGACATTATTTTTCAGTGTACCCTTCGACTACGTGCGCAATAAAAACTCGGCGTAAATTTTTTACTCTACAGCGAAAAGTCAGAAATTATTCGTGGGATTTGCTATGGCAAACTAAACCCCCATTGTGTGTATTTCAAACTGAATGCGGCTATGTATATTTAGCAGACGCGTATTATATTGATATCGGAAAAAAATGCGGTATTCACGTATCAACGCGTTCCCGAGTTGCGAGTTGCGAGTTATTTTTACACTCGAGCTACAATTTATCCATTGATCTTCGATCAATTGACAAGTTTCAAGAAATCTGTCTGGGGATTTCTAAATGTTTTCGGAAGTTTTCGAGGGAAAATAAAATCAACATTGATAGGACGCTCATAATTGAGTAATAACATATCATATGACGGGTTTCGATAAAGCAGTCGTATTCTTTGCTCGACAGCCATGATATTCCATAAGCTCTCAGGAGGCTCTTAAAGCCCTTCTCTTTCTCTCCGTTCTTCCCCCTTCTTCTCTCTCTTCTTTCTTCCTGGAAAGCTCTTAATGCGGATCAACGAGCGTAGAAGCAAAATAGCCGTCCTCTTCAAAGCGATGAAATGACCAGTAGGGTAATAACAATCGGAAAATGTAGCGAGCACGGCTCGTTGGGTCGCGACTCTGATAACCAGCAATAATTTTCTTCGATCCTCCCGTCGCCTCCCTTATCCACCGCTCTCCACCATCCTGCTCCTCGATGCTCGCTCGATCGCACCACGGACGCGCTCCCCGGGGATTTCCGGAGAAGAATTCTCGGAAAATCTTGTACGTCCTTATGTGTGCCCGGATAAAAAGAGCGCGCGGAGACACGGACGCGAGACGGGGTACGCGGCGAGGGACGGGATGCCCCAGGTTCCAAGATAGAAATCCGATTTTCCGTGGACAGATATAATCCCGTGCCGGTGCCGTTTCGCAAACGGTCCGAGTGGGCTTCTCGATCCCCCGGCATTCCCATATAGAGACGGGACGAATGTCGCGGCAAATGGTAAGAGGATGGGGCGCGGTGGTGGCGCGGCGGGGCAAAAGGGGACCAGGAGGAAATGGATCGATCGATCGTTCCCGACATCGGACCGGATAATGCGATTACAAATTACGAGTCGTTTAAGAGCGTCAGCGGCAAAACTGACCAATCAGCGATCCATTGTAGCCCGGTCCAATTCGTTCGGTGCCTCCCTTGAATGGCAGCCGTGATTCCTGCACCTTCGGCAAAAGGCCCTCGGCAGCAATTTAAAATCGACGTCTGTGCGCTTTTCACGCGATATTTTTCAATCTCCGCGCGGCACCAACGATTCAGTTGTTTGCAGAGGGCGCGATTTTTTTGCACTATGCCTTCTTCGACGATGCCGCGGACGCGGACGCGGGCGAGCGTTTTTTGCGTTTATTCCGCGGACCGCAACGCGCGACGACGATTCGCCACATAATTCCAAACGCGTCACTCCCGCGTTCAACCGCGCGCGCGCGCGCGCTACCATTTACCTTTCAAAAGGAGGCAGCCTTTTCCCCACGGCGCGATTCGGCGAAAAAAGGATCCGTCCTGCGAATGGAAAAATGTATCTCTCGCCCGCCGTTATCCACTTAACGAGTTGTGCTTTATCCATCCACTATTTTGGTTCGAATGATCCTACGGGAATATCACCATGGTTGGCTCGCTTCGAACGCTATCGGCGCACTCCGATTCGTGTGTGTGTGTGTGTGTGTCATACATACACGTCAGTTACCATATCAATGGTTCCTATATTGTTATTAATGCCATTAATATTTTGTTATTGTTAAGAGCAGTTTCATTGATCGCTTGGAATACTGTCAGTTAATCACATAGAGACGTATCAAATATTTAAGAAGAGTACTTATATACATTTCAGTAATCGTAGAAATTATTGATATAAAATATTCGTCGTATTCAACATAAAATTTTAAATAAAGTTAGAAACAAAATGGCACAATTTCAAGGTAATTTCGGCTAATTGAGAGACTACTTGTCATTAGCTTTAATGCGTTTTCCGATCGTTCTTCGGAGATACGTCTCCTCGACAACCAGGGACGTCTCCGGCTACTTTTTCAATCAGAGGTCTCGACGCTCCGCGCCAACTTCTGCGTCAATTTGCGTCTCGAACCGGTGGGACTAATTTCGCGTACGTGTCCGATTAGATATCAAGTCCTTCGTATCTCCAATTCTCCGTCGTCGCTACAGACACCCACGATCGAATGAGCACATGTATCCGGGTGTGTGTGTGCGTATGTATGTATGTGTGTGTGTATGTGTGTGGAGGTGCTGTATGCGTTGCCATCCGCGAGTGACTGGCCGGTTTGCCGATGCTAACGATGAGACTTCCTGCGTCCCGGGAGACACATTGCGTAGCCCACGTACGTGATTCACCCTAGAGCGTCTGTTTAACCGAGATGCAGTCACGCGACGTAACTAAGGATACCTCTGTTGAATGAGAATGCCTCCGCTCTTTGGCCAAAGGCATCGGACCGAGAGCCGTCGATATTTAGCATCCAAATATTGATCGGCGGTATTCTCGGAGTATTTTTTTATCTCTTCGCAGTCGATAAATGATTCTCTCATGGACTTGTGATATCGTTATTACCAAGTTTCTTGTCGACATTACGGCACGAGTTTACTTTAACAAAGTTACTGTATTTCTGGTTTTATATCAAAATATTTATGTGCAAGTACATACCGTATATAAAAATGAACTTTGTAGAGTTTGCAACGTCTGTACGACATAACAAGAAACAAATATCCTTATTTATATACGAAACTAAGAGTCAGATATTTGTTTTTCATTTCTATCGCATTTCCGGAAGTCATACTTTGCTGAATGCAAATTCCAATTATAAATTAGTAGGTCGATTAGTGTGATCACCTATGATACATCAGACATATTTATCATTGGAATATGTGTCATTTATATATTCATCAATCTAATAATATATTGGAATACTGCAAATCTATTTTGCACTCTTTAATCGTAAAAATGTGGACATTTATATGTTCTTAATTATTCTTAAATCTAAAACAATATCTCGACTATTTTCTGATGTCAGTAATTAATTATGGAAGGAGATATTACTACTTTTATCTAACATATTTGGATGCAACGCTATTTAGAACGCGAGGTTAATATCTGAAAGCAAATTTAGAAACACTGAATACAGGTTCTTGGGATAACACTGGTACAAATAGATAATCGATATTTTATATAGTTCGAGCATTATTAACATCTAAATGGAATGTACATGAAAAATATTTCTGAATTCGCTACAAAAGCCTGCTATTATAAAAGTATTACTTATCGAACCGCTAGATCTCGACATATCTCTACATCACAATAAAATCTTCTTTTACATATACAATATAAAAATTAAATAAAAAATTTTCAAGGAAGATTGTAATGTAAAGGTGTATATTGCATCAGAAAGTGTTTTCATGTCGAGTAACGCGTCAAAGGTTAATCTACGTGGTAAAACAGCGGATAGTATCGGGAAGAACATCGAGTTTTCATGAATAGATATTAAGATAGAATACAGAATAACGAAACGTCGAGTTGACCTAGCTATGGAGACTCCCCGAAATATCGATGTCCGATGATCATTCCTATTCTGCTCTGTGACGGTCAGGTGTACATAGTCGGCCACACACCACCGGGGGTGGACGACCACGAAAGCGGCGCCGTAGCGCTTAACGAGAGGCACAACACGAAGTATCTGCAGGTAGTGCGGCTCTATTCGGACATCATCCGGGGACAATTCTTCGGCCACTGGCATTCGGATACATTCCGGGTGATATACAGCGACACAGGTATGTTATACGTACAAGCAAATTGTTCAGATTTATTCACAAACAAAGGTAATAATAAGTCACCTGATCCTGTATATCTCTATAGGTCTCTATTATACGATAATATTTTCATATTTTTCTCAAATATGACAATTTTCTGGCACAATACAAGTCATATGGCTATTTATATATTTTTTATCTTATACATCAGTCTAGGCATCAGTCGAAGCAACCGATACCCTCGATACCATTTTCTTTTTCAAAAGCGTTTGTTGGACTGTCTTTTTCCCTTTAATAAAAATCCATTTTTCAGCCAGACCAATTATTTATCAGTACTCGTTATCCCCCTTTACACCCCGCTAGTCTAGATGAGACATGAGCGCACTGTTATCGCTTTATTAGCTGCCGCGTTGACCTTAATTTTATTAATAGTCACAGCGCGCGATTAATTATTCGGTGAAACGATACTCGTTGAACAGGTCTGCCCGTATCCTGGATAATGATGGCTCCCAGCGTAACGCCGAGCACTGTCGGAGGGCCAAACAACCCGGGCTTGCGACTCTACAAGTTCGAAACTAACACCGGACAGGTACGTTTGGCGGGCGCGCGTATACATCCTCTCGATAATATCGCGGCCTTTCCGTGAACGGGAACGCTCTATTTGCGCGATGTACCGATTTCAAAAGGGACGCAGAACTGTAGGATGTATATGTGTACGTGTTGCACGCTGCGCAGATTCTGGATTACACGCAGTACTATCTTAATCTGCCTGAAGCGAATTCAATCGGCAAAGCGAACTGGGTATCCGAGTACTCGCTGCTCGACTATTACGAGCTGCAGGAGATATCGGCGATCACTCTTCACGATCTGGCGGACCGGTTTACGCAGTCGAACGATTATGCCTTCGTCAGGTATGTGTGCGATGAAATGGATCGATCGATTCGCTTGCGTAATTTAGTCCTAAAACCGTAATAGCATACCCCGCTAATTACCGGCCTCGATTACGCCTTAAGCCATGCGTCTCGTGTCTCCGGCACATTTTTCCCCCCTTAAGTAATCAACGGATATACAAACGTGGACGTAAAACAAGTATATAGCTGTCATCTAAAATACCGTTCGTATCGCAATACTAATCGTTATCCTTATACGAAAAGAATGGACTCGAAATATTCGTGTTTGTCTCGCGATCATCTATCGTTCATTATCATTACATGGCACGTTTCACATAAATGCCGGTCGAAATATCCCAATGGATGTTTAATGCTGACGCGTGGGACGCGCTAAGCGTCGACGGTCGCGTGAGATATCGATGCCCACGGTCGAGGATTAATAATTCCCGCGTTTCTCCATGAGCCGGCAATTATATCTCACGGTAATACCTGACCCCACAGCCAGCGACATTGTGATAACTGTCTACCCCTTTTCGAGACGCGCGCGCCATTACGATGCTAATAACAGTCCTGATACCCGACCACTCTCACGTTTCTCCTAATGCACAAGCTCGGTCTCGGTCTGTGTATATTATCCTACCGCGCACACCCTCGCACACGGCTCTCCCGCGGCGTGCGTGTGTGTGTGTGTGTGTTCTATGTCCCGCAGGTATTACGCGGCCAACACGGTCTCGTTGCCGCGCGAGGTGGAGCAAATCTGGGGCTGCGGCGGTCCTCTCAACGGAGTATGTGCGCTGCATCATTACTGCACTGTGACGAGGCTAAATCCCGAGTCCTACAGGTACGCCGCGCTTTAAGTAAGCGACTCACGAAAATGACCAAATGTTCCGAAAATATCATGGAATTGTTTGGAAGCTTGTTATTTCAGAAATATATTATTCGTATTTCTTTTTACTTGTATTTTTCTTCTAATAATGACGCATTACGAAAATTTGTCTTCTACGTCAGCTTTTTCTAATTTTTCTACCGTTTTATTATGTTATAAAAACTTTTAAAATGTTTAAAACACTTGATCAATTTCGTGGTAACTGCAATTGCGCGTCTCGTGAGCATGGCGGCTCCGATGGAATGTATTTCAATCTACCGTTTAGATGTAAGTGGAAAACAATCTCAAACCTGGGTCGATCGTGCAGTATATGCTAAGAAAATTGCATTATCACGAAAATACATTCGTGATATCGACAAGCTTATTTCACGAGAAAAATATTAAATTAAATTTCTCCCGTATAAAACAAAATTGAGAGGTTTATAGAGTCGTTTATGACGAAAACGTTTAATTTTCAAGTGAATCAGTCCTGACTTTATTTCTTATATTTAATATATGCAGTATTTTGGTTAATTTTAACAGCTAATTAAATTCAATATTTTGATAATGAATTATCGTAAATCTTCACGTGAGAAAATTTAATTCGATCGCTTTCTGTTATTCCGAAAACGCCAGCAAGGTGCAATCATCCGCATGACGCCTAAGCTCGTGAAACTTGAAATCCATTGAGTATAGTAGGCTCTCGATGTTCGCCGTTAATTGGTTGCGTATACGTAAAGCGAATACCGATTAGATTAGAGTACTCTATTATAGCAAAACACATCGCGTGCATTATGCACGCCATTGAAATGTAATAATATTATTACGGGAGAGAAGCGAAGAAAGTTCAGAAAATTTTGACAATAAGATCTCTTCTCACTTCGAATTAATTATACAATATTTACATAATTTATACTTTTTTAATAATTATAATCTGAATAACGAAAATTGACGGTGATAGATTCACGTGAAGATTGTAAGTTGACAATTTGTCGTTTATTAGAGTATTTAAAAAGTCTAATTGACACAAAATGTGTAGATATATTACGCCAAATTATACGAACTCTTCTTACATATTACACTTATTGTTAGTGATCGATATGCTTTTCCATTCCTCGAAGTATGTTAAAAGCCTGACATATATATTAAGACAGCGGAGGAGATATAAAGATTCAACCTCGAAAGAGTTGTCTCTTGAAATTTCAAAGTGGGACAAGAGTCAGTAATACATGTAACGGGCTAGATAAATGTCGGCGTAAAGATGGATAAACGGAAAGACGGATAGAGAGGGATTACTACACTTTTCAATATTCGCAAAGCGGCGCGGGAGACGTTTTCGTAAATTAAGCATCGTGAAAACCTCCGTAGTTTGAAAATGTCATGTAATCTCGCAAAGTCTTGGAAAAGTCTCAAAGAATCCGAAGATCTCAGAGAATTCTCGGCGAAGGTGGCTTTAGCCGCGGTAATGTTTCGAAGTTGGGAGCAATTTCCTATTAGCCAGTAATACTGTAACACCTTACGACTGACTGCTCGTGCAAAAATAATAGGAACACACGCGCCAGACAGATTTTTAAAGGAACCTCGCGCGAATCTTCTTTAACGTACACTCGAAGCGTGAAACATGCATTATGCATCCGGCAAAACGACGGAGAAATATATTATTGATGGAATAAGAAATGTCTTCTTTTTTTTCTCTCGAGTCGACCTCGATTTGATATATCGCGCAAGAATATAACAGGAATGTAAACGTCGAGTGATTGATGTATGCTCCGAGTCGCCAGTCAGCTTGTCCTGAAATTTTCAGAGGTCGCGAAAGTGCCCGAACCTCGCAAATTTGGTGGAGAAGCGAAACTTAGACACTATCACCTGTGTAAATACGCACATTCGAAATAATAAAAGAAATTTATCGAAAGGATTGCAAAAGAATAGGAAAAAATAACACATATCGTCAATGTTAATATTATTTTTCGTATCATTTTATCACAACCGTTATTTTAATTTAAAACAGACTGGGGCAAAGAGCAAGCTCGAATGATAATTATGAAAATAATGTGAGGTAGACTAATTTACATTTTTATACAAATTATTGTAAAAAATTTCTAACAATTTAGCCTAAAGTGATATTTTTTTTACACAAAATAATCTCGACAAATTGTCAAAACTTTTTTACATTGTTCACGGACGGATATCCTGTATATGCATGTATATGTTACGCTCACAGGGAGTGCTATTCATCCTACGCTTACGCCCTGGCGTCCACGGGACACTCCACCGTACGTCTCTACTTCGCGTTGCATCTGCTAGTCCTGCTGATTTGCGCTGAGGTTCTGAACGACCGGTAGGATGAGCGAGACGAGAGGACTCCCGATCGCGCGGGTCACGCTCCGCGTCGGCCCTCCACGACGACGGTCCGCGTCTTTTTCTCTGGCAGAATCCGATCGAGACGCACCATCGATCGGCCACGGAGTGGATCAGATCGATCTAGGAGTGGTCCACGAGTTAAGGCGAACGCGTCTAGCGATACGGCGTGTTACGCCGCCCGGTGTGTCATCTACTTTGTCTATGTCTCTGTCGTGTCTCCGTCTTCTCCTTGTCGCGCCACCGAAATTGTTCAGGCGCGCTCTCGTTCCGTCGTGTTTGATGTTGCGTGTATACGCCCGTTTTCAAGTAAGGCTGTAAAATCCGAATTCCGGATGGGATTATTCAACAGATATCCAGAATGCTCGGACGCCGTCGCAATTCAGCTTTGAAATTGAGATATCCTAATAATTCGGGTAATACGATTATATTCGAATAATTCCAGTAATTTGGACAATTCGGATAAATCGGATAATTTGAGTAATTTGGATAATTCCGTGTACTGAAGTAATTCAAAGAATATTTGAATACGATAAATAATAATAATGGCTTTCTTCTTCCTCTTCTTTCTCCTCTTTCTCCTCTCTCTTTCTCTCTTTCTTTCCCCCTCTATCTATTTATCTATCTATCTTTTTCAAGCAAATATAAATTCCAAAGTTGTCCAAGAATCTATTACTAAACCAATTCGAGAGTTTTAGGGCAAATGAACACTCGACTGATAATTCTTAGTGTATAATTATTTAAATAAATAATATAAAAATTCATAATTGGACGTTTCTCAAGTATCCAGATACTTTGGATCAGAAATCTCGTATTCCTATTTATCCGAAATATCCGAATAATAAGGGGAAGATTGGATTTATTTGGCTAAGTCGGCAAACTTGCTAATAATTCTTTCTTATAGATTAATTATTTATTAACTGGGTCTAAATAGAAATTATCTTGAGAAATTTAAATTAAAAAATAAACACGCTCGTATGTATTAAAAATTGAAATAAAAAACCCTAATGACCAAGCAATAACAGTTAAATAATTAACCTATTAATTTGCATGTACAATATATAAATTGGTACAGTAACTGGGTCATAGTAGCTTGACTTATCTACGCAAAAGAATGCAAGATGAAATAAAAAGAGAGAACTAGTAACTTCTTATTCTTCTCGTTATACATTTTAATATTTCAATGGACCGTGCACGTATTGATTATCAAAGACCCAGCGGCCAATAAGTCAAACTACTATGACCCATTGAATCAATGCACCTTACTGTACGTTTCGACTTCAGTCATAACATAATAAAACATTTAAAGCCGATAATATATTGACATATCATAGAGACGACTTTAATTCTCACTATCTGACCCGATTTATTCTCGCCTCCGAATGAAGAATTAATTATGGATAATCTAACCGCTAAAATTACGTTTCATCTCCGTTTTACACTCTTTCATACAGATACAACGACAATTTTTAGTGATGTATTCGTCATGTTTTCAAACTGTGATATGGCTTCTTATGATAATTTTATTATATTACGACTTTCTATCTTATTTTTCTTTGTTTACTTTTATGTAGTTTGTTTCAAAACGTTTTGACTTATTTCAATTTGTTCTCTATGATACCTATGTCAATATATTATCGTCTTTAAACGTTTTATTATGTTACGGCTGAAGAAGATTCGATGAAGTCAAAACGTACCAATTTATATGTTGTACATGCAAATTAATAAGTTAATTATTTAACAACTTTTATTGCTCGGTTATTGGCCCTTATCATTTCAATGTCTTGAAAAAAATTAGTTTTTAATTTCTCAGTAAATTGATTGTTAGTTTATTTATTAAAATTGTTCTTAAATTGTTTTTACATTATGACACAGATTTTCAAATTATTGAGCACATTTTTCTTAACGGTTTTACAGATGATTTTATACTAGAGTACATAATGAAATTTTGCGCACAAAGTGTGCAGAAAAAGTTAATATACCATTTAACATACAGTTGATTAATTTTAAAATTGTTTTTATATTGAGTCTTTCATATTTTTTACATAATATGTAAATCTGTATGTTTTCGCGAGAAAACATTAAGAATTATGAGCAATATGTCAGTATAACCAATCCGAGATGCAGTCTTCCTTACAATATCTGAACAATTATTCAAATATTTACCAGTCTTAAGTTGCAAGTTATTCACGTGAAAGTAACTTGTCGCGTTTCATCGGCGCGGCTGCGGCTGCCGTTGCAGAGAAAGAAGCAAAAAAAAGAGAAAGAAAAGAAAATAGGGATCGCGTCGATACTATTCCTTTCGTCTTCGTCCGCAAGTTTCACGAGCTCTCGAGCGTAAACCACCGATCGACGTAGCGTGCCACCCAGCGCGGCGATCCGAATGTTTCGCGGTCGCGAACGATATGGGGGCTGCAAGCTGCAAGGACTGCAACGAATGCCCTTCCCATCGCGTAAGGCGCGAGCCGCCGCGCGGAATTACATAAAAAAAAGAAAACGGCTCGAGAGGGTCGAGAGAAGTCCCTTTAGCCACATTCTCGAATAAGTATACCGGCGTCCCCGCGGCGTGCTTATATTCAAATGTAATTAAAGTTTTACACGAGGGGGGGACTTTTACGCCGCTTCGTAATCCAATGTCAAAACTCCGGAACACCGCCCTGGAAAACGCTCCGAGCAAAGTCGACGACTCGAGAAGGAGACTGCGTCGAAGCTCTCATAGCTTAAAGATTATATTCGTACTACCATTTCGCGATTGTCGGAACGATGCAGTATTTCTTAATAAAGGACTCATGGATTTGTAATGGGTGTTCTCTTATTTATCCTACATTTCGCCACCATTCCGATTTTCTCCGTTATCTCGGGGAAAGACCCTTCCTCCCTCCCCATCCAGTTTTCTCATTATAAGTTCAGCCTTGACTATATTTTCACATCGCGACACGCAGAAACAATATATCTTTAACTTACTGTATTTAGATAACAAAGCCACTGTAATTTTATTATTATAGAAATTTGTGAGAAATTATAGATATTTCTGGCTGAAGAATTACTCTCTCGCGCACAATACGAGGTACAAAGGGAAAAAAACCGTTGAAAACATAAAATTTTTCCGCGCACCAATAACCGCGTTAGGCTCGGATTAGTTTCATTTTTCTCTTCGAATCCGCGAATATTTCCGCGTTGCGAATATGATCGCGTTAAAAGATTATTACCATAGATGGCGAGAGATTTTACGGGTCGATTTGAAAACAGCATTCTCCGCCATTAAAAAAGTCATTAACAATTACGAGGACAGAATCCGTGGAACGAGCGCGAGCTTTTAAAAAGCAATTACACTCCCAGATATTATTTCTCATGGATAGGGCTCTGAAACGCAGACTGCCGTGATTCTCGGCCCCGGCTCGTTTTCAGACTCCGATGAGCAGTTACCAGAATTCAGAATTTACTCGTATAACGAGATATAGCAGGGGGGAGAGGTCTCAATTAATTCCGCGGCCGCTACAGTTAGCAGGCTAACCCAACTTCTCTCTAAACGAGCTCCGGGGCTCTCGTGCACGTGGTGACAGCAAATATGAAGATAAGTCGTTCATTAACACGAAGGGAACATTTAGCGGAAAATGTGAGAATTTTGTTGGCGTAATGAGAGCCCGGTTTTCCCGGCGACAAGCCGTTCGCCAGCCAGTGGGGGATGAAGGAGATGGGGAGAGCCGGGCAAAGATATTCAGGATATTCTAGCTAGCCGGTACCAGCCCTCAGTGCCCTCACTCTCTCTCGGCCTCGCCGATTATACCTCCGCGGTAAGTACGCTCGAACTATGCGCAAACGTATGTGCGTGCGCCGTTAATTACGTAAGTTAACAAACCTGTAGCACGTGCGGTAGCGCGCTCGCGCACATGCGTTACGCATTCATACGGATATCAACCATGTAACGTATCTCGTATACATATCGCCGAAGGTATGTGCGCGCTCGCGCGCGCGGAAGGAGTAAGTCGCATATTCTCGAGGGGTATTGCACGAATTCATCGCTCATCTCTGCGAGAAAATCGCGATATCGCGAACATCGGAGAATCTCGCTGCTCATACGTATGTATATATGTACATACATTCATATGCGCGGTTTGCTTGTGCTTGAGTAGCGAGTACGTGATGCGGCGTGCTCGCTGTGGGTTTTGCATAGGCACGCGGCTGTGTACCGCGAGGCGCCTCGAAGCTGGCAAACACAGTTATAATGTGTGTTTGTATTGACATAAATCTTTCGTCCGCTTTCCGCGCGCGAGTCGTACACGGTGAAATTACCGAGCGCATCTGGAACTGCGACGATACCGTCGATACATCGGCGCTACCGCGATGTTGAATTGAAATGTATACGCGGTGTCCGAAAAATACTTTCTTTTTATACGGTCTTGTGTATCGAATTTATCTTGATAATTATTAAAACATAAATAAAAACATATATCAAATATAAGACACTTCGCCAATAACTAATAATAATAATAATAATAATAATAATAATATTTTATTCTACCAAACTGGCCAGAAAATTTACGATCGATTGGGGAAAAAAAAACTATTACAATACGTTGATTGTTTTGAAAGTTATGAGTGAAAAATGACTGGGGTCCTCCAGACCTGGCTTACACGTATGCAAAAAATAAGTATGGCCTGCGAGGAAGGGTCAGAATTCCATCAATTATATCAAAACTTCAAAATTGGGGTGCTAACTTCACAAAGGTAGTCTACGAGGGTTAAGAGCATGTAAAATTATAACTCAAACAACTACAACTGACAAAGAAATGCTACGATACATTACACAATAAAGATATTATTTAAAAAACCTTAAATATCTAACAATAAGTCATAAAAGTAGCAAAAAACTTAGATATTTAAGGTTCCTTAAATAATATCTTTATTGTGTAATGTATCGTAGCATTTCTTTGTCAGTTATGATTGTTTGAGATATAATTTTACATACTTTTAATTATTAAACTCATGATTAATAGATTCACACTTGAAAAGGACTAAAATCATAGCCAGTTTGGTCAAATAAAAAAATGACTAAAACATATGTCATTTTATTCAATATAATAATTTAAAATAATTTAAATTACTCTGAGGAAATTACATACGTGTAAAACATCAAGATTACTTTTACTTTTTAATAGAATACTGTGTATATATATTTCATTTTTAAAAGTGAGACAATTTGACTATACGTTATAAATTTTTTCATCACAGTAGAAAATATTATCTTCTATTCGGATGTATTATTAGCCCTAAAATATTATTAGGAACATTCTGTATATCATGATATTATTTCAAACAGATTTTAAAAATATAAAATATAATATTTTTTTAGATATATTTTAAATCGCTAGAAATTGACGACCGACATCAATCACAATATTCGCTCCCGCTTCGTAAACAACATTGTTGACACACCAAAGTTACATCATCAATATGCATTCTTAGGGCCCGAACACACCACTTTGTAACACCACAGAGATCCATATAGGTACTACACAAGCTTCTCTAGGGCGTTACAGAGTGGCCCTCAGACCCTCAATACCGAGCATTTAATAACGATTGACGAACACTCGCGGTAACACTTTACCGTTACATTAATTATTATCATTTTGAATAAAAATTTTGATATAATGTCTAATAATTGTTAGAAAGACTATTCGTGATTCTTTTATACCTCATTTCTCATATATACATTTTATTTACGTTTTTAATATAATTTTATAAATCCATTGTCTTAACATTGAAATAAAAAAATAACTTACCGGCCGATGCGCAACAGCGGAGTTGTAACCCTGCGTTGATCTGTAACATATAAATTTTTTTTACATTAAAACAGGGTTCAAAAGATAATCAATACTTAAAGTAAATAATTATATCGCGACCCGTTAAATAAAACATTATTTTAACAGAAATCTGATTTTAAAATGCTAATGCAAGAAACGATTGCGGCCGTCGCAAGCGGGGGTGCATATTTCCGCATTAACTCGTTCGCATAATTAATCCGCGAAAAATCGTGCAAGTAATATTACGACCGTGCGAATAAGAGAGAGACGCGACGCTCGCGACGTAATGTCTCTTTTCGCATATGCCGGCGATCGAACTCCGAAATTACGAAATTGCGCCGGAGTTAAACCTCGAACGAGTAATGAGTATCATATCAATGGGCGAATCAAGTCGCGCTCAAGAAAGTGACGGAATTCGCCACAGAACTGACAGAACAGCAAAATAATAAATGAATAACAATTACTCACCCCACGGTTGCCCCGCTGTCGCCCGATGCCTCCCAGGCCTCCTCCTCCTCTCCTCGATCTTCTAGGTTCTCCTCCGTTGGTGCGTTATCGCTATCGCATCTCTGTCGGCGCACTCACTCATGACGCGGCGACGTTCACGCGCGAAAATTGACGATATCGTCGCTTATGATCGCGCGACACTTTCGACACACTTCGTACGGCACTACCGGTATTAATCTCGCGACGCGACGCGTACTTTGTTACACGGCAACGGAAGAATTACGGCGGAGAAGCTACGAACGGAACTATACGATCCGCTTGACGCCCGTGACGCTTGACGTCCCGCAGGCAGGTAGACGCTAACATGGCGGACAGAATTTCGTAAATCGCACGGCCAACTTCACGCGCCAACCGGAGCAACGGTCGCGAGGACGCTATACTTGCTGCTTGTGATGATTTTGATTGCAATTAAATCATCGATTTATGAACATTGTCTATCGATCGCCAAATATCAAAATACGATTAAATCCGAGGTTAAATGTATAACGTTAACAGAAACTGTGATCGTTAATTAAACACGGCGTGGCGCAACGTTAGGGCCAAAGCACATAACATGGCGTAGCGATATACGACGGTCGTAGTCCCCGACCTGACAGATCAGGATACGCCAAAGCTTGTGCGTTAAGGCCGTGGCACATAGAAAAACTTAAGCAGTAAAACTCAAGCAGTAAGCAAATCAGCCAATCAGTCAAGAACTTAAGGCACGGCCCTAAGCGGTAGCGAATCCATAGTTGATTTCTTACTGCTTAAGTTTTACTGCTTAAGTTTTTCTATGTGCAAAGGCCCTTTTACTTACGTCCACGACTACGACTGTCATATGTGCTTTGACCCTTATGCTGGGTCTACAATGCGAGTCGCAAAGTCGTGAGTCGCAAGAATTGACCAATCACAGTCGAATTTGAGGATAATAATCGACTGTGATTGGTCAATTCTTGCGACTCACGACTTTGCGACTCGCATTATAGACCCAGCATTACTCGATTTAGGGTCCGCTCGTATCTTTCATCCATTCCGAAAACGACGCGCGACGGTAACTTCATTGCGAAGCCAGGACGAGCCAATAGGAGTCAAGTTGACGATTGAGACAAGCGAGACCGATCATCCGAAAGCATGGGCGCGTTCAAAAGAACAAACCGCTTAGTAGTAATCGAATTGGCTCTTAAACCTTGTGTACACGATACTAGAAATCGGTCCAAGTTTCGGTTTAAGCCAATCAACTTGCAGCTCTTACAGAAAAACAGCAGTTTCATTGGCTTAAACCGAAACTCGGACCGATTTCTAGTATCGTGTACACAAGGCTTTAGGCCGGTATTCATAGATCTTATATTTAAGACCGTCTTATGTTATTTCAAGACGTTATGGACCAATCACAGAGCTGTATTAGCATCTTAAGATATTACTTTAAGACGGTCTTGAAATAAGATTCGACTATGAATACCGGCCTTAGTTTTAGACCCAACAAATCAACGTAGTGTGTTGATAAGATGACACTCAATAATAGAGACTTATAATAAGAGATGCGCCAATGACTCCCCACCACGACTCCTGTCCATCATCTTGTGCCCATTGGCCTGTTCTTTTTCGCTACATTTCTGTACTAGTGCAGAGAAAAAGAACACAGACCACATGTTGAAGACGATCATGTCGACAAAGCGGGCCTGCCGGGTACGCAATGAAGGGCCAAACAATGTCCGTGATTGGTCACTCACACTGATAATCAAAAACAGGTATCTGTATGGCGCATCTCTTATTATAGGTCTCTACTCAATAATTGTTTCTGCTAGAGAGCCTCTAGGGCTTCGTTCAGAAACATCATCCAAGTCTGAAAATCTAGATCAGTGCACGTAACATGTGCTGTAGGATTTTTAGCACTCGGGTGATGTTTCTGAACGCACCCTAGGAGAGAGAGGCGCCAACGGGTCATGTGACCAGCCCTCCGTGATTGGCTGGCAACAATATGTAGTTAGGTGGACATTGCGAGATTGCGACGCCAATGCGGGGCTGCGTTCCAAAATTCACTCTGGATAACTAAAATCTATAGTTTACGTACACTATAGCATTTTAGTTAACTAGAGTGAATTTTGGAACGCAGCCCAGAAGAGCGCAGGAGAGGTTAGAGTCTAACCTCTTCTCACCTCTCCTGCGCTCTTTTGCATTGGCGTCGCAATCTCGCAATGTCTATAAGTGTCTCTTATAGAATACAGAGTCCGGCCAACTTAGTCAAGAGCCCCTAAAAATGGCGGACACTGATCTGTGTGACGAGTAGACCGTAACTGTGTGTGTTCTGTGTGTGTGCCCGCTTTGTGTTGTGATTGGTTCCGCCATTTTTATAGGGGCATGACTAATAAAAAGAAGGTCGGTATTCATAGTCGGATCTTATATTTAAGACCGTCTTAAGTACAATCTTAAAGTGCTATGGCCGGTATTCATAGGGCGGTATTCATAGTCGGATCTTATATCTAAGATCATCTTAAGGGCCAAAGCACATAACATGGCGTAGCGATATACGACGGTCGTAGTCCCCGACCTGACAGATCAGGATCCGCCAAACAAAGCTTGTGCGTTACTTACGTCCACGACTACGACTGTCATATGTGTTTTGGCCCTAAGTCTGGTCAAAAGCAGTCTTAAGACTCCAGCCAATCAAATGACCGCATTAGCAACTTGAGACATTACTTAAGACGGTCTTGAAATAAAACCCGACTATCATTTGGTGCTCCAAACGCTTTTGGAAACATTTCATCCTTGTTGTTTATCAAATGTTAAACAAGGACAAAATGATACTCTGAAGAGTTTGAATCGCACCCAATGCTTTAGCTTTGTCAGCAATTTTGTCGCTTTTGCCTAGCATTGTGTAAGGAGCTTTATTGTTCTCAGATCGCAGCGTGGAGTAATTACACGTATCGTCGGACTCCGATGGTTGATATTACGAAAAACCGTGATATATCGAATGTTTATTCAATACATATGCTTTGCGCAATTTATACGGATATCGAGGTATATCGCAATCGATAATATTGACTTTCGATTACATTCTTTCGGATAATCGCTTTTCTCGACCGTCAACTTGACTCGCGTCTCGCGTCGTGTCGCGCGGTTTCAGAATGAAGTCGTTTTCGGAACACCGTTTCGGATAAAGGATACCAGCGAATCCTAAATCGAGTAACGCCGCGACGTGTTTAATTAGCCATCATATATCACAGTCTCTAATTAACGTCGTACTTAATCTTATATTTAATCGTGTTTTGATATTTGACGATCGTGGACGATAGAAAATGTTCATAAATCGATGATTTAATTGCAACCAAAATCGTATCACAAGCAGCAAGTGTAGCGTCCTCGCGACGGTTGTTCCGGTTGGCGCGTGAAGTCGGCCGCGCGATTTACGAAATTCTCTCCGCCATGTTAGCATAAATTTGATATATGTTAAATATACAGTAATAAGGGGCATGTGTACGAAAAATCAGGTGAGGTTATCGGCACTTTACAAGAAATAAGTCATTCTAAATGTGCGTTCGCGGATCGTGCTATTGTCATTCTATCCTTGTTTACATCTAATGAACGAGAAAGATAGAATGATGCAAATCGCCACGGCCGAGGTTTTCAACGAATAATACATGTACTTAGCGACTAGATGAATACATTATTAATGTCTTAAAATATTCCCTGAAGTTTCCGGATTTCGTACGTACCTTGAAAATAAGGGCTTACCGAATGTTTTGCTCTGATAAATGAGGTTAAATAAGTAGTGGATGAAGTGGATCCAATCGCATATTGCTTTACTCGTACTGTCATGCCTGACCTAACCTAAATCGAGTCCAACCGCACTACTATTGTGATATTTTTTTAATTAGTAAATAATTAAATACGATTAAATCGTGCGTGTAAAATCATATTTTATATTATTATAATTATTGGGATGTTGCAATGTTTGTTTTCAATTATCTCATGACGGACTGTTACTTGACTAGGTGCTGCTCCGAAAGGACTACCTTAAGGCCCGGTCTACAATGGATGTTGTAGGTCGTAAGTCGTAAGAATTGGCCAATCACAGTTAATTATTCTTCGACCGCAAGAAGAATAATAGACTGTGATTGGTTAATTCTTACGACTCACGACTTACAACATCCATTGTAGACCGGGCCTAATACCGGTACCGGTAGTACCGTGCAAAGTGTCGCGCGATCATAAGTGACGATATCGTCGATTTTCGCGCGTGAACGTCGTCGCGTCGTGAGTCGCGTCGTGAGTCGTCGTGAGTGAGTGCGCCAACGGAGATGCGACAACGGACCGACGGAGGAGAACCTGGAAGTTCGAGGAGAGGAGGAGGAGGCCTGGGTGGCATCGGGCGACAGAGCGGGGCAACCGTGGGGTGAGTAATTGTTATTCGTTTATTATTTTACTGTCTTGTCAGTTTTGTGGCGCATTCCGTCACTTTCTCGAGCGCGACTTGATTCGTCCATTAAGTACGTGATACCTACTCATTACTCATTCGAGGTTTAACCCCGGCGCAATTTCGCAATTTCAGAGTTCGATCGCCAGCATATGCATGCGAGAACGAGACATTACGTCGCAAGCGTCGCGTCTCTCTCTTATTTCTCGCGTCTCTCACGGTCGTAATATTACATGCACGATCTTTCGCGGATTAATTATGCGAACGAGTTAATGCGAACGAGTTTTAATGCTAATGCAAGAAACGATCGCGGCCGCCGCGATCGTTTCTTGCATTAGCATTTTAAAATCAGATTTCTGTTAAAATAATGTTTTAAAAATTTAACGGGCGCGATGTAATTATTTACTTTAAGTATTGATTATCTTGGACGCTGCTTTAGTGTACAATAAAGATATTTATACGTTACAGATCAACGCAGGGTTACAACTTACAACTCTGCTGTTGAGCATCTCTCTCGGCCGGTGAGTTCTTTTTTTATTTCAATGTTAAGGCAATGGATTCGTATTATATTAACGTAATAAAAAAAAAAATAAAATGTATGTATGAGAAATGAGACATTATAAAAGAGTCACAGTCTTTTTTTTTTAACAATTATTAGACATTACATAAAAATGTTTATTTAAAATGATAATTAATGTAGCGGTAATAAAGTGTCACCGCGAGTGTTCGTCGGTCGTTATTAAACGTTCGGTATTAAGGGCCCGAACAGACGGGCCACTTTGTAACGGCATAGAGAAGCCTATACAGTACCTATACGGGCCTGTGGCGTTACAAAGTCGCTCGTCTGTTCGGGCCCTTAATCGTGACGCATCGTCGTTCAAATCACGCGAGTCGTTCGGATCGCTCTCACGATTCCCCTCGACAGCGAAATCCTTTTATAAGAGAGAGTTTGACTCTTTACTTAATTCTTCTAATTCGGAGGCTGGGGAGTCCGTGACCCATCCTTGATTCCCGGCCATTTCCATATTTCTTCCGTCCCGCTGCTCCCTTTGGGAGCGCGCGGGGGAGTTACGCCGCGTCGGCAACGGCGGCAGCGGCGGCGGCGGCGGCGGAAAAGTATTGTCGTAGTTAAGGCGGCCGCTCGCGGCATACAAATAACGTAGTTTCATAGCGCCGCGGCGTTCCAGCGTCGCTAACAATGAATGAAATGCCGACGTCGTTATCATCTGCGTTCGGCCGGATAAATAAATACGACGGTGGCCCCGACGGAGGAGAAAGGGAAGAGAGAGAGCGAGAGAGAAGAAAAAGAGAGAAAGACGGGGAGGACGGAGGAGCGATTTTTATTAGAGATACGTTCTACGAGCAAAACGGCCGCGCGCGCACGTGCGCACCGATATCGTCGAGATTATGGCCTAGATTTATCGCGTGCCTATAAATCCCAAAATATATCCGCCTTCCATGAAAAAACTATAATTTCGCGGTAGATCCGAAATTGCCGGATTGAATCGAAAGCGCGGAATTCTTTATCACTTGCAGATATACACGCGTGATCGTGATTGATTCATGGATATTCAGCCGGCGGTGTCGACGAAGCCGCGAGATTAATCGGGCACGGGAGAGTATCCGGCGTTAAATATTGGATTAGCGCTCCATTCATTCCCTCGTCCAATCATTAATTATTGAACAAAAGCAAAAGATTTTCGCGGTAATTAATGCTCACAATGGAGGTATAGCCGCGCGCGCGCTAACGTTAAAATGGCAACGATGACCAATCGACGTGGGATATAACGAGCATCGGACGTGAGAGCGAGATAGTCGAACGTTTAAACGTCACGGAAAACGTTGCACCGACTCCATGCAACACGTGCAATCTCGTGTGCGTGTTACGCCGGGGCAAAAACGGACATTTCCAGCCCACTCGCCGAGAGAGAGCCGCGTTGTGATGCGCGTTGCTGCACACAACGGCATTTCCGGGCGGGGTGGCGGGCGAGTGGAGTGCACGAGCAGTCATTCGGCCGGCGAACGTCATTGAACCTTGTCAGCGGAGGCACGAAGCTATCAAAGCTACGCAAAACAGGAACATGGCGACGACGTTGTTACGTGTTACGCCGGTCCGCGGTTTTTAAACCTAAACTAAACTGTCGCGCCCCCGGAATCCATTTAATCACGGACGAGCACGCACGCGTGCTATATCTCTTTTTCGAATAAGATAAAAACCCGTGTATCCCTCTAACGAAATGAGTTTTAAATAAAAATTCAATTACAGTGACGTTTATTCAAGATTAACGTAGAAGGATGCATATAGAGTTGAACACATAGTATGTAACGTTTCCTTTTGAAACCTGATTCCCACAAGAAATCCATAAATTTCCTATTTCCAATCATTTATTTGTTTGGAAACTACAAGTTAATATCTTTATTGAGAAAATATTTGTTCTAAAATATTTTTTTTGTACTCAGCATACCAATAATAATTTTATTTTGAAAGCGAATATTTTGTAGGCTTTAGTGTAAATTCCAGTTATCTTATTTTAATTTATATGTGAATTACATTAATCCTGCGTTTACTTATGTTAACTAAGTTTACTTGGGCATTGAGTCTTATAGTAATTACGACTGTTTATGTTAAATGGGTTTATCTTAACTGTATATGTTAAATAGGTTTATCTTGACATATTGAGAGAGAAGTTGTGTCTTTAAAATAATACTAAATATTCTATTTGAACCTATAATATGACAAATATCGGCTTGGGTTTCGACAAGACCTTTGTTTTCTTGGAAAACTGAAAGCTGCAAGTTTATTCCCTTTGTGCTCGTGTCGCTCTTTTGCGTGTGTATCACACGCAACCCGTCTTATCAGCGCGATATAAGCACTGATGGCGACAAGGAAAGCGGGGGACGACGACGGCAAGAAGGACGGGTGGACCAAATTTAATTTAAAACTTGAATTCCGCCTAAGATTACAGGGGTCGGGGACGGGAGTAAAACCGGTAATTAATTTGCGAGGATTACTTACCGGTAACTTGGCAAAAGTTCGCGGACCGCACCGCGGGATCTCCCGGTCACCACCAGGACGTGGCCCTGTCTATACGCAAACTCATTATAACGGAATCTCCAATAATCTCGGGACGTCACTCGACGTCGGGTGCTGGCCGGCAACACGGCGAGTTATCGTGTTAACGCCCGTATATACGGGCTATCGACCGTCGCTCGGTTGTAGGGTATAAAGTAGCATCTAGTACGTATCTCGCCAAAGCCGTGTATTACATATGCACGTCCCTCACCCCCGCACACACCCCTTTACGTCGAGCCATGCGTACGCGCGTCGAGGCTACACCCCACCCTTCCCGCCCCTCCCGGCCGCCCCAACGGCCGATCGTTCTTCCTCTTTTGGAGTAGACAGCTTTATGATCGGCTTTTGTTATCCCCATTGCATTTTATGGAAGCGCGAAGAATGATATTGGGGCGTGTGGGTATATGTAACGGTTGTAATTGCCATCACGTCCATGCCGGCCAAAGTTGGAACAGGGATCTCGCATTTACATTTCGATGGATGCAGGACGATGGGGTTGTAACCTGGAAAGAATTACTTTTGTATGTTTCACCACTGGCGGGGCATGTCGAGCCCCTTTGTCGGTGAAACGAAGTTACGTGTCAAATGTTGAATAATAAGCGCTCCTGATGGTACCGAGAATCACAACAACATTGAGATACCTTTTATAACTATAAATATGAAGAGGGAAGATTGTATAATACCCGTTCTCTCTGTAAAACTACGTTTCGAGATAGTAAATTTTTTTTAGCTGCCGATTTTCTTAGTTTATCAAAAAATTATTTATATCTTTGTGATTATTTTTTAAAATAATTAAATTACCTTTTTTTTAATTTTTATTCTTGATATTACTTGAAATCATTCGACATATATATATATATATATATATATATATATTTGGTTGCAAAATTTACAGAGTATAATTAATAGTTTAGTGATTAATTAACATACGGTTTTTTAGTAATCTCTCAAGGCGTTGTACCAACACGAGTACACGTTTTACTTCGCAAGTCTGCAAAAAAGTCTGCGCACCGGCTTACGGCATATCCGCTATAATGCGTTAATTAACTCGGCTTAAAGCCCGCCTTGTGCCTTTACGTTATCCTATAAAAGCCAATGTGCACGGTTTACTCTTGATGACCGCCCTGGATGAATCATCCGGAGCGAAAGAGGCGTGAATTGCTTAACCAGAACATCCACAAAGATAATTCACGTTGAATAATAAAAAAGAATGAAGTAAGTCTCTATTTTTGTCCACGCCGCGAATGATTACCTGTCTAATATAGCGTCGCGACTCGCGTGCAACCGTAAATCTTTGGAAAAAGATTTTCCTCTCTCGTGTTAGAATAAATAACGTTATAAACAAATATAGCACGACGGAGAGTACGTATGTGCGAGAGAATAAGCTCAAGCCGATTGACGTTCTTCCCTGTCGAAGAAACGAATTTATCAATCGGTGTCGCACACCTGTCACACACATACTTCGCCGGACTGGCATAAAGAATGATATCGCGCGCGAATATGCGCGTTGCAATTATAATGTAGCCAGCGCGGTTGTGCGGTTAAACAGGGGAGTCTCGTATTTATGTCTTGCAAATTTACGAGCCCGAGGCGAGTTAGCGGTCCACTTTTTATGGACGGGGGCTCGGATGGCCATACTGGGAACCGCTCCGGTTACCAATGATAACCAAAAAATATTACGTTCGATCGATCCCCGGGTTGCTTCGGGTAAGAAACGCGTCGCCCGTCGCCGTCGTCGACGTCATCGTCTTGCAAGGAGAATCCGAGGCTTCGGCGTTTTCAATATCTCCGATAGGTTCCTTCGTACAAAGTAACTCTACACCGCCTCCGTTGCGCCTTTAGGATGGAGATGGATATCGGAAGACGGGTCGCGAGGTCTTTATGCGACGCTCGCAATATGGCTTCGGATTCCTGCAAAATTTTCCCCACAATACGTTCTGCTTCTGCGAGACAATAGAATACGCGAGCGCATGCCGCGTCAGCTTTTAAGTATCATTTTCATGCGACTCAATGTCGTTACATTCTACCTGCGATAAATCTGCCCGATAAATAGAAATCCATAAACTGAAAGCATATTCTAAAACGATAACGTAACGTTGCATATTCTTATGAGAAATTGTCATCTGCTTCAACATTATTAACCATCATTACACTCTTAACCATGTACCGCGTAGTACCTCCAAATTCGAGGTACTAATTTCTAAATGGAAATGACATTTCGAGTTACATGCTGCTAGGAGATACTTTTCCCGGTACAGTAGCACGAGGTACGGAATACACGAGGTACTGATAAAGGAGGAGGTACCGATTGGAGGTACCGCACTTATAAATTCACGGTACAATTTTTTAGGAGGTACAGTTTTAGGAGGTACAGTTTTTTAGGGGGCTTCCCGTATGTACCCCGTACATACGTACCTCGTACGTACATATGTACCTCGTACATACGTACCTCGTACAAATGTACCTCCTACATACGTACCTCGTATACGTAGCCAACCATGATCGCGACATCTGTTGAACAAAAGACATTTGCGAATAGCAGTGGCATCGACGCGGACGTGCACGGACGTGTCATATCGTTGCTCGAGAAAAGGATTCTTAGACCGTTTTATACGACTGTTATATTATTTACGCAACTAACATAAATATGAATATATTCACAAGCAGTGACATTCGCGGAATATTTCGCGGTGCGTACCGGGAGTCACAGTGCGAAAATTTTTGAATATTTTGGCATTTTATAATCAATTATATTATGTTTTAAAAACATAAATAATGTGTTAAACTTTCTGTGATTTTTCAAGAAATATCAAAGCAAGGTAAAAGAAATAATCATTACTTTAATTTCGAAGTAAATGTTTGGGGAAAGATAAGATCGGATTGGAAGGAAAAAAGATATCTCCAATCATCTAGTACATTTGTACATTTTGCTTTGATATTTCTTGAAAAATCACAGAAAGTTTAACACACCATTTATGTTTTTAAAACATAATATAATTGATTATAAAATGCCAAAATATTCAAAAATTTTCGTACTGTGACTCCCGGCACACACCGCGAAATATTCTGCGAATGTCACTGCTTGTGAATATATTCATACTCATGTTAGTTGCGTAAATAATATAACAGTCGTATAAAACGGTCTAAGAATCCTTTGCTCGAGCAACGATATGACACGTCCAGACACGTCCGCGTCGATACCGCATAACGTACTTCCTAACTTCGAGGTACCATCTTCCCTTCTATTTTTGAGGGTACTTATGTCCCTCGTAATTACGTAGGGACTTTTTTTCAACATGTACCTCCAATTTTGGCGACACATGCTTAAGAGTGTATATATGTATATAATTTATTGGGCTAAATTATTCGTAAGATATTTATAAATAAAAAAAGAAAAATGTATAGATTTTTATTGAAAGACTCTTATTTGATTCAAAGTTTCTCTACTATAATGTAGGGGAGACCGGGGCTAAGCCGACACTATTTTTTCAAAGGCAATTTTTAATATTTAATTAAAATTTTTAGGCAAATTCAATGGTACATATTTAAAGAGTGTTTCTTCAGGTACAAAATTGATTCAGGAAGTTTTGCTGTACGTCGCTTTGTTTTGCCGCCAGGAAAGGAAAAGTGACGCGAAGACAAATTTTCGAATTGAAAAATGCCGGGGCAAACTCGACACCCCGCCGGGGCAAACTCAACACTTTGTCTGATCGACACAATTTGATCTGGAACTTATTTTTTACTGTCTGAAAATGAAAATACATTGTTTATTGTGTATTTAAAAAGTACAAAAATTTGGAATAAAGTAGCTAGAACAATCATTTGAAATAATGAGAACAAAAATTGTTGAACTTTCAATTATCTTCATCTAAACTCATGTCTGAAAAACAATTAATGCAGGTAAACTCGCGATCGGACGTGCGCATACATTTGTCATGAGCCATACGGCTGCATGACAAGCATTGTTAGTTACTGGGAGCCGACGAAACGGCGTGGTGTTGACTTTGCCCCGGACGTCGTTTTTCACTTTTGTCACTTCAAAAACATGAAAATTTTGAAAATATGCAAAAACGATTATCGGATTCATATAGAGCATTAAATTTCCCATCAAAATCACTTACCGGTAGATTCGCAAGAGTAAAGCTCGATGAAAGAGTAGACATTTTCGAGAGATCAGAAAAATTACTTTTCACTATCAAAAACGCTTATGTCGCGTTAAAAATTACACTATAACTCAGAATGTTACCAAATTCCGTTGATAATACTGGCACATAAAGACGCATTTACAGTAGGAAAGGCAAGTTTCTACGATAGATTTAAATTGGCAAAAAGCCTAGTGTCAAGTTTGCCCCGTTGTCGGCTTAGCCCCGGTCTCCTCTTATTTGATTCAAATTTTACTATAATTACTACTTAATTTTTTACAAACATTAATGCTTACACTTCTTTGTAATTAAAAAAAATTGTTAAGTTTATTTATCTTTCGACTGGTTGCAATGACTTAAGGCTCCTGCCTACTCGCCGCTTCTATTCTTGTTTGATGACATCAGAAATCGCATGCCAAAAATTCTTGTAGTTTTGAAATAAAAAGATACATTCATAAAACGCAATTGTAATTGATTTAGCATATTTGTAAAATATACCGAGCACTTTTTCTTTTATTCAAATGATCAACAAATAGCTGTAAAATAAAAAATGAAAGAAGACAGGTTAAAAAGGTTGCACGTCACGTTAATTTTATGGCTATTTAGTGATTATTAAAGCCAAAGGAAAGTGTTTGATATATTTTACAAACGTGCTGAATTAATTACAATTGCGTTTTATGGATACATCTTTTTTTTTATTTACCATAAAACCGCAAGAATTTTTGGCATGCGATTTCTTGCTTTTGATGTCATCAAACAAGGACAGAAGCGGCGAGTAGGCAGGAGCCTTATTAACCCTTCAAAAATGGACAGTTAAAGTTTAGACTTATTTAAATTAAACTGTTGATAGAAAAATACAAACAACCCTTACAAAGTCTTATTTAGATAATGCTTTAAAGCTATATAATTTGAGATCTTTTCTTTTAACTCACCCTCTTTAAAAGAGTGCACGTGTATCAATAACGCCTCCAGCGAGAGATTGGCTCGCGTTTTAAATTAGTTTCGTCTCCCCCGAGCTTTCTCGTCTCGAGGAGGGTCAGCGATGCGGAGCAGCGCGATGCGACGCAACGATTCAGTCAGTATCATTTCTTATTTTAATCACGATAATGGCGATTGCCTTCAACCATCCGCGTGAGTACCTCGCAGAATTCCAACGTGGAGATTGTCAAAACTTTTCCGGCAAACGAGTAAATTCCGCATTGTCGCCATTCACGAAAATGCGAACGATTACAAAAATGCTGATTTTAAAAAGATATTAATTACTAATTGGACACTGTTAAAGTGGTACGTTCGTCGTTACAGGGCACTTTATAAAGCGTTTTCATAAGACGGTCCTTTCAATGTAATCAGTACGATAGAATAGTATAACAAAAAACATTTTCTTTTTGAAGCCCACGAAAGAAAAAATAATCACTTTCTCTTTTAGTAATTTTTTTGTATTAAATACAGTTTTGACCTCCGAACTGTTTCATATATATTACAACTTTGGAAGATTTAAGCTTAAAATTGTAAAAAAGGATATTTTAATCGTACTTTTTATCGTGGCAAAGTTGTGATATATGACGTATTGGAAAAATTTTAATCCATTCGAAATTAAATGTACGTTATTAAAAGGGGACTTTAGTTAGTTTAGTCAGTTCAGTGTTCAGTTAGTTAGTTTCTTTAAAAGGAATTTGTTATAAAGATTAATGTTTATAATGTAATTAAGTAACAGATCTATTATTTTATGGAAAAGTTATGAATTATTGTCACAATTTATTAAACATTTTTAAATTGTTTATTCAAAGAGTTTTTCTTAAGAGTTTTTCGTTAAATACCTACTCATATAAATAAAAAAATATATATACAGTAATATAAACTAAAATTTAAGGTAGCAAAATTGATACAGAGAATGTTAAAATTTTAAAAATTTCATATTTTCGAAAGAATTTATAATTTAAAAGTTATAATGTATAATTAAAATTTTGTAATTTTTAAGTTATAATTTAAATGTATAAGAATTTTTTCAGAGGTTCCTGATCACGGTTCAGGATATTAAAAATGAGTATGGTGGATTCAATGTTCGATTATTTGATCCTTAAGAGCTTAACTCATAATCTTTTTGTAGAATAATAGAATCAATATTTGATCATGAAAATATTATTAACATTGACTTCCATTACGAATACTTTTAAAAGATTATTCTAATATATTTATAGTGTTTTGAATAAAATAAATATTGTACTTGTATTATAGCAAATCACAATTTATTTACAAATTGCAAACTTTTTACATAACAAATTTTTACGTAACATAACATTTTTGCGATTAAAATTATATTAAGTATAAAAAATTTTAACAAGCAATTAGATATTTTTTGTTTGAATTATTTTTATAGAACTGCGTGATAACTGCAAAATATTGAATTGATGGCTCGATGGAAAGCGCATACATTTTAATTACAAAAGATAAAAAAAAATCTAATATTAAAAATATAAAGCTCTTCAAAGAGCTCTGAAAAATTTAATAGATTCTAAACGAAAAGTGGACATAAAATTCCAACATTTACGGCTGATAAATTTTATCGAAAGACTTGACAATCCCAACTGTATCGAAATAATTGCGCGCAACAATGCGCGAATGCAATGAATTATAAACGCATTGTACGATATCGATTAGTAGTCTACTTAAATTATTTATCGCAGCATATGACGATATGTCGCATTTGCGATATCACGACGATAATTTCAAACCGACCGATTTGTGATTGTCGTATTATGCGACATGCTCGCCTAAAGGGGTTTTCATTAATTTCAGTTGGCATGGACTTATACAACTCATCGCGTATGTTACTATCGCGAAATTGATCATTAATAGAGACTTCGATAGAAGAGCGTAATCCACCTGTCAAATTAGTCCAAATTTGTTTAACACGAACAATTACAATATTTCTATAACTCGATCCTGAATCAAACATGAAGAAAAATGAAAAGTTATAAAATATATTATTCAGAGAAAGACGTTAAGACGTAAGGGAGACACTTGTAATAAACGAAGTTAATTTGAAAGAGATAATCGATTTATTCTACGAGGTGTGTTCGCGAACCGCTAATCTTATCGAAGTTTCGTCAATGATTGTCGCGAGTCACGAGCGTGCAGAAAATACGAGACGGTTCCGAGAAGACGAGGTGAAAACGTGTTGTCAGCTGAGTGAAGTATGCCGAGGCGAGCGGGGATGATTAGCCGCGCGTCTATTGTAAATACAAGCGAAAGTCTTAAGAGCCTCAGCACAAGCTCTCGCATGGTAACGTAACGTAGATCAACGCACAAGAAACGTATAACGCCGTAACGGCCGTAACCAATACGTTTCTTGTGCGTTGGCTCACGCTACGTGACCATACGAGAGTCTTGTGCGGTGGCTCTTAACCGTTAAGTTCACGTTACGTTACTTCGCGTCCCGTCGCGTCCCGTTACGTTAAGTTCATCGTAAACCCGGCATTACAGCGTTGCGTGGTTTATTTCTTAAAGTGCGATAGATTATTATTGATTTGTCGGAACATTTCGCCCGCTTCGGTACTGAGAAATCAATGCCGAACTTAAAAGGGGGTAAGCGAATAAGGGGGTAAGTGAATAAGCGAATTTCTTAACTTACAAAATTTAGACAAACTAATATTAACCAAGAACTTAATTAGCTACTAATAAGGGAACCTCGAAAACTCGAAAATTCTGATGTTGATAAAACGTTACACATGTAGGCGGAAGGAGTAGATAAACGAATTTAGAAATTTCAGTTCCGGCCTAAAAACGAAAGAGGTGAAACTATAATCCTCTATATGTATAGTAGTGGTTCTTTACTTTTCTCGATACATCTCAAAAAGCATTTAAGATATCAAAAAATGTTTTATACAACAGTTTATGATAAAAACACCTTTATTTAATCACATTAATATTATTTTTAAAAAATAATTTAAAAAATAATTTTTTAATTTCTTAATGCATTTAATATTGTTTTTTATATTACTAAGAAGAGGATCTCGCAAACCGGAAATTTTAATTTTGATAAAACTTTACACACATAGAGAAATAAAACTGTACACATATAGAGGTAAATAGACAGATTTTCAGTTACGACTCAAAAACGATGCTAAGGGATAAAACCATTTCTCATATGTAGAGCGGCTTTTTGTTTTTCTCGATATATCTCGAGAAGTATTCAAGATATCAAAAAATGTTTTATATACTAAAGTTTTATGGTAAGAACATCTCTATTTAACCACATCTTACTATGAAGTTTTTGTATGAAACATTTTTTAATATCTAAAATACTTTTCGAGAAAAGCAAAAAGCTGCTCATATGACAAGTAATTTCATCCGTTAGAATCGTTTTGGGCCGCAACTAAAAATTTCTAAATTCGTCCACTTACTCCCTTTATATGTGAGTAAAGTTTTATCTAAATAAGAATTTTCGGGTTTGCGAGATTTCCTTCTAAGTTAAACAAATAATGAAACATGGAATTATACTAGACGAATCGCAGAATTATAAAACAATTAAACGTAGATTTAAAGTTAAGTTTTTTTTACAATGAATGTGGTTATTCGAGACATTTATGTGAGTAAGTTTAAACAAAGATAATATATAATTAATCCGAAATCGGCAGGGGGCACAATTTTACAATTAGTCATTTGACAGCAACATGAAGACTGAATTCGTATTGCGGACAGTAACGACACGAATAAGTCCGTCAGCGCCGACGTTTGGGTGATGCGTCCGAGAGGCTATTTGGATGTTGGATATCGCTCGTCAATTAGCAAGACTACAGATCCTGTGGTAATTTGTCGGGACGGATGCTGCCATTTGGAGATGTCCTGGAGCTTCTGTAAATATTCCCCGGTCCAGTGGCGCCAAAATCTGCTATGGAAATTGCCAGCAGGATGGTCGCGTTATATATTCCTCCTCCAAAAAAGTCTCCGGGATCATGAGAGTGAGCAATCTATTAAAAAGTTCGCTGAAGTGAGTGCTTCGATATCGGCGGATCGAAGGATCGTCGGACAAAGGACAGAATGGGTGGGAGTTGAGGTTTAATTTAAGTAAGAAGAGTTGAAAACTCCTTCGTATGTCAATAACGAGTCGCCGATCAGACGTCGCAAGTGGAACTTGACTGACTTGACCGCGGCCACCTATTTGCCGCCGAAGTGAGGCGCAACCGGAGGATTAACCCGCCATTCGGTTGCGGTGGAGGCGAGAGTATTGGCGATCTTACAATTAGTCAGTTCAAGTGAGACGTCGAACATACGGCGAAGTTATCGGCACCGATGAAATTTGTTGCTGCAATCGCTAGTGAGCGAGGCGCAGATGCCACGGCAACCTGAAAATCTCTTATAAGCGGCAATTAAACCCTGCACTGAATAGTCCGTGGCAAGTTCGAGGTAAACTGCGGACGTGGAGAAACACATAAATCGTGTATGCGAGTCCAAGCGTCCGTGGCGAGTATAACTAAGGGTATACGACCCGTGAGATATAACAAGATGTACGCGAAGACGTCGAACTCGACTGAGAGTTCGACGCACGAACGGAGCGACAGAACTCCCCACGAGTTAAGGCGGCGGAATACGCGAGCCGATGCCGATGATCGGAATACTCGCTCGACGACGAGGAAGTCGGAGAAGCTGAGCTAGAGATTCGCGCACAAACGATAACTCCGAGCCTCGATCGAGTAAGACGCGAGCCGACATGCGTTGCCCTTGCTTGGACACGATGTGCGCTAGCGCGGTAGCGAATAACGTCTGAGAGCGGCTTGCACTGTGATTCACTGTACCACGTATACATAGAATTAACCGCTTGAAACTTGGAGGCAGCTGGCGGAGATGCAACGGATGTGCTTGTACTTGACAAATTTGACACTGAAACGTTGTTAGAGATTTGTGCCGAGATGAATAAGAGTATAATGTTGTCCGTTGCACACGCGCCAGCGTTTAATAATATGCGAGTAAGTAATATGCGACACTAACCGAGCCAGTTAGTAACAAAGACGTTTCGCGTTCGCGACTTCTTGGCGTTCGATGGTCGATTTTGCGGAAGATCCGGGGCACCGCGAAATGTAACGGTCTTCTTACAAAGCGAACATTTAAAAGTTGATATCGTAGCGGTATTAGTGAGCTGACGGATTTGATTTCGCACTAAATTTCCTTGACCACGATTGTTTATCGGGACGAATTAGCGCGAATGGATAGAAGCAATAAATGAGCAATAAATTATGTCGCATACCCGAGCTTTTTTTTAGTGGGTCCTAAGTTCACATGGGTCTTGGTGCGACCATCTCAAGAGCATGCAATGTAGTAAGCTCCGTGGTGTTTTCTTGTTGCAATTTTCACGCTTCGCGCGAATTCGGATTTAATTGTTTCGCGACGAAATAGATTACGAAATAGTCCCACGATTCGATCAGGGCACCGAGTGATTGCAAACCTCCGAGAGCTTCCTTGACCGTCGTGACTAAGTCCTTAAGTTTAGTGGACTTTCGGGTTAACGGTTGTAATCCGAAGAACTGGTCTAAATAAGAGCTCATAAGAATATTGTTTATTTTCATGTCGAGCGACCAGCACATTACAGACTCGCGAGAAGTTATCGGCACTAACGGCCAGATTCGAAATGCGACGAGCTGCTTTTCCTGTTAAACGTGATTTTTAAATAATGTTAGCCCTCCAACATTTAAAAAAATTAACGTTTTATAGCTCATTCGATTACTCATCGTTTGTATTGCACATGTATGCACATTTCAAATTTTTGTTTGCCTAAGTACTTCTAGTTTAAACGGTATTAACGAAAAAAAATTTTTTTTTGAGAGAGTGCGAATTTCACGTTAGCCTCCTATCCTAACTACGAGAAAATTGGATCGAAATAGTCTTAGTTGATAAATTTTCGTTTGCACATCCTTAATAATAAAATTATAAGCAAATAAATTTTTTTTTATTTATCTATCACTTTATCATTAAGAATGTGCAAACGAAAAATCGAAACGTATGTGAATGTGCAAACAATAATTCATTAATTAATTGATTAATATTATTATAAGCAGGGACCCGGACCGAACTGAAATCGAAACCGGGAACCGTTCCATAACAATTGAATCGAAACCGTAAATAGTACCAAGTTCTATAAAGTTTATAACACCAAAATCATAATCGAACCAATAAAATTATTTTCCATTTACGGTTATTTTCTCGAAAAATCGAATTGTATGTGAATGCGCAAACAAAATTTTATTGATTAAAACTATTTCAATCCAATTTTCTCGTAGTTGGAAGCTAATGTGAAATTGCCCCCCCCCACCCCAAATTCTTTCGTTAATACCGTTTGAATTAGAAGTATGCAAACAAAAATTCGACATGTGCATACATGAAGTACATTCAGGGAATTGCTGTTAGCGCTATTGCATCATTCTATCTTTATCGCATTGGATGTAAAGCAATGATAGAATGACGCAATAGCGATGATACTCGCGAAATATGCAGTTTCATACAAATTGTAATAACTTTTCGCGAAATAATCGTACGATTTTAGCTTTGTCTGAGCGGCAACTAATGCGGTATGCGATGCTTGGAAAGATTTCCAATTAGTTAGAGACTACTAATTAGTCTCTAACGCTTCGAGTCGCGTATTGATGGCAAGAAGCGTGCTCTTCTCCTTACCTAGCTTCTTGAGGTTTCCGAAAATTCGGCTGATGCGGTGATGGAGCTCCAGCTGCGTTCGGATGGTACCTTCGACTTTAGCCATCTCTTATGAGCGATGAATAAGGACGGTGCTTGCGTAAAACGGCTGGCACATGCCGCTGGGCCGACTTGATGCGATGAGAGATGGAAGAAACGATCGAGAAATGTACGAAAAGCAAATTCCCGAGTACTGAGCGAGCGAGAAATTCACCTGGCGATCGTGAAAATCAAACACAAAATCACAGAGTAATGTTGCAAATAACGAAATCCATAAATACGAGAATCGTTAATTCGACTCGGTTCAAAGAATCAAAAATGTTCAGAGAAAGATATTAACGTAAGGTAGACTTGTAATAAGCTTGAAGTTAATTTGAAAGAAATAATCGATTTATTCTATGAGATGTGCTCGTAAACTACTAATCTTGTCAAAATCGATGACTGTCACGAGCGCATTTTAGAAACAAAACGAAACGACTTCGAAAAGGTAAGGTAAAAACGTGTTGTCAGAGCTGATTAGAGCATGGATGCGAGGCAAATGGGGATAGCTAGCGCGTACGTCTATTGTAAATACAAACGGAAGTCTGGCGTTACGTGGCTTATTTCTTAAAGTGCGATAGATCATTATAGATTTGTCGGAACATGTATGATTATATAAATATATTTTTAATAATAAGTACATATAGTTAAGCTTATACATTTACATATATGATAATTATTTAAAAAAGGTGCCTCTGAATCACCTTATGAATCATTTTCATATATTATAGATGACAAAATCTTGAATCATCTATACTTTAAAACACCGGAAATGTGTACTTCTGGTTTCCAAGATATAACGTTTTAAAATTTCAATGTAAACCGAATTTAACAAAAGACCGTAATGAGTTCATTATTACAATCTTAATGTAAAATCATATATAGTATCTATGACTTATTACATATACCTGTTGATTCAAATATTTTTTAATATTCAGTCTTGATTATCATAATAGGCCTGTTTTTTTTATTTTTTTCTTTTTAGCTGAACTTCTTGCACGGTTCATCTTTCCTCTTTTTCTTTTCACGTTGGAGAGAAAAAGAGAAAAAATAAACCGCGTGCAAGAAAGAAGTTCAGCTAAAAAGAACAGACCTTTAAAGTAAAATTCTTGACCAATAAGTTGCACCCCTTCCGTCGCGCTCTTCCGAGCGCGCGCTACTTACAAATTCGCCACGCTTGTCCTGCAATTTCGACAATATGTCACTATACTATTGAGACTTAATTTAATGTAATGAATACCACAAAGAGAAATCTTACTTTCAGTCGGACTGAATAATATATTCGGTAGCTTAATAATATATTTTTCTTGTGAATTTATATACATTTTCTCGACTAAACTGTGCGTCGATCATTTATCGATCTTGAAACACAGTCTCGTTGGAATAGTAATTTCACATAATTTAATTAATAACCGACTTAATAATGATGCTAATAAGCATTATTTAAATCACTGTAAAGAATTTATTGCAAAAGTTACTTCAGCCAAGGTGATAAAAAAATATTACTAGGCTACCAAGATCCAGCCCGATCAAAAATGGAATTTCTCTATTTACTTTGTGGTTAATCATCAGTAAACATATTTATATAAATGTCCATATTTTATAACACATTTTACTTTTCGACATTTGATTAAAAAATTAAAAAATTAGAATTTTACGCGTACCTACATCAAATGTACATATCAATAAATTCGGAATAAAGTAGCTAGAACAATCATTTGAAATAATGAGAACAAAAATTGTTGAACTTTCATTATCTTCATCTAAACTCATGTCTGAAAAACAATTAATGCAAGTAAACTCGCGATCGGACGTGCGCATACATTTGTCATGAGCCATACGGCTGCATGACAAGCATCGTTTGTTACTGGGAGCCGACGAAACGGCGTGGTGTTGACTTTGCCCCGGACGTCGTTTTTCACTTTTGTCACTTCAAAAACATGAACATTTTGAAAATATGCAAAAACGATTATCGGATTCATATAGAGCATCAAATTTCCCATCAAAATCACTTACCGGTAGATTCGCAAGAGTAAAGCTCGATGAAAGAGTAGACATTTTCGAGAGATCAGAAAAATTACTTTTCACTATCAAAAACGCTTATGTCGCGTTAAAAATTACACTATAACTCAGAATGTTACCAAATTCCGTTGATAATACTGGCACATAAAGACGCATTTACAGTAGGAAAGGCAAGTTTCTACGATAGATTTAAATTGGCAAAAAGCCTAGTGTCAAGTTTGCCCCGTTGTCGGCTTAGCCCCGGTCTCCCCTACATATCAATAAATTATAGAGAATATAAATTATATCAAATACAACTAACAAGTTAATTTAGAACAAAATAAAAGATACATTTAAACGCCGAATATTTACACTTAGCCGGCTGCACTATTACGTACGAATCTGTCTTTGAATTCGTCCGTAGAAACCGTCGCGAAGGTACGATACGCGCCACGGAGCAAATCCTTACGCGCCCGTCCAACCCGGCGCCGTTTTTGTTTCTCGCGAAATGGAGAGCGATTTCGGTCGAACGAGTAGAGCGGCGTCGTGTCGCCGCGTAATGGAGTTAATATTTTAGCGGCAGCGCGAGAGGGAGGAGAGGTATTTCGCGTTATGCCAAGCGCGCGTATTCCTCCCGCCCCGGAACGAGAAGGCGGGGGATGCGGAGAGAGAGAGAGAGAGAGAGAGAGAGAGAGAGAGAGAGAGAAAAGCTGTCGGGCCCTCTACGCGCCGACCGGGAGAAATGACTAAGGAACTCCGTCGGGGTACTGTCGCCTGGTGAATGGGGGCACATACATTTCACGGCTGTTTTCGTGACAAACGTTACGCGGGGCGCACCGACACGCGGGAGAACGAGCCGCGAGAAGAACAAAGTGCCTTTTCCGGCAGCCTCGTTCTTCAGCTTCACGCTAACCCTGTCGTGCGAACGACGATGACGATGAGTAGCACACCTCTTTCGAGCGCGCTTGCAAATCCATTACGCTTGCGCTGCAATTTCGACAATATGTCGCTATCCAGACTTAATTTAATCAATTGAGGAGGCAGATTGTTAGATTGTTTTTACAGGATCTTTTACAATTCATCTTGATATTACGATCAATTGTGTCTATAAGCTTCACTTGCGAAAAGAAATTAAATAATATATCTTTTGAAAAATAAAGCAAGAAAAGTGATCCCATGATATGTCAAGATATACATGGACATTTTAATGTATGATTCATTTAAATGTTTTTTTTAATCGTTTTACTTTAGAAAACGAATGTTTCAAGTAACAATTTTATGGTTTTTTTTTAACAAAACATAAAAAATTATTAATATTTTTCAAGTGTAATTATGGTTTTTATATATGGATTCGGCCTCTTTAATCATTCTATATATGAAAATATTAAAATAAAAGAAATAAATAAAAATAAATCAATATTTTATTCCGTATTTTATTCTGGCATTTTGATAAAAAATGTACATTTTTCGATAACCTCATTTTAATAGTTTTATGCACCGAATAATGAAATAAACCGATTGATGTAAAAAAAAGTGAAGGATATATGATTACATTTAAAAGAGATATACAACTTGCAACGTTTCTAGAGTGAGAAACAGCTGAAGAAATTGGTATGATATACTCTATACAAATGAAAGCTTTCAAACCCCATGAAGCATTATAGAAGTTCTACTTCCATGCACCGCTGAAAGTGGCCGCGCGGTATAAAAAAGTAATCGCGCCTAATGTAGCAGAGTGCGTACCTAAGTAGGTATCTATAGTCGAACGTGAGCCGCGGAGGCTTCACGTTTGACGCAGGGCACGGCGTATAGATCAACCGACGCGCGACGCTCCCCGTGAAACGCGCCGGGATGTGAATAAATACGCGACAGTTTGTTGCGATAAGTTGTCTCGGGCGGAGGCGCTGGCTTTTACTATTTCAGCGATCCGTTTTATCACGTCGCGACCTTACGGCGTACGCCCTCGGAACGTGCAACCCCGATTCGTCTACGTCGTCCGTCGAAGCGTGATAAGTCAGCGTCGGGCGGATATCGCCGCAGACAGACGATTGCCGCTCGCGCGCGCTTCTCCACGCCACGCCACGCTCACGTTCCGCGGTTCGCCGGCGCCGCGCCGTGGGCGAACAGACGCGCGGAATTATTCTCTGAAACATTTTTCGTGTTGAAGAACGTTTACTTTGAACCGTCCGTCGTCGTCGGCACACTCACCGATCTCGTCGCGAATTCGCTCAACGTGCGCGGACCAGTTCGGACGTGTTTTGTCCGGAACAAAAAAATTTTTTTAAGTGCTGCGACTGTTACTGTCTGCATTGATTCACACTCAAACTTTGTAATTTCCATTTAGACTTTGCCACGCTAACGGTGATCTAGACTTTGTTAATCAAACAGGGGAATATCTGGCCGTATTGTCCGCCGTTCGGCGGCAGGAGCCAAAAAATTTAAGAAGAAGAAGAAGACCGATCTCGTCGCGTCGAGCCAATATCCCGCGAGTAATGAAACCCCCCCCCCCCCTGATTTCGCGACTACGTGCGTATACGTGCCTATGAATTTCCTCGTTCCGCCTCTCCGCGATTACGGTAAAGGTAAAATAGGGTAAAATCGATCGGGATGATTAAAGTTGATCGCGCCTCTTCCATCTTGCTTAATCCCTATTCCGATAAGGAGGAGCTAACTCGTCTCGGTCTCGTTTTACACTTCTCGAACAATAGAGCATGTTACCGCGATACGAAGAGATCCTTAGTTTTATATATAATGGAGGATCTCGAGTGCCGCCGATTACAGACGAAATATATGACGCACATTAGGCGATGCTCGTCTATATCGAACAAGATCGGTTATAATTAATCCTGCTTCTGTAATTACCTACAGAATAATATATTTGTTAGTTTTCATCTGAGTTCTTCAAAATGTATTCTCATGATGTACGTTTTGTAGCAATTTCGATGGAAATGTGTAATTAAAATTTACAAAAACAAAAAAAGTGGTTTTTTCTCTGCAATTTAATTATTATTATTTAAATCAATAAAAAATTTGGCACGTTATTACACATTTTTTATCAAATAAATAATGAAGGATTAATAACTTGGTGCGTACTATATGATACAGAGAGTTAATTAAATATGGAAATGTAAATTTCCTCGCAGTTTGTGTACATACGCATAAATTCAATCTAGTTTCTAATTCAATATCGTCAATTAAATGTTAACTGTAGTAACCACATGATGAAACAAAAATGTATGTGAGAGATTGCTTTTATAGATCATATGTTATTAATATACAAAATAAATTTTTCTCCACTCATGTAGGTACATTGTTTATAGGCCTGATTGTGCAAACTATTATTCTCTTTAAAAATTGAGGACTTTTATAAATCATTTTTTATCATGCTGTAAAAATTAAAAATTAAAAAGACATGAAACTTATTCTTGTTTATACATATCTGGCTTCGATTCTGATTTGTTTTCCACGTGTAAATGTCTCTGCTGTCCATTTCTGCCAAAGTAGATTAACTTTACTTCCAGTTTAACTTACTTTTTATCTTTTTCTATAGTTCTAAGAATTAAAGAGAGATAAAAGGTAAGTTAAACCGAGATTAAAATTAATTTGCATTGATAGAAATGAGCATTAAATGGATTTTTGCAAAAAGTGAGTAATATTTTGCCTCACGCTGCCTCCTGCGAAGGCGATCTTTTTTCGCGCGTTAAGTGTGTATGTGTGCGATGTGTTGTGTGTTATAACCCTCTGAAAAATTTATCGCTGATGGACTTACGATAGATCCACGTCACAACGAGCGATGTTGCCGATACGAGGCGAGGCCGAGGCCGCGGATCCTGGTCGGAATTTATCCGTTAACCGCTTTCGGTCGGTCGGCCGCGCAAATGAGCAGCGCAGATAGCGCGGCCGGAAGCCTGCCACCTATAACAATCGACAATTTCGACAATGCGCTTTGCGCTGTCGCGACTTCACGACGTATGAGCCCGATACGTCCACGTCCGCGTCGAAGTGCAATAAGTCAATGCGGTTGAGCATCGTCACCGGCCAACTGGGATAACGCCATCGATATTTTATTCGGTATCGAAGCGCAGCTGGCAACCATGTCGAGAAAACAAAGGCGGGAGACGCTAGTTCGAGCGCATGCGAAGAATAAGTGCGGACACTTGAATTTTGAATGGAGAATTGATATCCTTTATTATTATTATATATTATTATATATAAAACATAATATACTGTGCATATTATATGTATGTGATATATTATTTATTAATATTCATAATAATTGATCTTTTCATTCATTCGTACCACGCGAAACCAATGTCGACATTATTTGAATTTTCTGTAAAATTATCATTGGATCTTTATTTATACTATCATCTCTGTTGTCGCTTATTTTCTCTGTGAGTAGAAAAGTATTGTGAAAGAATCAATTGGTGATGCTATATAGGACCTCGTGGGTCCCCAATACCCCGTAGTGGGCCTCGTGATGATGGAACTTTCTTTCACTTATATTATTAAATAAAAATTAAATACATAAAAATGTTCTAATATACTTTTTGTACTGGTGTTTTATGTTGCTTTCAAACAAATCGAATTTCGAAATGTGTCAAGTATACGACTTGAATCAACATATCTGCATATATGCAATAATAAATAGACATGTCTATTTATTATTTCTACTTGCGTAAACTTTGTAATGGCATTAATGGCATAATATGGCATGGAAACGGGTTTTAGATTATTTATCATTTATTACATCGCTGGGACAATTAAAAACTATATTTTCAGTTGATGTTTGTTCCACTTTTTGCATCGTTAATTTATTTAAATAATTAGAAAGTCTCTGTAGCATCAACTTGTAATTACCATTGCGAATTTCAAGCAAACGGTATTTCTGTTCTTTTCTTCTATTTGCTTTCTATATCATTGCGATATCCCAACAAGAGACTGAAAATTAAATTAGATTGCGATGGAAACCAATTTGCATCACTGTCCGTATTTACAAATAATAACGTTGGAACATTGTGTAAGAAATCGATGGCGCGGTCGTTCCGGCATGTATCGCCGCAGGATGCGTGCGGTCGCCGCGGTAGTTAGAGGCGTGGGCGTCAATGCTAGCGAAGCGCGAACGAGGAGGCCTGTGATTGGCCGGCGATGTCGCGAGATGTTTGCATTAAAAAATGTAACGGTCGCGAGCTTGTACGAACGTGTTACGGTGAAGTAAGAGCGTGTGAGAAGTCGTCACCGAACAGTCGTAGGAATCGGTCGTGCGTCGGAGGGCTTTACGGCCTATGTATTCCATCCCGACGGGTATTCGCGTGATTCTGATTCCGTGCAATGGATATCTCGTTATTGTATAGAGGAAATATAGTCAAACGTAAAGAGTGAAATCCTGGCATTCTTTTCCTTATATCACCCTCCTTGTCTTTTCTACGTATTCTCACGGGGTCTAAGTAAATTAATACTCGTGTTACGCATGATAGACAATTCCGGGCACATTATCGGAATTTCAGCGGTGATTCAAACAATTATATTACAGCTCAGAAGTGGGATTGCAATAAACTGTGAGTGTGGTCAGTTGTGCTCGTGTCGCTTGACGATTGTGCGAGAGTTGGCGTCCGCCACGGTATCCCCTTCCTTCTGCCCTTGTTAAATATCTCGACATTAAATCCCGAGAGGTCTGCGTAGCAATACTCTCATTTTTCGCTCAGTCGCAGTAGAAAGTGCGCGCGAATTCAGAGACGGTCACGTATATTCGAGAAAACGTGCGTTCACGCGCCTATCACGTGATTCGGAAGTATACGACCGCGTGATCAAAGAACGATCGATGGATGTGACAAGTATTCGTTCTCGATTGGAGGGACTCTCCTCGGAAGAGCTTCAAGCAGAAGCACAAGTGTATGGTATATTGCCATCAGAAGACAGGAATTTGTGCATTCAGGCAATAATGACACACCTCGAGAGGAACGGCCCCCTTGGCGATTTCACCGTCGGAGGACAAACGATGCAAGAAAGGTCCGTTCCGAGTTCAGCGCGTTCCGCTCATTCAACTGAAACCGGCCAAGCGGAAGCATCGAATATTCCAGTAGAATCCTTTGACATGTCGCAAATCGGTAAATTTATAGCTGAACAGTCGCGACAGAATAGAGATTTGTCCGAGCAGCTCAGACAAAGCAAAGAGATGTTGCAACAGATGTCCACCATGATTAATTCAAACCAGAGAGTAACATCCAGCGGTCAAGGAGCATCTCCGACAATGTCAGACCAACCCAGTCGATCCTTCGTGTCGACAGTACCCCCAGCTCAAGCGGTACATCTCCTAGCGTCACAGCTGCCGAATTTCGGGGGCACAGAGGACGAAAATGTAAACGTATGGATTGGGAAAGTTGAGAGCGTCGCCGGCATCCATAGGGTAACGCATGAAGTGGCACTTCTGGCCGCCACAACTAAACTGACCAATAACGCGCAACGATGGTTCTCACAGAACACAGGTACGGTCAATCGCTCCTGGGTCATTTTTAAAGATGCGATAGTCCGACGATTCAAGAGAAGAACGCTGTAGGTGTCAATGAAAAAGATAGAGGCGCGCGTATGGGATTTCGCGAAAGAATCATTCATGGATTACGCCATGGACAAACTGGACCTGATGCAGAATGTCACAATACCGGAAGCCGATAAGATTCAATTGTTGATCGACGGCATAATGAACAACGCATTAAGAGGGACCGCAACAGCGTTGGATACAGAAGATATCGACAAGTTTCTCGACCAGATGCACCGCATCACAGCTTCGTTCGTCACGAAGAAAAATGTGTTCACCAAGCCGCAGAGAGGGAAAGACATTCCAGTGAAAAAAGACAACCAGCAAAAAGTGGCGGTGGCCCCTGGCACGGGGGCAGTAGTGAAAGACAAGTTTTGCGCATATTGCAAAACCAAGGGCCATATTAGAGACGAGTGCTTCAAGCTCAAGCGAAAGGAGCAGCAGACGGCAACACCGGCGTTTCCATCTATAACCGTATCGGCGGTAGACGTCGTCGATACGCCTATACCATCAGCGGCAGCAGCCCAGGCTACAGAAGCAGCAACAGTGGCCTGCGTAGCAGAACCAGACCGGAGGCTCGAGATCGAAGATTTCCGGATTAAGGTAGTTTCGTTTAATAATATTAAGTCCGATTTGATTGCGTTGGTCGATACGGGTAGTCCGATATCGTTCGTCCGAACGTCAGTTTATGAAAAGTTTTTTGAATCGTCCGGAGACGCGAAAAGTTGTCCGTATTCATATAAAGCGTTGAATAACTCGCCGATTCAGATAAAAGGTACAATCGCTTCCGAAATAACTTTATCTCCGTTACCGAAATTCTCAACTTCGATCGATTTGAACGTCATGGCAAATGATTCTTTATCAATGGACTTAGTAATCGGCATGGATTTTATTAACAGATACAAAATAAAGATAGTGTACAATCCGTCTTCCGATAGCCCGGAAAATAAATTACAGTTGTTTAACGAAATAGCGTTTGCGGGTGAGATTTCGAAATCGCCGGAAAGTCTAGAAGAAAAGTTGTCTTCGGTTGAAACGGAAGTCGAGATACATCCGGAGAATACCGAGTATTTTTCGTTCGCCACGTATGATGGCCAATACGAATATGTCCGTCTGCCTTTTGGTTACAGCGAATCGGGAGCCGAATTTTTTAAACGTTTGAAAAATCTATATATGGACGACATTCTTATAGCAACAGATACTGTTGAGTAAAATTTAGAAGTGATTAAGCAGGTGCTCTTAGAGTTTAAACAATATCATTTTGAAATCAACCTCGAAAAAAGTCAATTTCTGAGATTGAAAATCGAGTTTTTGGGATACATTGTTTCGGCCAACGGTATAACCATTAGTGAAAGGCACACAGACGTAATTCGTAAGTTTCCTGTCCCAAGAAAAGTATTGGATATCCAGCGATTTTTGGGTTTAACTAATTATTTCAGACGTTTCATTCAAAACTATGCGTCCAAGGCGAAACCTCTGACTAACTTGCTGCGTAAATCAAATAAGTTCGTTTTCGGAGATGATTGCAAACAAGCTTTTGAAACGTTAAAGAAAGATTTAGTTTCCTACCCTGTGCTAAGGCTCTATGATTCTAATGCCGAAACCCAGCTACATACCGATGCGAGTCATATAGCCGTGGCCGCCATTTTATTACAAAAGCAGGACGATGGTGTTTTCGCTCCGGTGGCTTATTATAGCCAAGCGACAAACAAGGCTGAAGCCAATTACCACAGCTTTGAACTTGAAATGTTAGCTATCGTAAAGTCTATCGAAAGGTTTCACATTTACCTTTACGGATTGAGATTCATAATTGTAACAGATTGTCAGGCTTTGGTGTACGCAGTAAACAAAGCCCATTTAAACCCAAGGATTGCTCGTTGGACCCTGCGTATTCAAAATTACGATTTTAAAATCATCCATCGTGCGGGTGGAAAAATGGCGCACGTAGACGCTCTTAGTCGCGTCGTGGCTTATATTGAGGCGATGCCGGTAGAAAGAGAGCTCGAGTACAAACAGTTAGCAGACGCTAAACTAAAAAGTATAGCCGAGCAATTAGAATTCGAGGAGAACGAGAAGTTCGAACTTATCGAGGGATTAGTTTATAGAAAAGGCGTAGATAAACCGCGTTTCGTAGTCCCGGAATCGATGATTAACAATGTAATACGAGTATACCACGATAATATGGCTCACTGCGGTGTCGAGAAAACCTTCCAAGGAATAATGGAGAATTATTGGTTTCCGTCAATGCGCAAAAAAATTCGGGATTATGTAGAGGACTGTTTGATATGTCTGATGTCGAATGCGTCGGTAAATTCCCGTGAAGGTGAAATGCAGATAACGGACACCCCTTCAACTCCTTTTCAGTTATTACATACCGATCATTACGGACCGTTGATAGAGTCAACCGGTGGTTCTAAACATATACTTTTGGTCATAGATGCGTTCACGCGTTTCACTTGGTTATTTCCGGTTAAGACCACTAGCTCGAAGGAAACAATCAAACATCTTAATGACTTGTTTCATATATTCGGTAATCCCAATGAAATCGTTTCTGATAGAGGAACTGCATTCACATCACACGAATTTTCCGAGTTCCTAAACTCCTGTAGCGTTAAGCATCGAAAAGTGGCGGTAGCCGCCCCATGGGCGAATGGTTTAGTCGAGAGGGTGAACAGATTCTTGAAATCTTCTTTGAGGAAGTTGGTCGAAGAGCCGCGTAAATGGAAACAATATTTGAGTACGGTACAATACGTGATCAATAACACGTATCATTCTTTTCTCAAGAGTTCTTCCTCGAAACTACTCCTAGGCTATGACCAACGCAGTCATGAGGACGCTAAACTAGTAGATCGTCTCAACCAATTAGCAAAGGTTGAATTTAATTTTGAAACGTACCGCGAATCAGTTCGCGAGACAGCAATAGACTCTACCGAGAGCATTAAAAATTATAATAAACTTTATTATGATAAGATACATAAGAAACCGACGGAATACAATCCAGGTGATTTGGTGATGATACGGGACACAGTCATTAAACCCGGAGAGGATAAAAAGTTAAAACCATCCTATAAGGGTCCTTTTCGGATTGCAAGAGTTTTGAACAAAAATCGATACGTAGTGGAAAGTATCTCTGGTTTTGGTGCCGTTTCACGGCCGTACAATTCAATATTGTCGCCAGATCGCCTGAAGCCATGGATTAAATCAGTTGTCCCCGGTAATCCGGCGGTAACCGAAAAGATTCAAGCTAATATTTAAGTTCAGACGCGTTTAGTTGATAAGTCGTTGCGATCAATAAAAATTTTGTGCTTTTTTTTTACCAAAGATTATAAATATAAAGTGTTCATTAGTTCTAAGTTTAGAATTACCAAATGCGAACCAATGTAAGTTTAATAGGTTTAAGCAATAATAGTGTAAGATGCGTTCTAAGAATCGAATCACATTCGGGTCGAATGTCGTTTCAGGCTGGCCGAACTGTAAGAAATCGATGGCGCGGTCGTTCTAGAGTTCCTCTAGTAAGAGTTAGGACACCCCGGTCTGACTCCTGATTGGTTCCGCCATTAATGGGGAAAACGTTAGTGGGAGTGAGACAAAGCTATAAGTGGGAGTGAGACAAAGACCCATGAAAAGTACGAGTGGGGAGGTTGTCTCTCTCGATCGTTCGCATAATTCCCCATTAAGGTGGTCCTTTCGCCGACACAGCTAGTTAAGTAACAGTCCGTCATGAGGTAATTGAAAACAAACATATTGACAAACATTACACAACATCCCAATAATTATAATAATATAACATGATTTTACACGCACGATTTAATCGTATTTAATTATTTACTAATTAAAAAAATATCACAATAGTAGTGCGGTTGGACTCGTTTTAGGTTAGGTCAGGCATGACAGTACGGGCTGCGTCGGAAGCATCTCAAGCATCACTCGGGTGTGCTCCCTTCTCCTTCTAACTTGCTGAGATAGAAGGAGAGGGGAGTGTGCTCGTGTGCGCTCGGGTGACGTTTCCGAACGCAGCCACGAGTAAAGCAATATGCGATTGGATCCACTACTTATTTAACCTTATATATCAGAGCAAAACTTGTGCTAAGCCCTTATTTTCAAGGTACGTACGAAATCCGAAAACTTCAGGGAATATTTTAAGACATTAATAATGTATTCATCTAATCGCTAAGTATATGTATTATTCGTTGAAAACCTCGGCCGTGGCGATTTGCATCATTCTATCTTTCTCGTTCATTAGATGTAAACAAGGATAGAATGACAATAGCACGCTCCGCGAACGCACATTTAGAATGATTTATTTCTTGTAAAGTTGTGCTAACCTCACCTGATTTTTCGTACACATGCCCCTTATTACTGTATATTTAACATATATCAAATTTAGGTACCTATCTAATACTTGTTCTCACGAAAGGACTACCTTAATGGCGGACGGTGTCCTAACTCTTACTAGAGGAACTCTAGGTCGTTCCGGCATGTAGCGCCGCAGGATGCGTGCGGTCGCCGCGGTAGTTAGAGGCGTGGGCGTCAATGCTAGCGAAGCGCGAACGAGGAGGCCTGTGATTGGCCGGCGATGTCGCGAGATGTTCGCATAAAAAAATGTAACGGTCGCGAGCTTGTACGAACGTGTTACGGCGAAGTAAGAGCGTGTGAGAAGTCGTCACCGAATAGTCGTAGGAATCGGTCGTGCGTCGGAGGGCTTTACGACCTATGTATTCCATCCCGACGGGTATTCGCGTGATTCTGATTCCGTGCAATGGATATCTCGTTATTGTATAGAGGAAATATAGTCAAACGTAAAGAGTGAAATCCTGGCATTCTTTTCCTTATATCACCCTCCTTGTCTTTTCTACGTATCCTCACGGGGTCTAAGTAAATTAATACTCGTGTTACGCATGATAGACAATTCCGGGCACATTATCGGAATTTCAGCGGTGATTCAAACAATTATATTACAATTGGAAATAGTGACACAGAAACATTAGCCAAATCATATTTGCATATTCAATAAATTTTTTGTCGAAATCGGTGTTTTTTTGGGATCCATGGTTCGTATTTTTATATACATAATCATTCCTTTTTCAGTCATCACGTTCCACCCTGTATATGTATACAATATATCTGCTTTATACTTTTGAAATACCCCAGAGCGCGAGGAGCAAAAATATTCTAATGAAATAGTCTTTCTTCTTGCGTTCGTAGTTAATTACTCTCCTCGAGCAAGTCAGGGACGCGGCGGAGAAACGCACCCGACGATGGTGGAAAACTCGGCAGGCAGTTAATACGGAGCGAGACCAGAAAATAAATTGCCCGGCGCGTGTCCGCTCGCGCTCTCGCGCGCTCGCCGCACGCTCTGTACATAGTTATGCATTTATTTATTAACCAAGTTTTATTTGTCTCCCAGGCAAAATAACGCGAGAGCGAAAGAGAGAAAGAAAGGCAAGCGTAAACAACGCGGTATGTGCGGTCGCGCGACAACTCACGAACTGCCACCGCCAATTGCCGGCGATCCGTTTTATCCCGGAGCATCCTCGATCCGTCTACGTCGTACGTCGAGGCATGATAAATCAGCGTCGCGTAGCGTCGCGTCGCGTCGCGTCGCGTTCGCTCGTTCGCTCGTGCCGAGTATCGCGTCGACGATAGGCGAAGCCCTCGGCCGCAAACATGGCTGTGCGCGTGTGCCCCGCGTGTCCCGCAGCGTATCCTGAGCGTTGGGTTTGTTTTTACTCTCTTTCTCTTTCGCTCTCTTCCCCGATCCCCAAGTTGTTTATCGCGGCGGGATTAATGTCCACTTTTTGCGCTCGCGAGCATGAAAAATTCCGCGGCCCGTACGCCGCGTGTTGGATTCGGGCGAGCATTTTTAACGATCAGCTTTCTTCGCTCTCCCGTGCTAATCCGATCAATGGGGAACGCCAGCGAAAATGCGGGAACTTTATTCGTGGCTTCGCTACCGTTATAGAACTGCCTGGATTATGTCGCAGCGACCGACGATAAGAATCGACTGCCGCGTTGAAAATAACGGCCAATAAGCGCGACTGCGTCGCGGAAAATTAACGTGATTACTTGCGGTGATTACATATGCCAAGACTACGTGCGGTTGAATCTTTAATGGCCGTTCGGAACAGCCGAAATAACTATGCTACGCGAGCGAGTTTCTCTTTAGACGTATTTATGCAAATGGATTAACTAACCCGACCCAATCGAGTTATGCGAAAATTCATAATTCATTAACTCCAGAAGCACATGCTTTCTGTACAATTACCCTCACATCGCATTACACGCGGATATAGAGCGACTTTACGACTTCTCGGGTTATCTTCGATGTTTTTCCTCATTTCTAGACACATCCGAGAGGAATGCATTTCGCGTTCGCGTTCGCATTCGCGAAAAATGTAACGGACGGATATTTACGAAGCATTTTGAGATATCAAAAAATCCTTTTCAACGGTAGGATCTAAAACCATGTGCACGTGTATATATGTAAAATCCTACATAGCGACTAGATAGCTAAACCGATTACAACCATTTACGAAATATTGTATGACTGCCGGGATGCGGGCGTGCACAGATGTTATTTCTTGTAAAAGTTTATAATCAATTTTTACACCTTTATGGGAAATGTGAGGAAAAGTTACGATTTTTTTTATTACTTCCCAAACTATCATAATTTTCGAAATTGTTGAAGTTGCCGAGAAAGTCCTCTCGTCGAGCGCTGGTAAAAATCATAACATCCATGGCGCTTCCTAAATTTGAACGTAAAAATATTTTTTATACATTTAAGAGATTTTGTTTGTATTTTTGTATTCACTATATAAATACATCGCATTGATTCACGCATGAGTGACAATATACTTTCCGTGACAGGGTTAATAAAGAGCATTCCGAAACTGAAAATACATTCTCGAAATACCACCGGTTGTCGGCTGTCCGGTGTGCGTTCTCGTCAGAACGGCGTTATCGGGGTGAGACGACGAGAGAGAGAGAGAGAGAGGGAGAGAGGGGGAGAGAGAGAGAGACAGACAGAGAGGGGGAGAGAGAGAGAGAGAGAGAGAGAGAGAGAGAGAGGAGAGAGAGAGAGAGAGAGAGAGAGAGAGAGAGAGAGAGAGAGAGAGAGAGAGAGAGAGAGAGAGAGAGAGAGAGAGAGAGAGAGAGAG